>NW_022436979.1:2290118-2470237 GCF_009761245.1 Sapajus apella
ATATATATATATATACTGATCTCATTCAAAATATAATGTGTTTATAATGTAATGTTATTTCACTGTTCACAAAAAGAGCAACAAAGGCAATGCGTATAAGCTCTATTTGTTCGTGGTTACAGAGCTCACCATCAATGTGACACTTGATCCTGTCATAGTCGTCACTAAGGGGTCTTTGGGCATGCCAGTGCAAAAGCTCATCAGATGTCTTTTGTGGAAACAGTGAAGGAACAACCGCGTCATCACTGTAAAAATAATAAATAATTTTTTTTAATGTTAGGCTTTTCAAATTGTAGTACAAACTTCAGGTTATGATAACATAGAAACCTCTTTTTCTATTTTTGTGATATTTTATGGGTCATAAAACTTTTTTGTGATATTTTGTGATATAATATGGGTCATAAAACTTCAGAGACAGAAAAACCCAGAATTTCTGCCATTCCTGTAATAGTCACATCCTCATCAACAACTATTTAGTAACTTTATAGCTGGAGTAATTTTATTGTAAGTTTAAAATAATAAAAATTTTTATATAGTAATGTTCAAATCATATTGACATATTAAATGTTACCATTACTTAAATGTATTACAGTAACATTATGATATACAATTTACCATATCCCAATATGATATGTTACATAGACATTTTGATGAGTCAGTCATTACACAAGTATTTTAGAGTCAGTAACACTAAATTAGGTGCTTAGTTAACTCTGTACCTCTTTAGAATAGGCAAATCCTTCACCATGTCTCCAACAAACTCATCAATTACAGCAGATGTCATCGGAATAAAACCCACACTAGGCAACTTTTCCAAGGAGATTTCTGAAAACAAATATAAAATCCAGATGAGAGGAAAGGTGTAACTATACTACATGAATTCTGAACATTATTTTTAAAATTTCAAATACATAATATTTTACCTAAATTTTATGTTTACCAAGTTAGAGCTTCCAAATGAGATATTCCTCAAACCAAACATGTTGTAGCAAGCCAGTATATTGAAAATTAGTGTACAGCCATTTACATGTGTAAGTAGATGGCTGCAGATCACTAGATAGACAAACATGTAGGTTTCTATTTCCAAATACATATTTTTTTATTACTTCACAATATGAAGAATGTGTCACAGTATAGTAACAACAGCACTTGAAAAAGGAAGTGCCACTTAGAGAGTTCACCTACATAAAAGTCTCCATGAAAATTAAATGACAAAAAATAGGAAAAATTAACAATAAAAGTATTTTATTTATCGCCAAATAGTCTTTGAAGCCCTGTTGAATTTTTATTTTCATAGTTCCTATACATGGCTTACATGCTGAATATAATAGACTAGAAGGTTTTTAAATTTAGCTTTGTTCATAACTATAGAGGAAAAAATACAATCTTTCTCCTCCCTCACTCCTAAATTCTAGTCAATAACCTTCTGCCAGTGTATATACAATTCCCATTTGCATTCCTCTTATCATTCACTCTCCTTTGGGACCATTTCCTTCTCCCTGAATTGCATCATATACAAATATTTTTAATGAGGATATGATGCTAGCTAACTCAGTTCTTGTATATCTGAAAACATCTATATTATTTCCTCATTCATAAGTTGTACTTATGCTGCTTACACTATCCCCCAACAACCATTATTTTGTCTCATTACTTAAAAGATATTATTCCATTACCATCATGCTTTTGTTGTTATTGTTGAGAAGTCTGCTAGCAATTTAACTCTTATTTCTTTGTAGGTAACTGTTTTCTCTCTAATTCTTAGGAAAACATTGTAGTATGCTGCAGTTGCATTATAATGTGTCTAGTGGGGTGTGTGTGTGTGTTGTGTACATAAATGCATGAGTGTGTATATGTGTATGTCCTATGTGGAACTCATTTCTGCATCCTAACTCCAGGTATTTGTATATTTCATTAAATCAGAACAATTTATTTTCAGTCATTATGGATATTTCTTCCTCTGAGGACTCTGTCCTCTGCTTCTGAAACTCCCAATTGGACAGGTGATTGACCTAAGGTAGCCAAAGGCCTAGAGAAATTGGAAGGTTAGAGTGGATTCATCATGTAAGACCTGCTTACTCAACCCATGAGGTTGCAGAGAACACACCTTCCACCACAACTATGAGAAATAAAATTGTAAGGGGAACCCCAGAATTCGGGAATAGCTCCATAGCTACTCTACTGTATAAGTCAGAATTGCAGTGAAAACTGCTACCAGCAAACTGGGATCCCTAAATGCAACAAGGATAATTCCATCCTGGGTGGCAGGGGCCAAGTAGCAGCACTGAATCACTAAAGATAAGGTAGTCATGGCTACCATAATGGAAGGGAAAGCCAAAGCAGTAATTGGAATAGTCTGATTCACAGAAACCTACAGCATTGGCTAGCTGGTCATAGTGTTCCTGGAAAAAAATCAATAGATTGGCATTCCACTAAATTCTAAATTGATCTGTATAAGCGGAAGAGTTCTAGGGTACGTGTACAAATGCCTAATTTAAATCACCAAAGTCATGGCTCCTTAAACAGTCCCTAAACATAAGCCTGATACAGGCCCAGAACCCCATGACTGAAGGGGAGGCAGAGCCCCTTTAATAAGGACCCTGCGACACTGCCAAAACTCATAGTGCGCGTCTTTCTCCAGTCTTCCTATAAGAGACTGACTGCCATTTATCAGGGCGACTGTCCCCTGGAGAAAGGGAAACCATCCAACTTTTCAAAGGATTACTGGATATTGGTTCTGAACTGGCACCAATTCCAGGAGACCCAGAATGTCACTGTGCCCCCAAGCTCCCACCCCCAGTCAGTAAGAGCTTGTGGAGGTCAGGTGACTGATGAAGTCTTCTCTCAAGTTCATCTCACAGTGGGTCCCTGAATCTATCGTGCGGTTTATTTCACCAGTTTCAGAATGCATAACTGGAACAGCATACTCAGCAACTAGACAAATCCCCGAGTTGGTCCCCTGACCTGTAGAACAAGGGCTTATAGAAGCCACTAGAACTGCCTATACTTAGAAAAATCGTAAGCCAAAAGTAATACTGCATGCCTGGAGGGTTTGCAGAGATTAATGCCACCGTTAAGGACTTGAAAAGTACAGGAGTGGTGATTTTCCTCACACCCACATTCAACTTGACTATTTGGCCCATGCAGAAAGACAGATGGATTCTGGAGATTGCCAGTAGATTCCTGTAAATTTAGTCCTATGATGACTCCAACTGCAGCTGCTGTTCCAGAGATAGTTTTATTGTTTGAGTGAAACGATACAACTCCAGGTACCAGGTATGCAGCTCCTGAGTTGGCAAATACTTTTTTCTCTACCTGTTAATAAAGGCCACCAGCAACAGTTTTCTTTCAGCTGGGAAGGCCAGAAAATATACCTTCACTGTCCTACCCATGCACAATGTCATAATTTAGACCCCAGGGGATTTTTCTAGAAGAAAATTTTTTCTTCTACAAAGCATCTCACTGGTCCATCAGATAGTTGATATTATACTGCTCGGATCTACTGAATAAGAAGTAGACACTGCTTGACATACCAATAAGACACTTGGATGTCAAAAATGGGAAATAAATTCAGCAAAAATTCAGAGACTTTCCATCTGAGCAAAATTTGTTGATGGTGGAAAATGAATGGAACAGAATTTCAAGGATGTTCCACCTCTGCAAAATGTGTACGAGTCCAATGGTGTGGAGCATATCAAGATAGCCTATCTTAGGCGAAGGGTGGTTGTTGCACCTGAACCCTCCTATAATAAATTATAATGCCTGAGGGGCCTTTGTGAATTTGGAAGGCAACATATTTCTCACTTACGTGTGCTATTCTGGCTTATTTATCAACTGACCTGAAAAGCTGCTAGTTTTTTTATTGGAGCCAAGAACAAGAGAAGGCTCTGCAACATGTCCAGGCTGACATGATTGCAGGTTGATCATACCAGATGGCTTCCCTCTGGATCTAGTGACCTTCCCTGCATGCAGTGCTTCTGCCAAAACCACCATCCTTGGACTTACAGAACACTTATTCTCTGGGTCTGCCTTCAAGTTCCCCTGTTCTTATCAGAATAGCAGTCATTACATTAGGCCTCACCCTAACCGGAATAACCTTATCTTAACTTAATTTCGTCTGCAAAGACCCTATTTCAAAGTAAGGTCACATTCACAGGTAGTGGGAATTAGGACTTGAACATGGGTAGTGGCACAGTCTCATCTCACTGCCTCCTGGGTTGAAGTTTCAAGCGATTCTCCTGCCTCAGCCTCCTGAGTAGCTGGGACTACAGGCACCTGCCAGTACGCCCAGCTAATTTTTTGTATTTTTAGTAAAGACAGCATTTCACCATGTTAGCCAGGATGGTCTCGATCTCCTGACCTCAGGATCCGCCTGCCTCATCCTACCAAAGTGCTAGGATTATAGGCGTGAGCCACCGCACCTGGCCCCAGGTTTTTAGGCAAAGCTTTGTTCCTTTAACCAATTGCAAATGAAAGCATCTCCAAATCTACCTATAATCTGTAAGCCCCTGCTTCAAGATACCCTGCCTTTGGGGGCCAGTGTTTACCTCCCCTGTATTGATTTATGTCTTTGCCTGTAACTCCTGCCTCCCTGAAATTTATAAAACCAAACTGTAATCCAACCACCTCAGGGCCACTTCCTCAAGGCTTCTTGGGATTGTCTTTTCCCTAGGCTATAGTCACCAATATTAGCTCAAAATAAACCTCTTTAAAATATTTTACCAAGTTTGATTTTTCCATTAACAGTATGGTTTTTAATTCAGAGCCTCCAGAAGAAACCAATTTTGATTTCAGACATTAACCTCCAGACCTGTAAGAGAATAAACTTCTGGGCAGACACAGTGGCTTATGCCTGTAATCCTAGCACTTTGGGAGACTGAGGTGGGTGGATTGCCTGAGCTCAGGAGTTCAAGACCAACCTGGGGAACATGATGAAACCCCATCTCTACTAAAAATACAAAACATTGGTCGGGCGTAGCAGCGTGCCCCGTAATCCCAGCTACTTGGGAGGCTGAGGCAGGAGAATTGCTTGAACCCAGGAGGCAGAGGTTGCAGCAAGCTGAGATCACACTACTGCACTCCAGCTTTGGTGACAGGGTGAGACTGGTCTCAAAAAATAAATAAATAAATAAATAAAATTTTAAAAAGAGAATAAACTTCTGTTGCTGTAAGCCACCAGCTTGTTGTGCCTTGTGACAGCCCTGGAAAAGGTGTACCTCAGGCAAAGAACTATGACCAGCTGCGGGGTTTGCTGAGTGCAAAGGGAGTAGGGAATAGGTCAAGGGAGGAGGAGACGGCCATAAATACCAGCTATGACCATGTGACCAGTTGCAGAAATGAGGACTGGAATAGTTAGGAGTATTTCTTCCTTATTTTGTCTTGAATACATATACATATTAAGCAGATATTTTTGGGTTTTTTTCTTTTATCAGTTTACATACAATGTAGTCATAATAAGGTTCTTTGTGTCACAGTATTTAGATTACAGGTTATCCAAGCAGAAGAGTGAAAATCACCCAAGAACTTAGCATTGTGTTTTGAAGGAAGAGTTAACATGTTTTTGGTTGTACACAGGATAGTTGTATCATGTTAAGCACAAGTGTGATTTTGTGAGTGTCTTTATTGGAAGATTAAGTATGGTGTAAGGATATGTATATGGGTGTTCAGATGACAAGAGGTAGACTGAAATGGTCAGTTTTAGGGGTCAACTTCATTAGACTACAGTTCCCTATCCAATCAAGCAGGAATCTGGATGTTGTTGGAAAAGTATTTGTAGATGGGCTTAAAGGCTAGGATTTATTTGCTTTAAGTAAAGAAGACTATCCTAAATAATCTAGATGAGGCTATCCAATCATCTCCAAGTCCCTGAGTGCAGAACTGAGGTTTCCCTGAAACAGAACAAATTCTACCTGTGGACTGCAGCTTCAGCTCATGCCCCAGAGTTCCAGCCTCCCCTTCCTTAAGACCTGCCCTATAGTCTTCCTTAAGACTTGCCTAGCCAGTCCCTATAATCACGTAAGGCAATTCCCTACAATAAATCTCTTAATACATGTATCCTACTAGTTCTCTTTATCTGGTAGAAACCTGACCGATACACTCCCCAAATGGATCTTCAATTCAATGCAACAATAATCAACATGTCAGCAGCCAATTACAAAATTTAAATGAAAATGCAAAGGACTCAGAACAAACTAAACAATCTTCAAAAGAACAAAGTTGGAGCATGTATACTACCAAAATCAATTTCTTATAGAACGACCATAATTAACTTTAATATTGGTTCAAAGATAAATAAGGCTTAAGGATAAACTAATGAAAGAAAATAGACAGTGAGGAAATAATCCCTCTCTCACACCATACAAAAGTAAATTCAAGATCAATCATAGACTTGTGAAATACTCATGACCTATACTTTATAAATGAGCAAAAGACTTGAGCAGACATTTCACAAGAGGATATTCAAATGGCCAATAACAGATGAAAAGTCCAAGAAAATGCAAATTAAAATCATAATGAGCTGCCCCCACACCCCCATTAGAATGGCAAAATAAAAAAGGCTAACAATAGACTCGGCATGATGGCATACACCTGTAATCCCAGCAGTTTGGGAGGCCAAGGTGGAAAGTTTGCTTGAGGCCAGGAGTTCAAGGATACAGTAAGCTATGTTGGTACCTCCGCACTCCAGCCTGGGCAACAGAGTGAGACTCTGTCTCACAGAAATAAAAAATTTAAAAAAAGATTAACAAGGCTGGGAAGCAATTCCGAAATTCTAAAATGCCCATATGGAAGGTGGAAGTTTAACTTGGAACTACCACCTTATAAAATATTTGGACAGTAATTCATAAAGCTGCATTTCTATGTATATACTTGAAGTGAATATATGCATATATCTACCTAAAGTTATATGTAAGAATATTCACAACAGCTTTACCCTTCAATCACTTCTCATTACTCTTATGATTTCCTATGTCCTTAAGACCCAACGAGTACACCTCCTCAGCTTCATCAGCTTTTCTCCTCTCTGGTCACACTGAACATACCTCAGCTCCTTTGGGCATTCACAGGTGCTATATGTCTTCTCTGGAAAACCTTTCCCTCTTCCCTTCCCCCAGCTAATCATTACTCATCCTTCAGATCATGAGTCATTTCACTTCTCCTCACTTCTTCAGAGAGGTCAACCTTTCCAGACTGGGCTGTGTTTCTTAATCATTGTTTCCAAACCAATCATTTTACTGCTTATTCAACAATTCAATAGCCAATAGCTAGGAAATGATCCAAATGGACAGAATGAAATATATTAAAAGAGACAGTTCACAGCAAAAACTTTTAAGCATAATGGTACATACAACAGGCAGGAATGTCTTGGACATTACACTGAGAGGGAAAAAAATAGAAAGAATATATACTATATGATTCCATTCTAATGAAGTTCAAAGCAGAAAAAACTAAGACATCATACTGAAGTCTGTGAAAGGGATGAAAGGAGGAGGAGGATGGATTGGGAAGTGGCGACAGAACTTTCTCCTGAGGTGCTGGAAATGTCCTCTGTCTTGATCGGGTGGTTATCACACAGATGTACAGATCTGTGCAAAATTTCACCAGGCCTTACTCTACACACTGGTTTACTTTAACCACATTATTATATGTATTTTATACCTTGATGAAGAGGTAAACAAGAAAGCACAGTGAAGGCAAATTATTTACACTTGGAAGAAATGAATTATTAAGACTTCTAAAAGTTGTTCCGGATAAACGTGCTTTTGTTCCACTTTACTGTAGCCATTTAATACCTTGAATGACTGATTCCTTTTGTGTAAGAAAATGTTGTGTTCTTGTTCTCACAGGAAAAGACTTTCCAACATCAAATTCTTTAACCAGCTGTGACACAAAATTCCACAGGTGTTCATAATCCCTCTTAATGGAATTTCCCAAATTCAAATGTGGTTCTGCATAACAACAAAAAAATATTAAAATCTTAAAAGTCATACACGTGCAGACACACACACAGCACCTTTCGTGAATAAATCCATAGAGCTCTGGGAAGATTATCAAATATGGAAACTTCAAGTAACACAGTAGACATGCATGAAAACTCATCATGACACTATGATAGTAGTTTCTAAAAATCATTTTCTCTTTAAATTTAATAAAGAGCCAGGCACTGTGACATGGGCCTGTGGTTCCAGCTACTAGGCAGGCTGAGGTGGGAGGATCGCTTGAGCCCAAGAGTTCAAGACCATCTGGGCAACGTACCAAGATGCCCTCCCCACCCCCCAAAAAAAATTAACAAAGGAATATCCCCATTTTAATCATAGTCCTTATTAAGTAATGCTAATGATAAATATATAATTATTCCATCAAATAATGAAGAACAACATGCTACGTATAAGCTTGCAACTTTAAAAACTAATTTAAAAATAAGTTTTTAAAGAGTTTACAGAATAGGAAGAGGGTGAGAATTTTGTTACAACTAGTAAAATTTGCTACATTTTACACAGTCAGCTTATTCAAATGTTTGTCATCTAAAAGAATTAAATGCCAGAGGTCAAGAAACTTCAATAATATTCACTTGGGAAAAATATATTTTGAAATGTCTTATTATTCTCTGACAATGAAAGCCACTCTAGGTAAGTTACCCTAAAAAAAATTCAAAGGAGGACAAAAATTACATACATACCAAAATGCAGTTTCATTTAATTTTAGGATAAATGCAGAACATCCTTAAATGTTCAAAAATAATGAAAAGATTACACTAATTACAGTCAGTGTTATAAAATATCATTAATCTACCATTTAAATAAAAAATATAACTATTAATTACTAATATGTCATAGCTTAAACACATTTTCAAATGCTATTAAGTGAAGAAAAAATAAAATATGTAAAAAGTATATACACATACAAACAAATGTTTTCAAGAAACAAAATGTTGCTGTGGTATGCACTGGAAAATCTGTAAGGGCTTTATATAATTTTTTTATGATACAATGTTAATATATATTAAGGTATTACCTTGAGTACTTTCAAATTCATAGTGAAAGGCAATATTCTTTAACAATTGCTCATCATGTAAGTCAGAAACATGTTTTAAATCCAGATTCCAGGATCCCAAAATGTTTAAGTTGCCTAAAATGAAATGTTCACACCACTTGTTCTGAAAATTAAAGAGAAAACATTATTAGCAGAGAGTCATGGAATAATTTCATACTCATGGTTAACCCCCTGTAAGGTAGGTCACAAGACCTTTCTGGGTGGAATGATAAAGTCGTTACAACTGTGAAGATTACAGATGGCAGTCTACAAGTACCCAAACTAATGCTTTCCAGTCTTTACTTTTAAAACTGGGAATTGCACTGCTTATCCTAGTACTCATTATTTACCTTGCAGTACACTGTTCCCTTAACGTGGTACTAACATCTTTGTCATGCAGGTCCTGGAATCCCAGCCAGGCCTGCATGAGTACATTCAGGCAGTTGCAGAGTGGTTCCACTCCTCTTACTTTGGGGTCAACACTTACCCCCACTACACCCCTGGTAAGCAAGAAGAAATTAGAGTGGGCTTTGCCCTTTTTCCATCATCTTTAGCCAATATCTTAATATTAAAGTGTTAAAAGGAGGGATTGAAACCGCCATTGCAAAATGATGACTGACATAGTGAAAGAGATCTGACCTGACTAACTCCATCTTGCTTCTAACCTCCAAGCTGTCCTTGTTCATTCCTGGGCGTAGGCTGAACTAACTTTGGAAGGAACTTAGTTTATAGTTTATAGTTTGAAACAAAGATGATAACAGCCCTTTCTCAAAACAAACCCCCTTCATTCTTGGGGCCTAGACTGCCTTTGCAGGACTAACAAATTAGTCAAAAGATTAGAAATTATGGTTTGAGAGTCATGCAGCTGGAGGCTACAAGATTCTGTCCCTCCCCAGTACTGCTCCTTGGGGATAATATCACTATTGTAAAATCTAAGCCGATGCTTGAGATATTTTGCAGACACTGCAATTGACGGATCAGCTGACACCACCCAGATCTATAAATTGGCTCATCTGATCTTGTGACCCCCATTCAAGAATTGACTCAGGGCAAGAAGACAGATTCAGCTCCCTAGGATTTCATCCCTGACCTGACCAATCAGCACTCTCAGCTCACTCACTTCCCCCACCCACGAAGTTGACCTTAAAATATCTGATCTCCAAATGCTCTGGGAGACTGATTTGAGTAATAATAAAACTCCAGTCTCCCTCAAAAAAAAAAAAAAAAAAAAAGATTACAGGTGAACTAAGACCAACTCCACGGAAAGAGTTGCCTCCACTACCTTTATTTTATAACCATCCACTCATTATTGTTGAATATTCCATAGATATTGTACCCCACCACTCTACTGAAACAGCTCTTAATAATAATTAGCCTTGGCTAGGTACCATGGTTCATACCTAAAATCCCAACACTTTGGGAGGCCAAGGCAGAAGGATTGTTTGCCCCCAGGCATTCAAGACCAGCCTGGGCAACATGACCATAATAAAATTAGCTACGCATGCCTATAGTCCCAGCAATTACAGAGGTTGAGGTGGGAGGATCTCTTGAGCCTGGGAAGTTGAGGCTGCAGTGAGCTATGGTCATGCCACAGCACTCCAGCCTGGGCAACAGAGCAAGACCTTATCTCAAAACAATAATTATAATTGGTCTTGACTTTCATGCCATTAAATTAAAGCCACTGAATTTTCTGTCAACATCCTCACATTATCTGTAGAATGTGACACTATAAACCACTCCCTTCTTTTTGAAATAACATATTTTCCTAGATTTTCTTCCATCTATCTTCACCAGTCTTTTTCAGTGTCTTTTTCTAATTCTTAAACTTCTACCTGACCAATGAATTCTGGAATATCTCTGGACTCTGAACCAACATGTCCTCTCATTTTCCCTAGAAAAACACATAACTGGCATGGTGTTCAGAAGCATTCATGGGCTAATGAGTCCCAGATTTTTATTTTCAGTCCAAAGAATATTTAAACTGCCTTCTAGATACTTCCTTTGGAAGTCTCATTGCCACCACCTGAAACTCAGTATTTCCCAAACTCATTATTTTCCTACCCAAAATTTTCTTCTTCAGTGGCAGCATCCACACAGTTGACCTAACCAGAAACCTGAAAGTCATCTTGGACTCTTCCTTCTCCCTTCTGCCTCATAACCTATTCATTACTTAACCTTGACAGTTTCAAAGCCTAAAGAACTCTCACATCTTCAACTTCTACTTATTCCGATTGCCACCAACTTTTTAGCCATGTTATCATTATCACCATGTGTTCACCACGTGGCTTCCTCACCGCTACATTTGGATATCTACAATGAGCTCTATACACTTTAGCCAAAGAACTCTTAAACTAAAATGTCAATTACAGCTGGAAACCCTTCAATCACTTCTCATTACTCTTATGATTTCCTAAGTCCTTAACACAGAGACAACAAGTACTACACTGAATTTTCTTCTACTCCCTCCTCAGCTCCATCAGCTTTTCTCCTCTTTGGTCACACTGAACATATCTCAGCTCCTTGGGGCATTCGCAAGTGCTACGTCCTCTCTGGAAAACCTTTTCCTCTTCCCTTCCCCCAGCTAACCATTACTCATCCTTCAGCTCATAAGTCATTTCACTTCTCTTCACTTATTCAGAGAGGTCAACCTTTCCAGACTGAGTTGTGTCTCTTAATCATTAGTTTCCAAAGCATTCATTAGTTCCTCCTTCATATCCACCTTTGTAATTATTTTACTGCTTATTCAATAATGCAAACTGAAGTTCCATGGAAGAAGAAGAGAAACGAGTCTGTATTTTTCTCCACTCCTTCCTTGGTGCTGATTACAGTGAATATGCAGTGAATAAGCATGTCTGGACTGGCTTCCTGACCAATGGGTTTTAAAATATCCCTGATAACAATTTGACAATATCTATCGAGATCCTCAAATTTTCCCTACCTTTTTGGCTAATCATCTCTTTTCCCATTTCAGAATATCTATTCAAAGTAGTTAATTATAAATAAGAGGAAAACTTTAAACCCCAAATCCCAGCATTTATGATACAAAAACTTCAAATGATCCTAATGTCCCATTATAGAGGCACGATTAAGTAAACTACAATAAAATCATTCACACATATTTATTAGCCATCAAAATTATGCTAACCAGCTTGAGTGAATGGATACCCCATTCTCCATGATGTGATTATTATGCATTGCATGCCTGCATCAAAACATTTCATGCACTCCATAAATATGTACATCTCCTATGTACTTGCAAAAACTAAAAATTAAAAAAATTATGCTAACCAAAAGTGAAAATGTTTTTACAATAAAATAATATGTAGTATATATAGCATGATTGCAGCCATAAAAGAAACCCTATGCTCTAGAATAAAAAATGAAAGAAATTAAGCCAAAATATTAACAGTTAACAGCATTAATTTGGGCAGTGGGAGAGTACATATTATTAATTTTTCTTCAGTTGTTAACTTTCCTTTAATATATTTTTATTATAAACAGAAAAATTCACAAATGCTTTTCCTGAGTTTCTCTACAAAGAGAATACAATGTCAATCAATTTTCTATGATTGATTATACAAAAACAAGATCTCATCAGAGATAGGAAGGAAAAAGAGGAAGGCTCTCATGATTCAACAAAACAGATAAACAGATATATTGTGGTGTTCCTCATTACACTGCCAAAAATAGAAGTTGTTGAAAATAAGACGTAATTGATGTATCAGCTAATTAGATCTGGCAATATTCCAGTATAACTCTAGTTTTAAAGGTGATCATGGTTTTCACTTCTCACATTGAAACAAAAAATAAACAAAGCATGTTTACCATTTTTAAGAAAGAATCACTGGCCCTAATCCAAGAGGATGTGATGACTCGAGAACAAGCTCTCTGTGAAAGGGGTAAGTGGAGTTGAAAAGCCACACAGAGGCAATGCAGTCTGCAGAAATCTTCCACCTCCTGCAGGGATAGGTGATTACAGCACACCTGCATACAATAAAGAAGATGAGAACAGCCACAATGTCACACTGTGAAATGGCATTAAAATAGGCACTCCATGAAGATACACATCATCAAAGTCTTACATTTACATTTTTGAGAAAGTCCCCTTCTGCATACAAAACCTTGGCTGCATTGATACAGAAGCAGAGAGGAAGGAGGGAGAGAAAACTCCAAGTTTAGCAGTTCACATAATGCATTTCTTAGGATTTTCAGTGAAGCCAAACTTTATGAGTTGACAGAAAAGGAAGTCCCTGATCCAGAAGTCTGAGCATTGACAGAGCCCCATGTAAAATGCTCTGGCATTTCAGAGAGTTAAGAGTAATAACCACAAACCCATGGCATGTTCAGGGTGAGAAATCCAGGATGGCAATCTATCTGTAAAACATATTGAATGAGAAAACGGGGAAGGAAATGGACCAGTTTCACCTCCTGTGGCAGAGACTTCACAACTATTTTCAAATATATGAAGGGTTATCACATGGAAAGTAAACAATCTGGGTATCTTCATAGAGCAAAATTAGAGGTAACTGAAATTAAAGGAGATTGACTTGGGTTCAATATGTTCATTTTTAAAAATTAGAACCACTAAAAGCATCGTGCATGGTCATATGAAAATATTTTTCCAAAGACAATAGGCAAGCAGAGTGAGGGAGAGTCAAACGAGATAGTGGTCCCTATCCATCTCTAAATCATGTAAGAAAGAAGCAAGTTAGTAAATATGAACTTTTGTGAGAAACAAACTGTTTTTTTTTTTTTTTTTAAAAAAGAGTGTTGCTCTGTTGCCAAGCGCCAGGCTGGAGTGCAGTGGTGCGATCTCGGCTCACTGCAACCTCCACCTCCTGGATTCAAGCAATAGTTCTCCTGCCTCAGACTCCCGAGTAGCTGCGACTACAGGCGCATGCCACCATGCCCAGCTAATTTTTGTATTTTTAGTAGAGACAGGGTTTCACCATGTTGGCCAGGATGGTCTCAATCTCTTGACCTCGTGATCCGCCTGCCTCGGCCTCCCAAAGTCCTGGGATTACAGGTGTGAGCCACCATGCCCGGCTGAGAAACCAACTTTTAAACGCAGAAACCTATGACCTGTGCTATTCACACTTCCACTCACAGCACATTTTTCAGCCTAGCAATAAAAGTGAATATGTTAAGGTAATTATCATTTTTAAGCGTGCCCTTAAAATTCTGACAATCATGCTGAAAGAATATAAAGTTTTTAAGTGTTTCATTTTTTAGAGTGAATCTTCAAAAATTAAAGTATTTAAAGTCACAATTTCAGATAAATCTATATAGCTAAGATTTACTGTATGACATATTAAATTAAAATATTGAAGTGTTGTATCTCCTACATTGAAAAGACTATTGCACAATAATTCAGGATCTGGGCTCTGAAAACCATGTGACTCCAGTCAAGACACTACATGAGTCAGTTCTCCTATATGTAAAAAATTGGGATAGGAACAGTACACTTTCTCACAGGGTTTCTGGAAAAACTAAATGAGATCAGACATGTAAAATATCTAGCACGTCACCAATAAGCTGCGTTACCTATTATTATTAATATTACCTATTATTATCAACCTATTACATTACCTATTATTAATAACACGTATTATTAGATAGTCTTCATAACATCACAGTTCTGTAATTTGAAAGCAGCTATAACACACGTTAGACAATCAACAATCTTAGCAGAGGGAATTAATAAATGTTTTATCAGTCAAAATAAAATCAAAGATGAGAAATTCAAACTAAAGAAAGAATCAAGAAGGAAGAAGCACAAAAAGCTCACTGCTCTCTCCATTCTCCGTGGTGCTCCTGAAGCGTTAACACCTTTTTTTTTTTTTTTTGAGCAACTAGAAGGACATTGTTATCATTTGTTGGGATGGAGAAGTTTGAGGAGTTTGGGTCCAGAAATCCTAAATTTGAGAGGTCTATGACAAATCCAAGTGGAAATAGAGGTCTGAAACTTTTCTAGTTATTTCAAAGGGACATTAAAATTGCCTTTCAAGATATGTGTGATCAAGAGGTGTAGATATCCTATTTCTTCTCTCTCTCCAAATGTTTATTTTTGGCAAAACGTCATTTCCATATGCAAAGTAAATACTTTGTAAAAACATGCTGACAGATTTAAGAAATGGACAGTTTTCTCCTACAGAATACTAATTCCTTGAGCCTTGTACAGGCATATTTTTCCTTTCTTTTTCTTTCTTTTCTTTCTCTTTTCTTTTTTTATTCTCTCTCTCTTTCTTTCGTGGCTGTTTGTTTTAGGAACAGAATTTTTCAGCCTGAAACACATAGATATTTAGACTGCATACAAACTTCGTGTGCATGTGTATGCGTGTGTGTGTGTACTTATGCAAATGCATATACTAGAGTGGAAAATCCATGTTCCTCAAAAGATTCCTAAAGGGCCCTATATGCCGAAAACAATTTTAAAAATTCAGAATCTCTCTAGTCTCAGTGATACTAATAAACAATAACAGAACTATTTTTTAAATACATGACTTAACAAAGCAGAATCACTACAAGCTGTGGAGCCAGCCACCTAGTCAAAATCCAGTCCGCCTTTTACCATGTGATTCCAAGTAGGTTAGGAAGTCTCAGTCTCAAAGTCTTGAATCCACAGGAAAGAGTGATTGATAATTGCTATATGGAAAGTTGCTGCGAGATTACATGGTATCAGGTACACAAAGAGCCTGAAACATAGGGTATAGTGGGGTCCTCCTCCAATTTGTTTCTTTTCTTCTTCCTCACTTTCTCTGTTTATTAGAAGAACTGGGCTAAATAGCTACTAAGTGAAACACCAGAGAAAATGTACTGTGCATTAAATTTAAAGAAAAACGCCAAATTATGTAACATAATATTCTTATCTATATAGATTCTAATTTTCCTCTCCTTTTTGGTATTTAATACACATAAATTGGTGGGGGAAGGGGGTAAATTCCTAATGAAGAAAACGGCAGTCAGAAACCAAGAGTATGTCAACAGTGGAGAATCTGATGCTACCCAGTGAAGTGACACCAGTTATACTTCATGAATGACAGCTTTCTGCTGGGCAGTTGTGTTCCTTTTACTTACTAAGATGCGGTGGTACATTCTTAAGGACAGTGAACAAGAGGTGACGCAGAGAACACGTCGGATGTCCGATCCTTCTGGCCACAGATGCTGAAGCAGAAATAGAGTCCTACACGCCTATTAAGAAAGAAAATTTCTTCAAATGCCAAATTATTTAGAAATATTCTTTTACTCATAAGTGCTCTTGCTTGTAAGAAACAGATTGTATAGATTTAACTAAACAGAACTTTAAACGTTTATGTTTAAAAATGTATGATTATTTTAATGATCAAAAATTGAAAATTAATTATAATCAATATGCCAGAGAAATATGAAAACCAAAATATATAAAGAAATTAAATAACACAATAAGACATTAAAATTTACTAAAATATGAACAAACGATTCACAAAGGAGGAAACAGATTATTAATAAAAATAAAATCATTCAATTTTACTAAAAATGAGAGAAATACATGTTAGAACAATAATTAGATATCTTGTTATAAATGTCAATATATCAAAATTTTAAAAATAATATCACGCAACATTGAAAATTGTGTGGTGAGTCAACTATCTTATAGATTAAAGATGAAAGTACAGGTAGGTATAGAATTTCTGCAAAGCTCTTTGACAACATCCATCAAGATCATTAAATATGTTGATACCTTATGATCCAGTTTTGAATTTCTGGGAATTTAGAATAGAGGAATAATAATCCAATATGTGTACAAAAATCTTATACATCAAAATGTTCATTATAACATTATTTATAACAGCCAAAATTTTGAAGTAATTTAAATGTCTAACACTAAGAAAATGTAATGCGCTCATTAAATATTACATTTATGAAAAATTCTTAATGACAAGAAAATACATAATAATCTTAATGAAATGTATACTAAAAATATATATACAGTCTGGGCATGGTGGCTCACAGCTGTAATCCCAAAACTTTGGGAAGCCAAGGTAGGAGGATCACTTGAGCCCAGGAGTTCAAAACCAGCCTGGGTAATAAAATGAGACATCATCTCTACATAAAATAAAAAATTAGGCAGGCATGGTGGCACATGCCTGAGGGTCCAGCTACTCAGGAAGCTAAGGTGGGAGGATCACTTGAGCCTGGGAGGTCAAGGCTGCAATGACCCATGATTGTGCCACTGTACTCCAGACTGGGCAACAGAATGAGGCCTTGTCTCAAAAAAAAAAAAAAGAAAGAAAAAGAAACACAAAAACATGTGTGTGTGTGTCTATATATAGAGAGAGAGAGACACACACACACAACACACACACACACACACACACACACACACACACACAATATGTCCTCAGCTACACAAAAATATATGTTAAAATGCTAAGTGGAATTATGGATATTCTTACTACTTTTCCTTTTTTTTCCAAACTTTCTTCTGCTTTTTACCATTTGAAAATCAGAAAGAAAAAAAAGAAAGAGGTGCTTAGTAATCCATCATGATAAACAGGATTATAAAGCATAGTTTGATAAGATAATCAGAAAGTTAGATTTCAGGTATAATTAATTTCTCATTTTGACTATTTATATGGCAAATGATGTCTTAGAGCCCTCCTCAATTGGAATAATAAAAAATAAAATTACTTTTGCATTAAGTACTACAAATTTCTAGTTTTCCAGAGTCTGTCTTAAAATATGGCTTCCAGAAATGAACATAAAAATTACATATGCCATCTGATCAATTCAAGGTAGGAGCATGACATTCTGAGATTCAGATAGTATACATGTATTAAGGAGATCTATGGCATTGTTTAGTCTGGTCTAAGGACTGAACTAATCATAACTTGGTTCTCATTTATCAAATTCTATCAAATTTTTTTAAAGAAATAAAAATTTTAATACCTCTTCCATCATATCATTCCATTTCAACCGTTCAAAATAAGGTGCTAATGCTAAAACCCTTCTTTCTTCCAAGTGTTGTATGAGACTTTTATATGCACTCTGAATCACTGTTTCATTCTGTAAAAGGGAGAAAACCATGTCAAATACATTAAATAAAGTGTTACCTGCCTATAAAAAATGAGACATTTCATGCAAATCAAAACCATAATGAGATACCATCTCCTGCCAGTCTGAATGGTGATCATTAAAAAGTCAAGAAACAACAGATGCTAGTGAGGTCGCAGAGAAATAGGAATGCTTTTACACTGTTGTTGGGGAGGTAAATTAGCTCAACCATTATGGAAAACAGTGTGGCAATTCCTCAAAGATTTAGAACCAGAAATACCATGTGACCTAGCAATCCTATTACTGGGTATATGCCCAAAGAAATATAAATCATTCTATTATAAAGATACATGCATAAGTATATTCACTGCAGCACTACTCACAATAACAAAAACATAAAATCAACCCAAATGCCCATCAATCATAGATTGGATAAAGAAAGTGTGGTATATATACCCATGGAATACTATGCAACCATAAAAAGGAACAACATCACGTCCTCTGGAGTAACATGGATGGAACTTGATGCCATTATCCTCGGCAAACTGACAGAGGAACAGAAAACCAAACACCACATGTTCTCACTTATAAGTGGGAGCTGAACAATAAGAACACATGGACACAGGGAGGAGCAACACACTGGGGTCTGTGGGAGTGGGGGTGGAAGAGAGAGCACTTTGAAAATTCTACAGGATAAATAGCTAAATTCTACAGGATAAATAGCTAATGCATGCAGGGCTTAATACCTAGGTGATGGGTTGATAGGTGTAGCAAACCACAAAGCCACACATTTACCTATGTAACAAACCTGCACATCTGCACATGTATCCCAGAACTTAAAGTTAAATTAAACTTTTTAAATGAGACATTTGAATTCTACATGTGTTATAATGTATACTAGTAAAATTACCCTGTTGTGTCTTTAGGACAATTTTTCTTAAGCTCTGATAAACATGTATATTTCCTGTTTGCCAAATTAATTTTTATTTCAGAATATAATGAATTGTCTTGGTATTATGGGGCTTTCAAAAATATAGAAAATTAAAGAAGGTAGTATGAACCCCCCATCCTGAACAACTAACAACATTTAATACATCCATAATATTTATTGAGACTAATTTAAACAGTCCAAAAGGGGTGATAAAAATAACCTTCTTTTAGGGAAATACTTATAGATAATGAATTAGGAAATAATTTTACAGAAAATAAAATCATCAATTTAAAACGAAAAGAAGGCCAGGCATGGTGGCTCATGCCTGTAATCTCAGCACTTTGGGAGGCTGAGGCAGAGATATCACTTAATCCCAGGAGTTTGAAACCAGCCTGGGCAACATAGCAAGAAGCAAGACCCCAATTCTATTAAAAATAAATATATAAATATGGTTATTCTTAAGGAGAGACAAAACAAGATACTCGTATTGCATTTTTAAGTCAGAGTCTGGTATTTCTCAGGCAAAATAGAGACTTACTGGTAGCAATATCTGTTCTCAATATGAAAATGAAGTCTAGAGTCCAGGCACAGTGGCTCATGCCTATAATTCCAGCACTTTAGGAGGCCAAAGCAGGCAGATTACCTGAGGTCAGGAGTTTAAGACCAGCCTGGGCAACATTGTGAAACCCCGTTTCTACTAAGAATACAAAAATTAGCCAGGCACGGTGGCAGGCACCTGTAACCCTGGCAACTTGGGAAGCCAAGGCAGCCAGGAGAATTGCTGAACCCAGGAAGTGGAGGTTGCAGTGAGCTGAGATCATGCCACTGCACTCCAGCCTGGGCAACAGAGCAAGACTCTATCTTAAAAAAAAAAAAGCTGGGAAAATTTTAATGACAGGATAAAAGTAAAACAAATAATTAATCTAATGAAGTCTAAAGTTCTAAAAAAAAAAAAAAACTGAGAAATAATTTAATGACAGAATAAAAGTAAAGCAAATAACTAACCTAAAAGCATGACAAACATCTGTATGTCTTAATTACCATGAAGGATGTTTGTCAAAACGTGATAAATTTTAGTTGGTTTTTATCGCCATATTGTACATTTAGAAGGCAATTTTCCAACCAAAACAAAAAATAAGGAGTCACAATTTCAAAGGGCAGAGATTTGCTACAAAAACTAAAAATATGAATTAGATTGAAAGATTATTTTTGATGAACTATTGAATGGCATACATCACCAGAATTCATTTCGAAATGTGAAAACTGGAACAAAACTAGATTCACTCATAAGATTAATGATATATTTTTTGACTCCCAAGTTTCAGAACATAAATACTGAATGCAGAAAGTAAAAAGTTCCACTTCAAAGTTTCCCTTCTTGTTAAAGAATAATAATAACAAATGTTAGAAATAATAGTTTGTTTTAAAGACTAACTTTCAGGAATAGATCCAAGATGGCCAAATAGGAACAGCTCTGGATTGCAGTTCCCAGCAAAAATGCAGAGGGTGATTAATCACTGCATTTCCAAATGAATTTTTACTGCCCGCAGACCAGGAGATTCCTGGGCAGAAAAGTGGCATGAGTTTCCAGCACTGCTGTTTCAGCCATCGCAGTGAGTTTCCACACAAAAACTCACACAAATACGGGTGCCATTTCAACTGGCGACTGGAACACCTAGGAGACAGAGTTGCCCATTCAACTGAAAAAAAGGGGGCTGAAACAGGCAGCCAGGTGATCTGGCTCAGCCAGTCTCACCCACACAAAGACCAGCAATGTGAAACGCTCTGGAATGAGAGTTTCACAGCAAGCACAGCTGGACCTGGGATGGTCCGGCTCTGTGGGAGGGAGAGCGTCCGCCATTACCAAGGAAGTCCACCATTGCCAAGGCAATCCGCCATTACAGAGACAATCCACCATTACTGTGGGAGACCGCCATTACCAAGGCAGACCACCATTACCGAGGCAGTTCTAACTATACTTCTATAAACAAAACTGCAAGGAGGTTCACACAGCAGCTAGGCAGAGCCCATGGCAGCTCAGCAACACCTCTGCTGGCAGACTGTGACTAGGATACCTCCTCACTGGGCAGGGCAGCTCTGAGAAAAGGTAGCAGCACATCAGGAACTTATAAATAAAGCCCCACCTTCCCGGGACAGAGCACCTGGGAAAAAAAAAAAGCAGTTATGAGTTCTGCTGCAGCAGACTTAAACATACCTGCCCAGCAACTCTAAACTGAACAATGGAGCTCACAGCTCAGCACTTGAACTCCTATAAGGGACAGACTGTCTCCTCAAGCAGCTCCCCAACTCCCATATGTTTAGAGACACCTCATAAAGGAGAGCTCAGGCTGACATTTGGTGGGTATCATTCTGAGACAAAGGTAACAGAAGAAGAAACTGGCAGCAACCCTTACTGTTCTGCAGTCACTGCAGGTGATCCCCAGGCAAGCAGGGTCTGGAGTGGACCTCCAGCAGTCCTACAGCAGAGGGGCCTGACTATTAGAAGGAAAACTAAGAAACAGAAAGAAATAACTTCATTATCAACAAAAAGGACGTCAACTCAGAGAACCCATCTGAAAATCACCAACTACAAAGACCACTAGTAGATAAATCCTCAAAGATGGGAAGAAACCAGCACAAAAAGGATGAAAACACCCAAAACCAGAACACCTCTTCTCCTCCAAGGGATCACAACTCCTCACCAGCAAGGGAAAAAGGCTGGATGGAGAATGAGTCTGATGAATTGACAGAAAGAGGCTTCAGAAGGTAGGTAATAACAAACACCTCTGAGCTAAAATAACATGTTCTAACCCAATTAAAAGAAACTAAGAACCTAAAAAAAGGTTTGGTGAAATGCTAACAAGAATAAACAGCTTAGAGAAGCATATAAATTAATTGATGGAGCTGAAAAACACAACATCAGAACTTTGCGAAGTATATACAAGTTTTAATAGCTGAATCGACCAAGCAGAATAAAGGATATCAGAGATTGAAGATCAACTCAGTGAAATAAAACAAGAAGGCAAGATTAGAGAAAAAAGAGTAAAAAAAAAATGAACAAAGCCTCCAAGGAACATGGGATTACGTGAAAAGACCTACTCTATATTTGATAGGTGTACCAGAATGTGATGGAGAGAATGAATCCAAGTGGAAAACACTCTTCAGGATATTATCCAGGAGAACTTCCCCAACCCAGCAAGGCAGGCCAATATTCAAGTCCAGGAAATACAGAGAACACCACAAAGATATTCCTCAAGAAGAGCAACCCCAGAGCACATAATCATCAGATTCACCAGGGTTGAAATGAAGGAAAAAATGCTAAGGGCATCCATAGAGAAAGGTCAGGTTACCCACAAAGGGAAGCCCATCAGACTCACAGTGGATCTCTTGGCAGAAACCCTACAAGTCAGAATAGAGTGGGGGCCAATATTCAACATCCTTAAAGAAAAGAACTTTCAACCCAGAATTTAATATCCAGCCAAACTAAGCTTCATAAGTGAAGGAGAAATACAATCCTTTACGGACAAGCAATTACTCAGTGATTTCATCACCACCAGGCCTGCTTTACAAGAGCTCCTGACAGAAGCACTAAACATAGAAAGGAACAACCAATACCAGCCACTCCAAAAACGTACCAAATGGTAAAAAGCATTAACACAATGAAGAAACTGCATCAACTAACAGGCAAAACAACCAGCTAGTATCAAAATGGCTGGATCAAACTCACACATAACAATATTAACCTCAAACGTAAATGGGCTGAATGTCCTAATCAAAGACACAGACTGGCAAATTGGATAAAAAGTCAAAACTCATCTCACATGCAAGGATACACATAGGCTCAAAATAAAGGGATGGAGGAAGATTTACGAAGCAAATGGAGAGCAAACAAATGCAGTAGTTGCAATCCTAGTCTCTGATGAAATAGATTTTAAACCAACAAAGATCAAAAGAGGCAAAGAAGGGCATTACATAATGGTAAAAGGATCAATGCAACAAGAAGAGCTAACCATCCTAAATATATAAACACCCAATACAGGAGCACCCAGATACATAAAGCAAGTTCTTAATGATGTACCAAGAGACTTAGACTCCCACACAATAATAGTGGGAGACTTTAACACTCCACTGTCAATATTAGACAGATCAATGAGACAGAAAAATAACAAGGATATCCAGGACTTGAACTCACCTGGAGCAAGCAAACCTAATAGACATTTACAGAACTCTCCACCCCAAATCCAGAGAATATACAGTTTTCTTAGCACCACATCACACCTACTCTAAAATTGACCACATAATGGGGAGTAAATAGCCCAAAGTAATTTATAGATTCAATGATAGCCCCATCAAGTTACCTACGACCCTCATACCAAAACAGAGATATAGACCAATGGAGCAGAACAGAGGCTTTGGGGTCAATGCCACACATCTACAACGATCTGACCTTTGACAAACATGAAAAAAACAAGCAATGTGGAAATGATGTTGGGAAAACTGGCTAGCCATGTGCAGAAAGCAGAAACTGGACCGCTTTCTGACACCTTACACTAAAATTAAGTCCAGATGGATTAAAGACTTAAACATAAGATCTAACACTATAAAAACCCTAGAAGAAAACCTAGGCAAAACCA
Source organism: Sapajus apella (assembly GCF_009761245.1). NCBI lineage: Eukaryota > Metazoa > Chordata > Mammalia > Primates > Cebidae > Sapajus > Sapajus apella. The sequence continues at coordinate 2,313,747 of NW_022436979.1, forward strand.
TTCAGGACATAAGGCGTAGACAAGGATTTCATGACTAAAACACCAAAAGCAATGGCAACAAAAGCCAAAATAGACAAATGGGATCTAATTAAACTCCAGAGCTTCTGCACAGCAAAAGAAACAATCATTAGAGTGAACCAGCAACCAACAGGATGGGAAAAAAATTTTGCAATCTACCCATCTGACAAAGAACTTATACCCAGAATCTATGAAGAACTAAAACAGATTTACTAGAAAAAAAAACAAACAAACCCATTCAAAAGTGGGTGAAGGACATGAACAGACACTTTTCAAAAGAAGACATATATGAGGCCAACAAACATATGAAAAAATGCTCATCACCACTGGTCATTAGAGAAATGCAAATCAAAACTACATTAAGATACTATCTCACGCCAGTTAGAATGGCAGTCATTAAATCTGGAGACAACAGATGCTGGAGAGGATATAGAGAAATATGAACACTTTTACACTGTTGGTGGGAATGTAAATTAGTTCAACCATTGTGGAAGACACTGTGGTGATTCCTCAAGGACCTAGAAATAGAAATCCCATTTGACCCAGCAATCCCATTACTGGGTATATATCCAAAGGACTATAAATCATTCTATTATAAAGACACATGCACACGTATGTTCATTGCAGCACTGTTTACAATAGCAAAGACCTGGAACCAACCCAAATGCCCATCAATGACAGACTGGACAGGGAAGTTCAGCATATATACACCATGGAATACTATGCAGCCATAAAAAACGATGAGTTTGTGTCCTTTGTAGGAACATGGATGAACCTGGAAACCATCATTCTCAGCAGACTGATACAAGAACAGAAAATCAAACACCACATGTTCTCACTCATACGTGGGTGTTGAACAAGGAGAACACATGGACACAGGGAGGGGAGAATTGCAAACTGAGGTCTGTTGGTGGGGGACTAGGGGAGGGACAGCGGGGGGTCGGTAGTTGGGGAGGGATGACATGGGGAAAGATGCCAGATATAGGTGATGGGGATGGAGGCAGCAAACTACATTGCCATGTATGTTCATATGAAATGATCCTGCATGTTCTTCACATGTACCCCAGAATCTAAAGTGCAATAAAATATAAATACATATCTAAAAAAAAAAGAAAGAAGACAATTTGATGGGTTCTCTTGCAACCTGCTGAGCACAATAGCTCTGGATTTTAATTATCCTTTCTAAAACAAATGGAAGATAGAATGCATCATCTTAAAAGAAAGATCTGTTGATTTAATGCAAATTTTGATCAGTGTTTCTAGAAAGCTATTGGCATTTGTATTCATTTTATTTTTACACTGTGGATCAGTGCCCGGCACAAACAGAATCTTATAGAATCTTGAGTCTAATACCCTTTGTATTGAAGGCCTGGCAATGCATTGTTATCTTTTCTGGGGAGAATGACAAAATGCAGTCCTTTACTTTTAAAAGACATTATTATTAAGGCCCTGGAAAAACACATAGTCATTTTCAATTAAAAATTGGTAAAAGAGAGACTCTAAAATAAAAATTTGTGCCAATGTTCACCTTTAATAACATTATGAAATCTCACAAAAATGTAACTAAAATTTAACCAAATTTGAGCAAACTTAGAGAAAAGGCTGTGTAGGGATGTTTGCTGCAAAACGTATGGTTTTCTCTGGATGGTGCTCAGGCTTTAACTAAGCCACATTGTGAAGTAACCATGATCTGTGCAAGGTCATGTCTCCCTTCATCATAAATCTATGTCCAAATGAAAAAGACAGAAGAATGAAATATGATAGGCACCATTTTGTGCCAGAAAATATAGTAAGTACTGCTTTAGAGCAATGCACGCCGTTGAACTCTGTCTGCAACTTCATTACATTCTTATGGCATGGATATTTTTAATTTATAAATGTTATATATGTAGTATAAATTTCATTTATACCATAAACTCTGATACAGATATTAGAGATGGTATCTCCAGATATGAGTTCGTTATGATGCACATACCTCTCCCAAAAAAGTGCCAAAAACACACAACTTAAAGTCCTCAAACTGACACATACATTTACACTTAGGTGTGAGAAAAATCTTACCTCTAGAGCACTTGTGGTTAGAAAGTCAAAACTTGCCAGAACAAAACTCAGTCTTCAGAATCTTCTTCCCTCATCATAGGATCAGAGCATTTCATCTGGCCTTCTTAAATCTAAATCTTTAAAATGACTATGTTTCTTCTTTCTCTCTGTTTTTCCTAATAGTTGGAGCTCATATGACTTCTGAGTGTAAATATCTCTTATATCTACATGTAAACATGACTTTCTACTGACTATATTGTTATAGACAAAAACTATTTTCACAATCCTGTGTGTATAAGTATATCCTACATCTACATGTAAACATTAAATGACTTTTTACTGACTATATTGTTATATTATAGATAATTATCTCCTATATCTACATGTAAACATTAAATGACTTTCTAATGACTGTAGTGTTATATTATGCAAAAAAATTATTTTTGTAATCCTGTATATCCTATATTTACATGTAAATATGAAATGGCTTTCTACTGACAAAAAACAAATAAATAAAGACTAACTTTCTTCATAGCCTTCTTGCTTTTTGCTAATAACTCCTTGTTAAGCCCTATCCTACACAGCTGTTAGACACAAGGGAATAAGTACATTCTATGTCCTTGTACTTTAACCAAGATATCTGTGCTGGGCATGCTCACAGGCATGTCCCACCTCACAGCCTATGCCCCTTCCTTATTTGGACTTCCTCCTTTCCTTTTTTCTCCATTGCCTGTACTATATAGAAAAGTTTTAAGTGGTTAGCCAATAGCGTTCAGTTTAGATTGTGAGATCTGGCCCCAACCAATGGAGATCAGACACAGCAGTAAGGACCCAAAGCATAAGGAATAAATATGTCTGCCTTTCCTTTGTTCATTGTACTCTCAAGGCAAGATGGCTAACAGGAGCGCCCTTTCTGCAGAAAGTAAAATTGCCTTACTGAGAAAACATTTTGTCTGAAAGCTAATTTTTCCTTGCAGTACCTGGGAACAAGCATTCTGTCTCTAACACCTAATGCCAGATATACCAAAATAATGAACCTATCATAAAATTGAAATTCTAAAATGCTTTGAAAATTCTACAGACTTCATGAGTTTATGTTAAGGAATGAAATTAATTCATTACTTCCTTTGTCAATCTTCATGTCTTTCTCATTAAGGATCCCTCCTCCATGTTTGCTATCATTTCACTGCCTACAGTCAACACATGAACCTCTTAAGACACGGATTTCCAGTTAAATGCATTTCTTGCTTTCCATGATCTGGGCAGCAGGGCACCCTATGGCTAAATATATAGAAACTAAAGACATACTCCCTTGTTGAAATCCACTGTCAACCTTTTATTAATAAAAGAAAATCACTTCTCTACTTATAACACTCTAACAAAAAAAAAGTCTGGATTTTCCATACCAATAATTCTCTCATTCTCTTCAGACACCACTGGGTGCCATACAATGGAATTCCATTCTGATAATAACCACCCTGAGTTAACACAGACCCCACAGGGTAAGGACTCAGTCCAACAAGACTGCCTCCCACTTCAGATGTGAAGCACAAGTGCTAGGCTTCGCATGCTGATGGACCAGCTACAAATCTGGGGTTCCCTCCTCACATTTGGTAATTTGCTAACATAGTTCACAGAACTCAGGAAAACTGGTTTGCTTACTATTAACAGTTTATCATGAAGGATACAATTGTGGAACAGCCAGATGGAACAGATTCACAGGGCAAGGTATGGGGAGAGGGGCAGGTGGCTGCAGTAACTCCCTAGGTGTACCACCCCTCCCAGACCTTCCCAACCTGGGAGTTCAACAAACCTTAATGTTCAAGAGTTTTTATACAGTTTAATATCTAGCCCCTTTTACTCCCCTTCCCAGAGGTTGGGGGTTGGGACTGAAACTTTCAGCCTCTAATGGCTTGGTCCTTTTGGTGACCAGCCCAATGCTGAGGCTATCCAGGGCCCCCAGCCTAGGTCACCTCATAGGAAAAATTCAGATGTGATCAAAAGCAACTCTTTACAAATAACAAAAGACATTATTATTACTCAAGAAATTCCAAGGGTGTTAGGAGCTCTGTGACAGAAACTACAGATAGAGTGCAAATATATTTCTTATTATACCACAATAAGGTACTTAACATGAGCAAATTACTTTAATACTCCAAGTATTCTTTTATGGATGAGGTGATAATACCATAATTAGATGTGAATAGATAGAGATAACAATACCACAAACCTTATAGGAGTACCCTGAGAACTAAGAGAAATTTAGGAAAAGGAATTGGCATAGTGCTTAATGAATGTCTATCATCATCATTGTTACCATTATTAAATTTATTACCTCTTCTCAGACTGCCTATTGTAGGTTCCACTAAGAAGACAGAAAGAATATTGAGTTAAAGATTTTGAGAATTAAAATAAAAAATCAGGAGAAAAAAATGAGAGTTATTAATGTCAATTACCTGCTTCAAAAAAGTTTGGTTTCTCTCTGTGCTTTCCATAATATGTGCATAAAGTCTGAGAGTATCAGATTCGTGCCCTGAAGAAAGCACAACATTGACTTTCATTCCCCAGGAATGTATGATTAAGAAGTTAAAAAGGTACGTTTGTAAATCACTCAGGCCTTCCTCTGAAACTATCAGAAAATATGGGTAATGCTGTTCCAAGAATAACTTCCAATCTTGTGATAAGCATCCAGAAAACTCCGTTTGCACATCAATGTCAGTGTTGTGTTGAAGGTGGAGAATTAAAGCAGTTCTCAATGAAAGAAATTCAGGAAAATCAAAATATGCACATTCAGCATCCTGTGGTGAGAAAGAAAAAGTATGTCATTTTGAAATCTTGCTTTAGTGATTTGTTAATTCTGCTGCTTACAGCACAAAGGCATATAGAATCAAACCCACGTGATCTAATTGTTTTTCTCAAGGGCCTTAAACTTGACTCATTTCACAATTGTATGCCACAAGTCAAAATGTGGATTATATAGACTCCTCTCCTTTATTTGAGCAGGCATACGTTATTACTTCACTTCTAATTTTTTTACTCTATGTTTAAATAGGGATCAAAGTAGCAAGTGGATAGATATATTTCATCTGAATTGAGAAGCTGACGTGGATCACTATTAGCAGTTATGTTCCAGGTGATGCGTCTCCTCCTTAAACAATGTAAATCTTTTCTTAGCAAATCAAAATTTCAATTTTTCAAATTTACAAGAAAAAAAACCCATTAAAAAGTGGGCAATGGACATGAACAGACACTTTTCAAAAGAAGAAATACATGCCACCAATAAGCATATTAAAAAAGCTCAACATCCCTAATCATTAGAGAAATGCAAATCAAAACCACAATGAGAAACCATCTCATACCAGTCAGAATGGCTATTACTAAAAAGCAAAAAATAACAGATGCTGATGAGGTTGCAGAGAAAACGGAATGCTTAACACTATTGGTGGGAGTATAAATTAGTTCAACCATTGTGGAAAACTGTGGCAATTCCTGACAGATCTACCATTCAACTCAGCAATCCCATTACTGTTTCATCATAAAGACACATGCATGTTCACTGCAGCACTATTCACAATAGCAAAGACATGAAATCAAACTAAATCATTGATAATAGACTGGACAAAGAAAATGTGATATATATACATCATGGAATACTATGCATCCATAAAAAAGAAGGAGATAATGTCCTTTGCAGATACATGGATGGAGCTGGAGGCTATTATCCTTAGCAAACAAATGCAGAAACAGAAACCAAAAACCTCATGCTCTCACTGACAAATAGGAGCTAAATAATGAGAACATATGGACACAGAGAGGGGGACAACAGACACTGGGGCCTGCACAAGGCTGGAGGGTGGAGGGTAGGAGGAGGGAGAAGATCAGGAAAAATAACTAATGGGTACTAGGCTTAATATCTAGGTGAAGAAATAATCTGTACAACAAACCCTGATAACACAAGCTTACCTATAGAACAAACCTGCACATATACCCCGAACTTAAAATAAAAGATTAAAAAATTGGTTTTTAAATGATATTGACAATCTAGTCTATTAGACTGTCAATATTTAAGAAGAAACCTGACTTTTCTATATGTATCGATCAAAACACTGCTTTTACTTTTAATGGTGCCAAAACTAACCACCACCTGCAAAAAAAAAAAAAAATCCTATGTAAAAAGATTAAACAAATATAGACTAGAATTCTTAGAAGTAAAACAACAATTGCTTCTAGGAGTAGGATAAGGGAATGTGCTCATAATATACTTTTGTATTTGGGTTGAGATTTGTTAAAATTTGAAGCCATTCAATCTGTAATTTTTAAAAAGCATAGTATAATACAACTGTTGAGGATATTTATAGAGATCAATCCAAATAAAGATAGTGCCTCTATTGAATTTGCCATTCTACTGGAATGTAAATACAATTTCTTCTCAGTTTTGATCCTAAAGTGCTTCCTAGAATTTAAGAATAAAAATTCAGGGAGCAAAAAAGATTGTTGAGAGAAGTTTGCCTCCTACTTCATGTTCCTAGGTGTCCTTAAAATAAGTATCTGTTTTTGCAGATAAAAATTAATTTTAGCTATCAACTACTCTGACAATGACATTTCTAGAAGATTATATTCAAGAACTGTAGACTCTATATTATTTCCAAGAACAGACGGTACATTCACCAAAATAGGCCATATATTGGGCATCAAAACAAATCCTAATAGATGTGTAAATAACTGAAATTGGAATTAAATTAGAACCACAATGGAATTAAATTAGAAATCAATAATAACACAAATAGAAAAAAAACAAGCATTTATACATTAAAACAATACTTTTTTAATTATTTAAATTATCCATAAGTGACATAATTGTAGAAACAGGATTTCACTCTGTTATTCAGGCTGGTCTTAAACTCTTGGCCTCAAGGGATCCTCCCCTCTCAGCCTCTCAAAGTGCCCTTATTACATGTGTGAGCCAGCTCACCTGGACTAATTGCCCATATTTATGGAGTACAGGGTGATATTTTGATATACATGTATATAATGTGTAATGATCAAATCAGAGTAATTAGTGTATTGATCACATCAGACACAATTATTTGTGTGTGTGTGTGTGTGTGTGTGTGTGTGTGTGTGTTGAAAAACATGCCAAATCTGCTCTTCTAGGTATTTGAAAAAAAATGCAATAAATTACTGTTAATTATAGCCACACTATTGTGTAACAATGTCCTCCAAGGTGATCCATGTTGCCACAAATGACAGAATTTTATTTTTTTATAGCCAAATAGTATTATATTGTGTATGTATACACCACATTTTCTTTATCTATTCATCTGTTGATGAACACTTGGTTTGTTTCCATATATTGGCTATATGTATAGTGTAATAAAAACAAGAAGGCAGATATCTCTTTAACATAATGATTTCCTATCTTTTGAATATGTACCTAGTAGTGGGATTAATGGTTCACACAGTAATTCTGGTTTTCATTTTTTGAGGAACCTCCATACTGTTTTCCATATTACTAACTCACATTCATACCAGCAGCAAATGAGTTGCCCTTTCTCTACATCCTTACTAGCATTTTTTTTTGTCTTTCTGACAATAGCTATTCTAATGGGGTGAGATGCTATCTTATTGTGGTTTGGATTTGCATTTCTCTGATGCGTAATAATGTTGACTATGATTTCATATACGTGTTGGTCATTTGTATGTCTTCTATTGAGAGATGTCTACTCAGGTCACTTGCCCACATGTTAATTGGATTATCTTTTTTTTACTTTTGCTGTTGAGATGTTAGAGTTCCCTGCTTATCCTGGATATTAATTCCTTGTAGAATAAACAGTGGCAAACATTTTTCCCATTCTGAAGGTGTCTGTTTACTCTGTTGATTACTTCCTTTGCTATGCAGAAACTTTTTAGTTTGATATAATCCCATTTGTCTATTTTTGCTTTTACCACCTGTGCTTCTGAGGCCTTCATAAGATCTTTGCACTAACCAATGTCCTAAAGAATTTCCCCTATATTTTCTTCTAATAGTTTCATAGTTTTGGGTCCTACATTTAAGTCCTTAATCCATTTTGAATCGATTTTTTATGTGGTGAAAATGAGGGTTCAGTTTCATTTTTCTGCATGTGAATATCCAATTTTCTGAGTACCATTTACTGAAGACATTGTCCTTTCAATTGAACATTCTTGATGTTTTGGTCGAAAATCATTTGGCTGTAAACATGTGAATTTATTTCTGGGTTCTCCATTCAGTTTCATTGGTACAAATGTCCATTTTTATTGTCCATTTTTATGCCAGTACCATGCTGTTTGGGTTACTAGAGCTTTGTTGGATACTTTGAAATCTATCAGTGTAATACCTCCAGCTTTTAAAACAACAAACTCCTAAATAATCCACTGGTCAAAGAAAAAAGAATCACAAGAGATGTCAGAAATTATTTCTAATTAAATGGTAAAAAAAAATGCAAATTTGTGATATGTGGCTAAAACATGGCTTACAAGAAAATTTTTACAGTTCATAAATAGAAAAGAAGAAAGAGCTTGGCTTAAAATTTCAACTTAAGAAGCTTGTGGAAAAAAAAGTAAGAAAAATCCAAGAGAAACAAATAAAGACAAGAGTAGAAATCAGTGAAATTAAAAAGAAAAAAAGACAATACAGAAAATTAACAAAATGAAAAAGCTAGGTGTTTGAAAACATCAACAAAATTCATAAATCACTAACTAGATTAATCAAGAAGAAAGAAGACACAAGTCAGCAGTATAAAGGATAAATGAAGGCAGAATAAAATGGAAATTATCACAGTAGGGAATCCGTGAGGCTGTGTCACATACAGCAGATATGGCTTTCACACATGTTTTAAAAAGTTAACTCCTTATTTTCCCTTATCAGTGTATCAGGTTATAGAATCAGAGATATAACAATGACAAATGGCATTTTAATTTGTAAAATTATGTAATGATACTTATCATTTGGAAATAGAAAAATAAAAATCTATTCCCTCACCAGATGTGAATTTCAAGTAGAGCAGTTGCTTTGAAGAGTTAATGTCATGTTTCTGATGAGTACCCTCCTGTCATTGCATCATTGGTTGTCACTAGCAGCTGGCCAAAAAAAAAAAAAGTCTTTTGCTGTATTAGTCAGGATTTCTGCAGTTTATGTTTCAAAACTGGTTTAGAGTATCTGGGTGATGGGTATATATGGTCCATGTATCCCTTTTTGGAAAGCTATAGTTACAGTCTGTGTGCTTTGTAGCCTGTTACACAGAAAGCAGCAGATAATCAAAGATTTAAGGGACACAGACAGCTGCCAGTTGACAAAATGGGACTGTAATGTGAAAGTTTTTAGAGGGTTTTTGGTTTTGTTCTAACAAAACATGTTCTAACATGTTTTGTTAGAATACATGTTGGTTTTGTTCTGTTCTTCTTTTCCTTAAGAAAGGAACCAAGCTTACATATAAACTGTTGGTAATTTTAGTTTCCTTCTGTGTCATTCAGTGTAAAACTGCATAATTTGAAAAAAAAAATGAAAAAATAAATCTTTAGTAGCTAGGCACAGTGGCTCATGCCTATAATCCCAGAACTTTGGGAGGCCCAGGTAGGTGGATTGCTTGAGTTCAGGAGTTGGAAACTAGCCTGTGCAACACAGCAAGACCCCATCTTTTCAAAAAATACAAAAATAAGTCAACCATATTCACGGCTGTAGTCCCAGCTACTCAGGAGGCTGAGGTGGAGGATCATTTGAGCGCAGGACACAGAGGTTGCAGTGCGCCAAAATAACACTACTGCATTCCAGTTTGGGAGTTAGAGTGAGTCCCTGTCTTGAACTTTAAAAAAAGAAAATTTAGTTTCTGTTCAAAAAATAAAAATAAAAGAGGGACCTAACTAACACTAACATCACTACAAATCTTTAGGCAATAAGAGGAAAATAAGAGAATGTTATATGCAACTTTATGCCAAAATATTAAATAACTTAGATAAGATGGCAAATTCTTTGACATATACAATTAACAAAACTGACACAAGATAAAACAAAATATCTAAATGGCCCTACATTTATTAAAGAAATTGACTTTGTTATCAAAAATTTTCTTCAAAGGAAAACTCCAGACCCAAATGCTTTCACAGGAAAATTTTATCAAATTTTATCAGATTTGTCTGAGGAAATAATACTAATCTTACAAAAACTTTTTCAGAAAACAGAAGAGGAAAATGGGCTTTTCAACACATTCACTAAATCAGCATGATCCTAATACCAAAACCAGACAAAGACACTATAAAAAAAAATAAATAAAACTGGCTGGGTACGGTGGCTCACACTTGTAATCCCAGCACTCTGGGAGGCCGAGGCTGGCAGAATCCTTAGGTCAAGAGTTCCAGACCAGCCTAGCCAACACAGGGAAACACTGTCCCTACTAAAAATACAAAATCATCAGCCAGGCACGGTAACACATGCCTGTAATCCCAGCTACACTGGAGGCTGAAACAGGAGAATTGCTTACACCTGGGAGGCAGAGATTGCAGTGAGCCAACACTAAGCCATTGCACTCCAGCTTGGGTGACAGAGTGAGACTCCATCTCAAATAAATAAATAAATAAAATTACAGATTAATATTTTTCACGACTATATACTTAAAAAGCTTAAAATATTGGGAAATCAAACTCAGCAATATATTAAAGAAAGTATATCTATCATGACCAATTGAGGCTTTCCCAGGAATAAAAGATTGAATTGAATTAATATTTAACAATTTCTTAATGTAATCTACCAAATTAAGAAAATAAAAGAGGAACACTCTATCAGAATTTCAATACATGTAGGAAAAGCATTTTTTTAATGTAACACCTGTTCATTATAGAAATTCTCAGAAAACTTAAGAAGAAATTTCCTCAATTTGATAATAGGAAAATCATTTTTTAAAAATGTAACACCTGCTCATTATAGAAATTCTCAGAAAACTTAAAATAAGAAGAAATTTCCTCAATTTGATAATGGGTATATATAACTACAGCTAATATGATACCTAGCAGGGAAATAATGGACGCTTTCCCTTTAAGATCAAAGACCAGGTAAAGATGCCCACTCACTCTACTTCAACATTTACTAGAAGTGCCAGTCACTGTAATAAGGCAAGAAAAAGAAATTTTTTTTAATTGAAAAATAAGAAATAAGCATATATTTATTCACTAAATATTTTGAAAAATCTAAGAAATACACAAATCAGCAACTAAAATTAATAAGTTGCTTTGATAAGATTGTAGGATATCAGTTAACAAAAACCAATTCTACTTCTACATACAAACAGCAAAAAATACAAAATTTTTTAAAAGTTCAATCTATGATAAGATCAAAACATGAAATATCTTGAAATATATTTAGCAAAAGATGTGTAACATCACAATGAAGACTACAAAACTGATAAGAGAAATTGGAGATCTTAAATAAAAAACGGCTATATATTGTGTTCACTAACTGAAAAACTATATTGTTCTACAAATGTAATGACTATCAATTATAACCCCATTGTTCTTTTTAAATAGAAATTGGTAAACTCATTCTAAAATTTGTGTGAAAATGCCGAGAACCTAGAATAGTGAAAGTTAAAGAAGAACAAATGGGTTTCAAGATTTACTATAAAATTACACGAATCAGCACATTGTGGTACTGGTAATTTGTTAAATCCTTTGATGGAACATAGTAGAAAGCCCAGAAATAGACCCACACATATATAATCATTTGATTTTTGATGAAGAAACCAAAGCATTCTACTGGTAGAAGAAAAACAGTCTCCACAATGGATGCTGGAATAAATGAACCTCAATTCCTAATTCACACCACACAGACACAAAAATTAATTCAAGACATATCATAGACCGATGTAAAAGCTGAAACTACATGCTTCTAGAATTATTAATAAGTATAGGAGACTATCTTTATGACTAAGAGATAGGCAATGATTCTTATCAGGATATAGGCACAATAACCATTAAAGAATAATAAATTAGACTTCATCAAAACTAAAATATCTGCTCATCCAAAGCTAGCATTAAGAAAACGAAGTGGCAAGCCACAGACTGAGAAAATATATTTGCAATAATATATATGACCACATGTTGTACACAGAATATATCCAGAACTACTACAACTCAATATTAAAAAGATAAAGAATTCAATTTAAACCAGTCAAAAGATATGAGCAGATGCTTCACAAGTGACAGTATACAGATGAACAATAAGCGCTTGAAAAAGTAGGCAACATCATTAGCCATTTGATAAATACCAATTGAAACACAGGAACATCACACTACACATCCACCAAAATGGCTGGACTAACCAAATACAAATGTTTGCAACTACATGGGGCACCAGAAACTCTTAGTCATTGCTGGAGTGAGTATAAAAGGGCACAATGACCTTAGGAAAAGTTTTGGCAGTTTTATAAAATATATTTTCCAATCACAGATATATGCATAAGGAAAATGAAAACTTACATCCACACAAAGACTTGTGTGTGATTGCACATAGTACCTTTATTCATCTAGGCAAGATATTGAAGGAGCCCAAGTGTTCACTCAACAGGAAAATGGGTAAACAAACCATGGTACATTTCTACAATAAAAACCTTACTCAAAATTGGTAAGAGGAACAAAATACTGATACACACAACAAAATGGATACCTCTCAAAAACATTATGTTGAATGAAAGAAGGTTTATACAAATAGTTCATACTGTAAAATTCTACTTATTAAAAGTTCTAGAACTTTGAGAGGCCAAGGCTGGCAGATCACCTGAGGTCAGGAGTTCGAGACCAGCCTGACCAATATGATGAAACCCCGTCTCTACTAAGAATACAAAAATTAGCCAGCTGTGGTGGCATTGACCTGTAATCCCAGCTACTCAGGAGGCTAAGACAGGAGAATCACATGAACCCAGGAGGCGGAGGTTGTGGTGAGCAAAGATTATGCCACTGCACTCCAGCCTGGGCAACAAGAGCAAAACTCCATCTCAAAAAAAAATAAAATAAATAAAGTTATAGAATAGGCAAATCTAAATACAATAGAAAGGATTTAAACAGTGGTTGCTTCTGAGGGATGGAGTGAGGATGAACTTGATAGGGATATGAGAAGACGCCCTGTGGAACAAAAGTTTGGGTTATACACGCACACCTTTGTCAAAGCTCAATGTACTGGTAAACACTATGCACACTTGGAAGCTCATTAAATGGCATTAGGTTGGTGAAAAACTTTTTGTAATACGTTTAAGATCTGTGCATTTCACTTCATGCAAATTTGACCGCCAAAAAAAAAAAAAAAAATCTTGCAGATAAGTACTGAACTCTGGTTAATGGCATGTATGCTGAAATGTTTAAGAGTAAAATGTAATGTCTACAACTACTTTGAAATGTACCCCCCCAAAAAAAGGAGTTATTCAAAGGCATGGATAAGTTTACAGATATAATAAAATGTAATTGTATGATTTAGATGGTGGAGATATAGATATTTGCTACACAACCTTTCAACTTATCTATATTTGAAATTTTTATAATAAAATATTGAAAACTAAAGAAAGGGCTTCCTGGTGCTTACCACACACTGAATTCTTACACTGACTATATAGAAAGGGAGCTAGAGTAAACCTACCTATATATACTTCAGCCCAGACCTTGTGCCTGGTCTATATTGTGAATGTGCGAACATACAGTTGAGAGAAAAAAAAAAAACTTAATAAATAAAAAATAAAGAATGGCTATCTCTGAGTAGTGAAATCATGGGTAATATTTTCTTTTGTTAATCTGCCTTTTTATATTTTCCATGATGACATGCTTCATTTTAAGCAAAATACTCTTTAGCTTAAGAGATTTCAGTTATAGTTTTCAAAGGATTAAAAAGACATCAATCATCATATATTACCTTGAAGAAAACTATAGAAAATTGTCCTCCATTACTCATAAGATCCACAAGATAGCATTCAACCAGATAGAAGAAATGGAGATTCTGTCCCCACTTGAATGATTTTACACATAGGCATGTGACAAGCAAGGAGTCTCCATCAATCACAAAAAAATTAGATTCCACGAAATCATTTAATATGCTGGAATACCTAAAATAAAATAGAATAAAAATCACAGATGATTTCCACAGAGACTTTGTTGCTGTTGTTATTATTATTGTATAAGCTACTATTTGTTGCATGCCTCATGTCAGTCTACGATGTCTTTTCAAATACAGTACCTCATTTAAGCAACTGTCCGTTATAAGAAGGAGATAGCACAATTACTATTTTATTACAAGAAAATTAGGCCCAGAGAGACAAAGGAATTTATCCAATGCTAAATGGCAGAGCCAGGATTTGAACTTGAGAATATGATTCTAAAGGCTGTTATTCTGGATAAGCGCATATATAACCCCCAGCTCCAGAAGTCTGATTGCTTTAGGAAATAATCTGTTCAGTGACAGCCATGACAACTCTAGGAAGAAGAGTGCATTCCCATCATCTCCAAGCTGCTCCAAGATAAATAGTTGAGTGATCCTGTATGTGTATATGGGTTAAGAGGTATGTGGATACACAGAGCATATAATAGTATAGCTCTTTCTTTTTTAATTCACATACTTACCCAGCTTTTGGCATTTCATACAAAATTAACTCTGTCATTTTCCTGAAAAATACTGCATGATCCTTTAACCCTAAAAAAAGAGATTTTGAACCATCAATATGTTTACATGTATATATAATTTAGTAATTATTAAGAAAAGGAAATATGGATATCCAATTACTTTGTAATATTACTGAATCTCAATATCTCACAAGATTGTTGTTTTATAGACTGCTAATATCAAAGATTGAGAATTACCCATTGTTGCTGCTTCTGGGGCTACAGGGTAGAAGAGTAGAAGTGGAATTTATTACATATGGCTGATATATTTTATTTTGGCACCTCTAAAATGCCTATATTTGCTGTGAATGGCACCCCTGTAACAAAAGAAAAAAAATTAGAACTCTACTTATTCCTAAAACAAAGAAAATGAACCCAAAAAATATGGTTACAATTTCCACAGAGCAACAGTCTAGTAAAAAAGCAAAGATTGGTCAAATAATCATACAAAGAATTTCAAACCACAAATGTGAGAAAAGGCACAGATGTGGGTGTGGCTTCCCTAAAGAATTAATGCATGAGCTGAGATCTGAAGGAAAGAATGCTCCCTTATAGTTAATTTGCCCCTCAAAAAGCAACACAAAGTATTCTTGGCAAAGGGAACAGCATGTGCAAAGGTCTTGTGACAGGGGACAGTATGGAAAGTACCAGATTCAGAAAAGACATTAGTGTGGCTGCAGCAGAGGGTAAGGCTGTTTCAGATAAGGTTAGAGAAAAGGATAAATAAGGTCAGATAAGGATACAGAAAAAGGTCAGCTAAGGATAGAGGAAAAGGAAGCTATGCAGTCTTTTAAGGAATTTTAAGGTGTTTCGTCTTTACCTTCAGGTCACAATTCAGCCATTGATGGGTTTTAAACTGGTTGTAATTTGATCACACTTGCATTTGGTAAACATTACTCTATCTTTAGTACAGAGAAGAGATTGGATGGGGAAGTACATAGAGAAAGCTACTGAAATAGTCCTGCAGAAAGACGATGGTGGTTTGAACTAATGTGATGCTATTCAGACGTGGAGAGACGTGGATTTATCAGAGGGACATTGTGAAGATAAATGTGACATAGTTTGACAATAGATTCCACATGGGAAGGGAGAGGTGGGGGTGTCATGGATGACGCCTCAGATCCTAGCAAGAACAAGAGGATGGATGATGGGGCTTGGACAACGCATGCTAAAAGGTGGCCAGGTTTCTGGGCTAGAAATAGAAATATGAAGTCACTTGATTACTAAAGATAACTGACGAAATGAGTATATATCACAGGTAGAAGAAATCAGTGAAGGCTGCTGATTAGTAACTCTGGGTCACTCCCAAAATAAGTTTCTGGCCACTACTGATCACTCCCAATGAAGAAGGGAATTAAATAATAGCAGTAATAGTAAAAACAAAACCTTATAATTTGTAGTTCCTATATAAAAAATACATTTTGCTGTGTTGTATGCTTTTAATATAAAACCTAACCCCTAGCACTGCTTAAAATTAACTTCCTCCCTGTACAACCTACCTTATCTATTCTTCCCACATTCTCAGCAAAGTTCCCAGGCATCTCAAGACTCCTGTTTTCCTTGCTAACCAGCTGCAATGTCACAGGGCAAGATAACACCCAAAAAATCTACAATGAGTTCCTCAAAACGCTATTTTTCAAATGTGATATACATAACAAGACATGTTGCAAATTAATTAACTGTTCTTTGTTCTGACTTCTGTAAACCTGTTAGCTGCTATGTCATCTTGGATGTATAAAAGTACCCCATTTTCTTTCTCTGGGCCTCAGCCTTGGGATACTAATCTGCTGAGCCGGTGGGCACCTTAATAAAATCCTCTTGTTTCATCCATTGGTCTCTCCGGTCTCCAGGATATTCTGTAACACCAAAATGAACCATTTGCACTCAAATTCCTGTTTTGGGAGCCGATTCTGGGAGAACTCACATCTTCACTTCATACCAACCATAAAGAACAGCAGCAAAATACGGTTAGAACTCAATATTGCCACAGGATTGGTAGGTAGAAAAGTATTTATAGCCAAAGTAAGTATAGTCTCTGTGAAACTGAAGGGACAGAAAGCAGAATGCATTTATTCAACAACTACTGAATGAACAAACACCTGCTGCGTGACGGCACTGCACTTGGGCATGGGAGTACACTGAAAAGGACAAAAGTAGCCTTTGCTGTACTCTAGGAACTTATCATCTAGTAGGAAAAAAAATGAAACTTTAAATATGTAAAAGTTAAGTATGATTTAAAAAGTAAAAGAATTTTAATGAATTGGACAGGATTGCTACAGACAATATCTCCAAGAAAGTGACATTTTAGATGAGACCAGAAGGAGTGAGTGGAGTGGTCATTCAAAGACTCCCTCCCATTTAAGAGAGAGACAGGTTAGGAAAACCTCAATCAGCTTTTTTAGTAAGCACTGTAATTTTTAAAATGTATAATATCCATATAAATGTTAGGATCATCAGATATAAAATACTGATCAGACAGAAAATAAACACCAAAAATAAAGACAAAGAAATAAACAAACTAAAAAAATCAAAATATTCTAAAAAAAGCAGAAGAGAACTTTTAAAAATTCCAACTAGAATTTTCATAGAGAATCAAAGATATTGAATCTACGAAATAAGAGCTTGCATGCTGCTGTTGAAAAGAAAAAAATACAGGAACAAGAAAGCACTCTTGAAAATTCAAATCAAAACTACATTGAGATACCATCTCACGCCAGTTAGAATGGCGATCATTAAAAAATGCAGAGACAACAGATGCTGGAGAGGATGTGGAGAAATAGGAACACTTTTACACTGTTGGCGGGAGTGTAAATCAGTTCAACCATTGTGGAAGACAGTGTGACGATTCCTCAAGGACCTAGAAACAGAAATTCTATTTGACCCAGCAATCCCATTACTGGGTATATATCCAAAGGATTATAAATCATTCTATTATAAGGACACATGCACACGTATGTTCATTGCAGCACTGTTTACAATAGCAAAGACCTGGAACCCACCCAAATGCCCATCGATCACAGACTGGACAGGGAAAATGTGGCACATATACACCATGGAATACTGTGCAGCCATAAAAAACGGTGAGTTCATGTCCTTTGTAGGGACACAGATGAACCTAGAAACCATCATTCTCAGCAAACTGACACAAGAACAGAAAATCAAACACCGCATGTTCTCACTCATAGGCGGGTGTTGAACAATGAGAACACAGGGAGGGGAGCATCACACACTGGGGTCTGTCGGGAAGAAATAGGGGAGGGACAACGGGGGGGTGGGGAGTTGGGGAGGGATAACATGGGGAGAAATCCAAGGTGATGGGGAGAAAGGCAGCAAACCACACTGCCACGTGTGTACCTATGCAACAATCTTGCATGTTCTTCACATGTACCCTGAAACCTAAAATGCAATAAAAAAGCAAGATTGCAGATATAAAATAAATTATAAATTCAATAAATTATAAATTATAAATTCAATAACACAGAATCCCAAGTTAAAAGACAGAGTTCAGAAACACAATGAGATAAAAATAAGAGAAACATTAATACACATGAAAGATTGATCAAAGCTTATAGAAGCCATTAAAAGGAAATCCAGGAGGAAATAACTGGGATACCAGAATGGGTGATAAAAATAATCAAAAACATAAAATGAGAAGATGTAATTTAAGAAGACTGTCTCAGGGCCAAAGAAAAATATGAGTCCCTAGATTAAAAAGGTTCTCCAAAAACAAAACAAGTTTGATGAAAAAAGAGAAAGCTACAGCTAGATACATCCTGATAAAATTTCAGTGCTCCAAAGATAAAAAGAAAATCTAAAATCTGACAAAAGATATTTTAGCCACAAAAGAATGAAAACGAAAGAGGCATTAAGGTGAATAAGGACATGAGCTCTGAAATCAGGATGCCTGGGTTGAATTCCTAATTGTACAACTAACGAGTTGTGTGGCCTGAGTCAAGTTGTTTACCATTTTTGTTTCGGTTCCCTGTCTGCAAATTTAGAATAATATTATTATCCTAGGGTTGTCGAGATAAAATGTATTAACACATACACTGCTTAAAGAGTACCTGGACATAGTGAAAACTGATTAAAGTCAGCTCTTATAACATTATGATCAACACTGAATGCCCTGACACATGACCAGTCACTTACATCCTCTTTAATGCTTTGAAAAGTCTACTGTAATCAAGTTTTAATGATATAGGATGCTTTTCCTATTTGGATTTAATCACAAGACTTGACTCCATAATGAATACTATATATATAATTATGTTATGGTTTTTGTTGTTGCTCAATTTTTATTCTAATATATATACTTAATTTATTCAGAGAACCAAAATGTAAATACTTTGAACATTGATAATATATTAAAATAGCTAACCAATTTGAGAAGTACTAAGAGGGAAAACTGGTAGGAAAAGAGTAGGAATACTATTACTATCATTAAAAAATATATATATGGAGTCTAGAAATAGCATCCAAAGATAACGCTATATACTGAATATTTATGTCCCCCCTAAAATTCATATTTTAAAGCCCTAAACCCCACTGTGATGGTAATTGGAGAGGGGGGCTTTGGGAGATAATCAGGATTACAGGGGGCCATAAGGATAGGGCCCTTATCTGATAAGATTGGTGTCTTCTTAAGAAAACACATCTGCAACAGGACATCAAAAAGCTTATCCACCATGATTAAGTAGTATTCATCCCGGGGATGCAAGGCTGGTTCAGCATACGCAAGTCTATAAACGTAATTCACCACATAAACAGAACCAAAGACAAAAACCATACGATTATCTCAATTGATGCAGAGAAGGCCTTTGACAAAATTCAACAGCCCTTTATGCTAAAAACACTCAATAAACTAGGTACCTCAAAATAATAAAAGCTATTTATGACAAACCAACAGCCAATATCATACTGAATGGGCAAAAACTGGAAGCATTCCCTTTGAGATCTGGCACTAGACAAGGATGACCTCTCTCACCACTCCTATTCAATATAGTACTGGAAGTTCTAGCCAGAGCAATCAAGCAAGAAAAAGAAATAAAGGGTATTCAAATAGCAAAGAGGAAGTTAAATTGTCTCTATTTGCAGACGACACGACTGTATAGAAGACCCCATCGTCTCAGCCCCAAATCTCCTGAAACTGATAAGCAACTTCAGCAAAGTCTCAGCATACAAAATCAATGTGCAAAAATCACAAGCATTCCTATACACCAATAACAGACTTAAAGACAGCCAAATCAAGAACTAACTTCCATTCACAATTGCTACAAAGAGAATAAAATACCTAGGAATACAACTAACAAGGAACGTAAAGGCCCTCTTCAAGGAGAACTACAAGCCACTGCTCAACGAAATAAGACAGGACATAAACAGTTGGAGAAATATTCCATGTTCATGGTTAGGAAGAATCAATATCGTGAAAATGGCCATACTGCCCGAAGTAATTTACAGATTCAACACTATCCCCATCAAGCTACCAATGACCTTCTTCACAGAGCTGGACAAAAACACCTTTAACTTCACATGGAACCAAAAGAGAGCCCACATAGCCAAGTCACTTCTAAGCTAAAAGAATAAAGCAGGAGGCATCACACTACCGGACTTCAAACTATACTACAAGGCTACAGTAATCAAAACAGCATGGTACTGGTACCAAAACAGAGATATACACCAATGGAACAGAATAGAGGCCTTGGAGGCAATACAACATATCTACAACCATCTGATCTTTGACAAACCTGACAAAAACAAGCAATGGGAAAAGGGGTCCTTGTTTAATAAATGGTGTTGCAAAAACTGGCTAGCCATGTGGAGAAAGCAGAAACTGGACCCCTTCCTGATGCCTTACACTAAAATTAACTCCAGATGGATTAAAGACTTAAACATACGACCTAACACCATAAAAACCCTAGAAGAAAACCTAGGCAAAACCATTCAGGACGTAGGCGTAGGCAAGGACTTCATGACCAAAACACCAAAAGCATTGGCAACAAAAGCCAAAATAGACAAATGGGACCTAATCAAACTCCACAGCTTCTGCATGGCAAAAGAAACAGTCATTAGAGTGAATCAGCAACCAACAGAATGGGAAAAAATTTTTGCAGTTTACCCATCTGACAAAGGGCTGATATCCAGAATTTACAAAGAGCTAAAACAGATTTGCAAGAAAAAAACAAACAAACCCATTCAAAATTGGGCGAAGGATATGAAAAGACACTTTACAAAAGAAGACATACATGAGGCCAACAAACATATGAAAAATGCTCATCATCACTGGTCATTAGAGAAATGCAAATCAAAACTACATTGAGATACCATCTCACGCCAGTTAGAATGACGATCATTAAAAAATCTGGAGACAACAGATGCTGGAGAGGATGTGGAGAAATAGGAACACTTTTACACTGTTGGTGAGAGTGTAAATTAGTTCAACCATTGTGGAAGACAGTGTGGCGATTTCTCAAGGACCTAGAAATAGAAATCCCATTTGACCCAGCAATCCTATTACTGGGTATATATCCAAAGGATTATAAATCGTTCTACTATAAGGACACATGCACACGAATGTTCATTGCAGCACAGTTTACAATAGGAAAGACCAGGAACCAACCCCAATCCCATCGATGATAGACTGGACAGGGAAAATGTAGCACATATATACCATAGAATATTATGCAGCCATCAAAAACGATGAGTTTGTGTCCTTTGTAGGAACATGGATGAACCTGGAAACCATCATTCTCAGCAAACTGACACAAGAGCAGAAAATCAAACACCGCATGTTCTCACTCATAGGCAGGTGTTGAACAATGAGAACACATGGACACAGGGAGGGGAGCATTACACACTGGGGTCTGTTGGGGGGAGATAGGGGAGGGACAGCGGGGGGTGGGGAGTTGGGGAGAGATAGCATGGGGAGAAATGCCAGATACAGGTGATCGGGAGGAAGGGAGCAAATCACACTGCCATGTGTGTACCTATGCAACAATCTTGCATGTTCTTCACATGTACCATAAAACCTAAAATGCAATTTAAAAAAAATAAATAAAAATAAAATGAATAATTGTTCTACAAAAAAAAAACGAAAAGAAAAGAAAAAACATCAGAGGCCGAGTGCGATGGCTCATGCCTGTAATCCCAGCAATTTGGGAGGCCAAGGTGGGTGAATCACCTGAGGTCAGGAGTTTGAGGCCGGCCTGACCAACATGGAGAAACCCCGCCTCAACTAAAAATACAAAAATTAGCTGGGCGTGGTGTTGCATGCCTGTAATCCCAGCTACTCAGGAAGCTGAGGCAGAAGAATCGCTTGAACCCAGGAGGTGGAGGTTGTGGTGAGGATCGCGCCACTGCACTCCAGCCTGGGCAACAAGAGTGAAACTCCATCAAGAAGAAAGGAGAAGAAAATAAGTAGGGGTAGAAGGGGAGGAGGATGAGGAAGAAGAAGAGGAAAAGGAAGAAGAAAAGGAAGAGGAAGAGGAAGAAAAAGAAGAAGAAATATCCAAGAGCTCAAAATCTCTCTCTCTCTCTCTCTCTCTTTCTATCTCTGTCTCTCTGTCTGTCATGTGAGGATACAGGACACAGCAAGAGGGTAGGCATGTAAAAGCCAGGAAGAGAGCCCTCACCAGAAACTGAATCAGCCAGAATCTTGATCTTATACTTCACAGCCCCAGAACAGTGAGAAATGTTTAAGCCACCAGTCTATAGTATTTTGTTATGGCAGCGTTAGCAAACTAAGAGAGAAGATAAATCAAAAAAAAAAGATTTAAGCAATAAAAGTTTTTAAAAAGAACATGTTTTGCAATGAAAAAAAATTCAAACACGTATCCCCCATTGTCAATACAAAGTGTAACTCTGATCAAGCAAATATTATATGAGAAGTTTGTCTTTATAGATGTCACCCAGTTCAAAAAATAAAAGCGATGAGGAATTTATGTTTTCCTCATTTCGAAACATCTAATGAATTCATGGATCTAGACATTGAACATCAGTGGATACTAACATTATAAAAATAGAGATGGTAAGACATTCTCTGTCTCTGAATGGCATATGACACCATCTATGTGAACTCTTAACAAAAATATGAAAAATTAAGAAAAAACTGTTCATGTCTCTAATTATAAGAACTAATAGAGAATGGTGAGGGGAGACAAAGACAGAGTCAGAGATGAGGAAAGAGAGAAAGAGAAAGAAATTCTGTAAATTAAGAAACAAGGTATTTACCTACCAATTGCACTGTGAAAACTTTCTTTTGGATTCCAACCAAAGTTAAAAAAAAATTTTTTTAAATCATATGTATCAGATCAGAGTCATTAACTATCCACTAAAATGCATGCTCCTCCTTCCACATGTAAGAATTATCACTAAGAAGTAGCTGTCTGGCCAATGACTAGATTTTCCCCATTCTTTTGCATCTGGAGGTAATCATGAAATTAGTTCTTACAGTGGAATATGAGCGGAAGTGATAGACAGACTTTTGAGAAGTAGGTATACTTTCTCTATTCTTACTCCTCTTCTGAAAAGTTAGGTGCAAAGAATATTAAGAATCCAGGGAACAGTGGAACTACTATATGGAAGAAACTGGGTCCCTGAATCACTATTGGGCCCACTGGCCAGGAACATCTGCTTTGAACTCTTAGAAGGACAACATATAAATTTCTATTGTGTAATGCCATTGAAATTTAGAAGTTGTAATTGCTACAGAAGTTAGCATTCCCTTACTGGTACAGAAATCAGTACAGAAGTGAAATGCTTCCTATCTTTACATAGTTGTACAGTTCTACCATTCTTTTAATCTAAAAAGCCATGAATTGCAAGATGCACCATCATTTTGTGTACCACTAATTTTCTTAATACTACCAATTAAACTATAACATACCACAGATTTGTAACCTGCATCCTCATCTTAGATGTAAAAAGAGAAGACGTGGATTATAAAATCAAGCAAACATGGTATGTAGCTCCAACCTAATGGACAGATAACAACAGGCAGTGAGAAACTAGGCTTCTTGGGCTTAAAAGCTGGAAACCAAAGTGATGCAAAGCAAAATATCTGGTAGAAATCATCCCCTTCGAAACTAGGAAGCCAGCCATGTGCCAAAGAGCCTGATACTCCCAGAAAAGTGATTGGAAAAGGTTGAAGGTCAGTGTATGTGTTTTAGTTGCTGTTTTTGAGGAGCTATGACTGAAGACGAAAGGGAAAAAGAAATAAGCAGAGCCAGAAGTAAGACAATTGGCTGGACACAGTGGCTCACATCTATAATCCCAGCCTTTCGGGAAGCTGATGTGGGAGGATCGCTTGAGGTCTGGAGCGATTTTTTTTTTTTTTAAACCATTAGAGAAAGTATTTAATGATCTCAGGGTGGCTGAGGAGATGGAAGGAGACCCTCAAATCCATCTCTCCAAGGAGTTTTGGGCCGGGGTTTTTAAGGGATTTATGGAGGGCAAGGGGATGGAAAATTGGGGTCATTGATTGTTTGGGGTAAGAGGGATGAAATCAACATGGTGTAGAAACTGCATTGTTTGGGTAAGTCAGCTTCTCATGGGGTTCTTCAGACCAGCTGATGTCAGTAATTCCACTGGTATGCAGGACCTCATTAAGTCTCTGGCATTTACTAGTGGTCAATCAGTGGTAGATCCTGTTGGTGTCATGTCATTCATTATGAAAAGACAGCTAGAAAATGTAAATTGGTTCAATCATTGTGGAAGACAGTGGTGATTCCTCAAAGACCTGAAATGTGCAGCAGGCTGGAGCGTCAAGGGACTTAACCCCCTCGGCGCTCCATTTCAGATCCTGTGCTTATCTCATCCCTCCTGCAACCCAAGGTCCACGAAAGCCCTGCCAGACAGTGGGGAGCCATGGGTAGTCGCTGCAAATCTCTTTTTTTTTTAAGAGGAAGAGGAAGAGGGAGAGAGAATGGGGGTGTTGCTTTATTGCCCAGGCTAGAATGCAGTCTAAAAATGGGTATACCTATAATTGTGTTTAATAATACAGACATGAAAAAAAAATGAGGGAAGAAAATAACAAACAAGCAGCCAAACAATATTTCATTTAAACCTGTAAATAGGTGTGATGTGGTACTTATAAGAGTGTATATTTTGTGTATTTAAAGTGGAGAGTTCTATAAATATTAATTAAGTTTACTTGTTCCGGATCTGAGTTCAAATCCTGGATATCATTGTTAGTTTAGTCTCATTGATCTAATATTGATGTTGAAGTCTCCCACTATTATTGTGTGGGAGTCTAAGTCTCTTTATAAGTCTTATATATCTGGGTATTCCTGTATTGGGTGCGCATATATTCTGGATCTTTAGCTCTTCTTATTGCATTGATCCTTTTATCATTATGTAATATCCTTCTTTGCTTCTTATGATCTTTGTTGCTTTGAAGTCTATTTTATCAGAGGCAAAAATTGCAACTCCTGCTTTTTATTTATTTATTTATTTTGCTCTCCATTTGGTTGGTAAATCTTTCTCCATCCCTTTGTTTCGAGTCTTTGTGTATCCTTGCATGTGAGATGGGTCTGGATGCAGCATACCGATGGGTTTTGGCTTTTTTTGCCTGTCTGTATCTTTGGATTGGGGGATTTAGTCGATTTAAATTTAGAATTAATAATAATATATGTGAGTTTAATACTGCCATTTAATGTTAGCTGGGGGTTTTGCCCATTAGTTGATGTAAATTCTTGATTATGTTGATGCTCTTTAATTTTTGGTATTTTTTAGAAAGGCTGATACTGGTTGTTGCTTTCTATGTGTAGTGGTTCTTTCAGAAGCTCTTGTAAAGCAGGCCTGGTGGTGATGAAATCTCTGAGTGCTTGCTTGTTCACAAAAGATTTTATTTTTCCTTTGCTTATGAAGCTTAGTTTGGCTGGATGTAAAATTCTGGGTTGAAAGTTCTTTTCTTTAAGGATGTTGAATATTGGCCCCCAATCTCTTCTGGCTTGTAGGGTTTCTGCTGAGGGATCTGCTGTGAGTCTGATAGGCTTCCCTTTATGGGTAGCCTGACCTTTCTCTCTGGCTGCCCTCAGTATTTTCTCCTTCACTTCAACCCTGGTGAATCATGGGCAGCCTGGGCAACAAAGTGAGACCCGTCCAAGAAAGAAAGATATAAGACAAAGAGAGAGAAAAGAAGGAAGAAAAGAGAGAAAAGAAGGAAGGAAAGAGATTAAGGGAAGTGAAAGTAAGGGAGGGGGAAGGGAGGGGAAAGGGAGGGGAAGGGAGGGGAAGGGAGGGGAAAGGGAGGGGGAAGGGAGGGGAAAGGGGGGGAAGGGAGGGGGAGGGGAGGGGAAGGTGAGGGGGGAGGAAGGGAGAGGAAGGGAGGGGAAGGGAAGGGGAGGGGAGGGGAGCCAAGAAATTTGGGTCACACAGGTGACAGCTTCTGTACTGCAAATAAAAAGTGACAAGACTGGAAAAAAAAAAACTTGCTCAACATAGACTCATAAAGAATTCTCAGTTAAACAAAAGGACGTAGCCTTGTGGGAAATATTACATGGAGGTGTGCCCTTCTCAAGCCAGACTGTCATTTCAAACGAACTTAAGGCAGATTCTACTAATTTGAGAGGGAATGAAGGATGAAAATAGAAACTCTCTGGGTGTAATTAATGACATAGGGAACTAACTACAGCATCAGAAGTTGGACACATTTTTTAGAGAATTATATTTCCAAATAAACTATGAGTTGCCTTAAAAATGGTTACATCAGTAAAACAAACAGCAGGCTATAAAAAGGGTTATATAAATAACCCTTTTTCTATTAAAAAAAAAAAAAAAAAAAAAAACTCTTTTTGTAACCTGCTGTTTGTTTTACTGATGTAACAATTTTTATGAAGACCAGCAGGTCTCCATACCTACAGAGCAGAAAATGAGGCTGCAGCAGTGAAAACTGCAGAGATTTCCACCCATATCAATATAGTCAAGGATTAAAATTAACACGGATATTTTATTAAAAGTCATAAACTTAATCATGGGAAGAATTTTTAAAAATATAGAACTCATATTGGAAGGCAAAGTGGGTAGCATAGATGTTATTTCACAGGGAATTGCTGGAGTCTATCAAAAGTTGGTAAAACAAAAAATCGGTTTGTAAGCATATAATTTATAAGCAACTGACAAAGAAATTTATGAGTATGTTTATGGAGTAACGCCTCAGGAGGACTAAAACTGTGAGACTGAGTATGAAGGGGAAAGTACTAGAGAAGGACATTTAATTTTTGTTTTATGTCTTTCTCTTCTACTTCAAATGAAACTGATCAGTTATGACCCAGCATACCATGGGATATCATACAGCAATTACTAAATGAGACTGAGAGGTACCAATTAATCATGAAGTGAGCAAAGCACACCAGTGGGACAGCCAAAATATCTTTTAAAGTGTATAGATCTAGAGATGGACAGATGATGAATGAATGGATGGATGGATGGATGGACGGAGGGATGGTGGGGGGTAGAGAGAGAGAGAGAGAGGGAGGACCTATAGACAGAAACTTGTTTCTTTCTTTGTAGAATATCAGGAAGGATTCACACTAAACTACCTCCAATATCTTTGGGATAGAAGGGGAAGAGCCTTGGAAGCAGAACCCACCCTCAATTATTTAGTACCCTAAACT
The DNA here is from genome assembly GCF_009761245.1 of Sapajus apella. Taxonomy (NCBI): domain Eukaryota; kingdom Metazoa; phylum Chordata; class Mammalia; order Primates; family Cebidae; genus Sapajus; species Sapajus apella. Next base: position 2,341,064 of record NW_022436979.1, read on the forward strand.
CTCAGCACCTGAGTGCCACCAAACTTCAAACAGCAAATCTTAGGTTCATTGAATGGTATGTTACCGCTTTCAGGATAATACTGGAAATCACAAAGGTCTGTATCTCGTTGATGTTTTAGTTTGGACCTCTTATTGTGTCTTTAAAGGACTTGCTTCTGACTATTTCTGGCCGCTTTTTCCAGCGGTCATTGGGAGATTTCATAAATCTTTAAGGCCCCATCACGGATGATGTCAGCTTCTTTGATTATGGAAAACCTTGAGGAGTTTATTATACATTTATCAATGTAACTTTGTAAACAAAAGAGACGGGGAAAGAGAACGAAGTACCTTTCCAGGGAAATAATAAAACCTGATTTCCGCTATTAAGAACTTAAATCCAAGACGGAAAAAAAGGAAGCGGCTTGCTGCGGTCCACGTCCAGGTTGGATTGGCTGTGCCCAGATCGGAGGACCCTCACTTTGTCGTCAATATGCAACCCCTCATGAAGTGCCACGATACAGAGGAGATGAGGCCGGGAGCAGGGGCTCACACCTGTCTTCCCAGCACTTTGGGAGGCCGAGGCGGGCGGATCACCTGAGGTCAGCAGTTCGAGACCAGCCTAGCCAACATGGTGAAACCCCCGTCTCTACTAAAAATACAAAAATTATCCGGGCGTGGTGGCCCTCTCGGGTGAAGAGGACCCCTCAAATGCCTGAGCACTGTCCTGTCCCTCTTCCCCCTCCCCTCCCTAAGCCTGACCTCCACCTGCCGGAGCCCCGTGGGCACCGCACCTCCCCGCGCAAGCGAAGCCCTCAGCCCCCCTCCCTGTCCGGCCCATCTGGATGCGGAAGGAAACACAGAACCCCCGCGGGACGGCTCCGCTCCAGGCTCGCGGGAGACACCCTGCGTCACCCGCAGTCCTCACCCGACCCTGGACCCGGACCCACGGTGTCCCAGGAGCGTGAGCGCCGCACGTCTGGCGGGAAGAGGCGGAGCGGGCCGGAGCGCAGCGCCTGGCTGAGGGAGCGCGCGCCCCGGAGGGTACTGAGGCTCTGAGCCAGGAAGTGGCGCCGGAGTTCCGAGCTAGGGCGTGAGTTTCGCTTTCGTTTCTCCACCGTGAGGCCTTTCCGGCTTCCACATCCCCCGTGTTCTGGAGGCAGAATCTTAGGTCTCGGGTAGGCAGGGGCCCCCATGCGTTGATTTACTCTGAGGATCTCAGGGAGATCAGAGCAGAGGCCGCGCTGCGCCATCTGGGACAGGCCTGTAAACGTAAAGGAAGGAAAGCAGAGAGATCTGGATTCCACACGAGGAACCGAAGAGGCTGAGGTTAAACGCAGCATGCTGAGCGCTCTGAAAGCCTGGGGTGAGGTGTGCAGGGTTTCCTTTTTGGCTAGGTACTGGACGTGCAAAAATGGAGTTAAAGAGGATACGGGTTTTGAGTTTTGGTCCTAAGACGTTCATGTTATGAAAAATGTCCAATAGTATAAGTGTCCAGTGTGAACATTTGAAAGTACAAAGATTTTAAATGGAGAAGAAGAATGCTCTGTAGTTTCGTCATCAAGCTCATTCATGTTTAGAATTCGAGTTTCAACCCCAGCCAACTGTGGCTCCAGACACTTAATTCTGTGTCTCCAGACACTTAATTCCATGACGTTAGTGCTCCAGACACTTAATTCCATGACGTTATGCATGTGCAGAATATATTGAGATTCAAGGGTTTTGGAGACTTGATCCCACAGCCTTGCTTTTAGGTGTGAACTTTTAGGGTTGCTGGAAAAGTAGACCTTGGTCCTTTCTGTGGGGCACCGATTGCATTCCAGCCCTTCTTCCCTGGGAGCGGTCTGCCCTATCACCAACATCTTCACCCCTGCATGATTCAGCGGGCTCTTGACTCACATTGCAGAACGCCACCTCTCTTTACTCATAACTTCTGCCCAGGCTCACTCCCTTGATCTGAATTAATCTATTCCCATAAAGCTACTTTGTTTTTCTTCAGAGGAATCACTGAGGTCCTCATCCTTCACCCCGTGGCTTTCTACTTGATCTGATCAATGTCCTCCTGCCAAATTTCTGACCCACTGTCATCCCCAGCCACACCTCTCTAGCTGTATACCACTTGGATTTCTCAGAAAAGCTCAAAGGACGTGTCTTCTCCCTTTTTACTACTGACCTGCATTTCTTTGCTTATTACTCACTTTCCACCCCCATGGTGTTTGCTTGATTAAAAATCTCCCCACTTGAGAAATGCCAGATATAGGTGATGGGGAGGAAGGCAACAAACCACACTGCGATGTGTGTACCTATGCAACAATCTTGCATGTTCTTCATATGTACCCCAAAACCTAAAATGCAATAAAAAAAATCTCCCCACTTCCCCCAGACACCTTTTCACGCCAGGAACAAGCACCAGTGAGTAATAGCTGCCCATCCAGCCCAGTTAGAAGCTTCCAATTCCTCAGGGTGGCCTGAGGCAGAAGAGTGTCCCTAAGGTCATCTCAGCTCCTGGATCCCAAGTCTGATTCTCTTTCCTACACTTCTCACTCATCTGCTACTCTTGTTTATTGGGCACTACTAAGCAAAATTAATGATTATTCCTGTCTTTAGGAGGGGAGAAGCTGTCTCCCCATCTTCACCTATTTCTGTGATGCTTTCAGAGTCTATGGGCCTCACACTGATAGCACTTCCCCAGGGTGGTGTGGCCCAGAGAGTCAAAGAATAGGACCAGCTGCTTCTCAACTCAGCTGACGCTTGGCAGCTTTGTGACCTTGGATAAGACATCTTCTCTTGGGAGGTCAGACAAGGTCAACTCTTCCAGCTATGACATTGTGTGAGGCAATCAAGAGGGGAAAGTCCATGAATGGGAAGGTGGACCTTGATTGTACCTGTTTTGTGGGTTCAGGAGAGGTCCTATCACAACTCACTGAGGGTAAGGAAGTTAGGTGAACATTTTATGGAAACTTCTGGCTCTGGGGTGTTCACTGCTGATTGAGTGGGCACTTTATAAGATGATACACTTCTGTCAAAGTATTTCAAAATCCTTCTCATCATTCAGACTGGCCTTGTCAGGAATCAGGTGCACTTGGATAACCTAGCCTTAATTCCACTCAATTTCCTTTTATCTCTTAGAAAAACACGGTTACATTGGTTCCTCGGTATCCAAGGGGAATTGGTTTCAGGACCCCCTGCAGACACCAAAATCTACAGATGCTCAAGTTTTTTTGTTTGTTTGTTTGTTTTCTTTTTTTTATTGCATTTTAGGTTTTGGGGTACATGTGAAGAACATGCAAGATTGTTGCACAGGTACACACATGGCAGCATGATTTGCTGCCTTCCTCCCCTTCACCTATATCTGGCATTTCTCCCCATGCTATATCTCTCCCCAACTCCCCACCCCCCATTGTCCCTCCCCTATTTCCCCCCAACAGACCCCAGTGTGTGATGCTGCCCTCCCTGTGTCCATGTGTTCTCATTGTTCAACACCCGCCTATGAGTGAGAACATGCAGTGTTTGATTTTCTGTTCTTGTGTCAGTTTGCTGGATGCTCATGTTTCTTACAAAAAATGGTGTAGTGTTTCATATAATCTAATCCTAACTTCCCATATACTTTAAATCATCTCTAGATTCCTTATAATGTCTACAATGTAAATGCTTTATAAATAGGTGTTATACTGTATTGTTTTTATTTGTATTATGTTTCATTGTACGATTCCATTTAAAAAATATTTTTGATCCACTGTTGGTTGAATCACCAAATGCAAAGTCCACGGATATGGGGGCCTGACTGCATTTTTAGGTTTATAATGCCAACATTTATTTGAAAAGTTTATTCTTTATATTAATTTAGGTTTCAGTTGTATAATCATTAGTACAGTATTCAGTTTATAACTCATAAAAATAAAGCATGTTAACAAATGCAGATGCTGTCTCTATGGAAAAGTACCGAAAAATGTGATAAATAATCTGTTTTGATTTTTCCCTGCAGAAAGCCTTCCTGATTAAGAAACAATATATTCAGATGAAACCACAGTCACAGTTACAGAAGTCAAATGAGCACACTGCGTCTGTGATATTTCTGCAACAGGCTTTTTCAGCACCTGCTGATCAGTCCATCAGAGGAAACCTCAGGGGCTGAAGATATGCCAGCTTGGTGGAAATTCCTTCCCAAAATAGCAGTAGCTGAGCAAATTGTTAGGCTGACAGAAGTAGAGTATAGACAGTCCTTGGGATTTTCTGTGACAGAGCAACTGTCTTCAATGGTTGGCATTTTTTCAATGTTTAAATTCTTTGGTTCAACAGCTGATTTCCTCCTTTGTCATATTCCTTCCTGTTTGCTTCACAGGCAAGGACAGCCATGACCTTCCCCATTAGACTTCTTGAGTAAGCAGCTTCTGAAATTGTTCTACAGCTGTTCATAGCTGTCTGGCAGCATCCACTCCATTTGCAAGGTTGTTGAATATCACTAAGCATCTCCATAAGGCATATAAAATGCAAGCTTTAAGAGAAACCAAATATTGTTCATTTTGATTGAGATCAAATAAATGTCAAAGCCTTTCTAAATATCCAATTATCTTGATAGATTTGCCTTTTCTTTCTAGTGGAGGGGAAAAAATCACCCTCTACAGTTTAGTGATGTCTTCATGGGTTGTAAAATGTCAAAGCAACTCAATTTAAAGCATTAAAACTTTCAGCCATGCAGAGTCATACGTTTTTTAAGTTATATTCAGACTTCAAAGACTATTGATTTTCTTCCAGTTTCCCTTAGCATAGTATAATCAGTGTTTTTCCTTTGTTAATATAAACACATCAGAAAAAATCCTATTTTATGACTACTTTAAAATTCCATGAGTTTATTAAGTGATTCCATAAGTTGCACATTTAGGCTGCTTCCATTTTTTGCTTTTAGAAGTAATATGGAATTAAACGTGTTTTTACATGAAGTGTTTACTGTAGCTAGGATTGTGTCCTTGAAGCAGATCAGAGATAGAGTGGATCAAAGGTAGCCATTTAAAGGTAGCCAGATGAAGATGAATGTTCATATAGTATGTGCTGAATATGGTTCACTTGCATATGGGTCTGATTTGCAAATCAGCACACAAGAGCTGATCCACAGTATAGGAAATCTGGTTTAAGATATTTAAAATCAGTAAAGTGCTTTTATTCTCCAAATAGAAACATACTGATTTCAAAATTTCTTTAATTGATTATTTTCTATTTTATACCCAAAGACTTCAAAACATTTTACTCCCTAGTGGAATAAACAATTAAGGAAGGTTTTTTTTAAGATTAAATGGACTTTAGGCTCATGACTGGATTTATAGGATCTTACTATGTTACCCAGGCTGGCCTAAAAGTCCTGGGCTCAAGGGTTCCTCCCACCTCATTCTCCCAAGCAGCTGGAACTACTGACATGTACCACTGAGCCGAGCAATTTTTTTGATGATTAACTATAATGTAAACACATGCAAATTTCACATCCAAAAAAAAAGAAAGTTTCCTTTAATCTTACCTTCTAGATATAATAACTAGTATACAATGTGTTTGTTTCACTTAATGCTGTATTTGGGATATCTTATTTCTATATCACATCTTGTTTTAGTACCTTAGAAAGCACATTTTAAAAATTATAATTATTGATAGGGAAAAGCAGAAACAGTAAGAAACTAACAATCAACACAATCTCTGATGCCCTTTTTTACCCTCTGATGCCATTTTTAAAATAGCAATACAGCATACACACGTTGGAGTCCAGTCTCCCATACAATCCTATTCGCATCCCAGTCAGAATGCATTTTCTCTCCACAATTAACTTGTCATCTTCCAGGAAAGCTTTAAAATATTTTCATATGTCAGGAAACAGAGATATTATAAAAATAGATATAATTATACATACAAATATGTTGCTCTAATACACTCTTGTGTATACTTTTTTTATCCTAAATCTGTCTTGAATATATTTCTATGACTACATACATATTTATCCATTCCACTGTGATTTTTTTTTCCAATTCATGTGAGCCAAAAGAACTTCAATTTGCTGAATGAAGTGAAACAGCAATCCAGTTTTTTAATAATGAGGGGTAAGTCAGTGGAATTGAACAGGGCCAAGAAATAAATCAAAATGTATGTAGTTATTTAATAAATGCTGCCAATCCAAAATAATGTTCTTTCCATACAAGAATAAAATGTGTCATTTTATTTCATCCATTCCTCCATTCCTTGTTTTGCCATAAGAAGTTTGTTAGTATCCAATAGCCTTGAAGGGCTTCTCCTCTGCCCTGAGTATTCCTTTTCACGGAAACTTCCTGGATACTTTGCCATGCTGATTTGTCTAGGAAAACTTTTGTATCAGTTTTTCTAGGTCCAGCAAACAATACTATTTATTTATTTTTTATTTTTGTTTTATTTTTTAGAAACAAGACTTTGCTCTGTCACCAAGAATGGGGTGTACAGTGGGACAATCATGGCTCACTGCAGCCTTGAACTCCTGGGCTCAAGTGATCCTCCCGCCTCAACCTCCCAAGTGGCTGAGACTACAAGAACACACCACCATGCCTAGCTAATTTTTTAATTTTTCTAGAGACAGGGCCTCACTATATTGCCCAGGCTGATCTTGAACTCCTGGCCTCAAGCAATTCTCCTTTGTCAGCCTCCAAAAGTTACAAGTGTGAACCACTGCACCTGGCAAAAATGTTATTTTAACTGAGATTATATGACATTTGTAGATTATTCTGATGAAATACAAAATCAGCTCTTCCTATATAAGAACAGGATACAGCGTTCCATTTATTTCATAATTTCATTCCCTTCTCTTCTTTAGTATACATTAAAACCTGCACATTAGTTGCTAGTATTCCTTGGTGTTTTATCTCATTTCTATATATTATATCATATGTGTGTATGGATAAATGTGTGTATGTATATACAGGCACACATGCACCTATATCTCAATATATAATATTAAAGTAGAACCATTCTCTTCACTTCTCACATAGGTCTTTTTTCATTGAATTTTGTCTGAAGACTCACTAACAATCTATGGAGCTGATCATATGGCTTTTTTCTTTTGAGTTATATGAGGAATTAAATACTAGATATTTGGATGTTAAGCCAACATTTAAGACTTGGCTAAAACCCAATTGTCCAAAGTGTGTTATTTCTTTAATATACTGTTGGCTTTTATTTATTAGTATTTTTTCAGATTTTATTTTACTGTTCAAAACACCAGTGTGCACTCATCTCTCTTTATTCAATTTTATATTACTGAATAATGACATAATGATAAAGGATAATATAATGATACAATGATGTTATGCTTTGTAAATTCCAAGTCTTATTTTATTTGCTTAAATTCAACATTTGCTTTTGAAATTAATGTTACTGGCTTTTTCATTCTAAATAATATTTTTCTCTACATTTGGACCCTTATAAGGCAGATAGAAAATGAGATTATTTCTAAAGATCATAATATCTAACTGTACCCCAATACTCGTATATAAACATAGATTTTGTGTTCAGATTATTTCACCTCTACTTCTATTACCTATCAGAGTAAGATTATGATTCTCTCTTCATTTTTGTGCACGTGCACTAGTTAGCAAACACCCCAAGTAGCAGAAGCATGTGATGAAAAGACCACTCAGAGGCTCAAGGTACATTTATGCAGCAGATTTAACCACAGTTCATAAAATCGAGCTCATGAGGGACAGATCTGGAGTTCACTGCTATGTACAGATGGGCATACCAGTTTAACCAGACTAGTCTTTGGGGCCATACCTGAGTCTGTGACATGTACACAAGCCAGATACAAAATATGAGGAAGAAGTAGAAAGACTGGTCATGGCTTGAAAGACACTTGTTTCCAGGATCACCAGATGGACCATGAGGACAATTCTGCAAGTGTTTCACGCCTCCATTTTTAGTGTGTTCCTTGATTAGACTTCTCAGTTACCAATTGCTCACCTGCTCCATGATTTTTGTTTGCTGATGGTTTATGCCAGGAATAAAGAGAGGAAAAAAAGTGAAAAGGTGGTAAGTAGACCTGTTCCTTGAAACACTGAATTCTCAAACTTCCTGGATCCTAAGAGAAAGAAAACGTCAAAGAGGGATGAATGAGCAAGTCAGCAGCATTCCTTTGCACATCGCTTTCCTCAAGGAAGCTTTGAAATCTTTACTTTCTCTATTGGCTGCCTGAGAGTTTCTATCTCCTAAAACAAACTTTGTAAACCAGTATCCTTGATTGACCTGAAACTGGGAAGCATACTGATAGATAATCTCAAAACAGAGTGATCTACAGCCTAGAAAGTCTGGTGAAGAAAAATCAATGCATGAGAGAGGTAGGGGAAGAAAGTTTATAGTGAAATAACAAGATGTTTGAATGTGCAGTTTTGAAAACAGAGCATGCCCCAGGGTGGCTATGGGACTGATGGGTTAAATGGAACAGAGGTGTGGTAGACAACGCCAAGATGACCACCAATGCCTTTTCTTGCCAATTGGATCTCACGCCTCTGTGCAGTCTCCTCCCACAGTGGGTACTGCCCATTTGTATAAAACCAAAGGATACTGCAGAAAAGATGAAACATGACCTCCAAAGCTAGATCATAAAAGATGTATGGGGCCGTGCACAGTCACTCACGCCTGTAATCCAGCACTTTGGGAGGCTGAGGCGGGTGGATTGCCTGAGGTCAGGAGTTTAAGATCAGCCTGGTCAAAATGGTGAAACCCCGTCTCTACTAAAAATACAAAAAATTAGCTGGGCATAGTGGTGGGCACCTGTAATCCCAGCTACTTGGGAGGCTGAGGCAGGAGGATTACATGAACCCGAGAACTGGAGGTTGCAGTGAGCTGAGATCACATCACTACACTCCAGCCTGAGCAACAGGAACAAAACTCTGTCTCAAAAAAAAAAAAAAAAAAAGGCATCGTGGCAGAATCCAGCTGCCATGAAGTGAGGAAACTCAGGCAGTGACACAGAGAAGTCAACAGGGCTCCAGCCAATAACAGGACTAACTTTCCAGGCACATGAGTGAGCTGCCTTGGAAGCAGATCTTCCAGCCCCAGCCATGCTTCCACCTGAAAGAAGCTGGGGCAACATCTTCAGTACAGTCTCATGATACCCCACTCGGGAATTACCCAGCTAAGACTCTCATGGATTCTCGACACATAGAAACTGTGTGAAATAACAAATATGTATTGTTTTAAGGCGTTAATTTTTGCAGTAATTTGTTATGAAGGAGTAGATAAGTTATACCTCATTTTGGAAGTGGAGGAGGTCTGTTTGTGTGATCTGTTAAGAAGAAGAATGGAGACAAAGATTCAGTGAGAAAAGCAGGTCCAAAACCGATATGCCAAGGTATAGAATAGACAAATAGATGCTGAGTCACCTAGATTAATGGCAGGGTGTGGAGTGAAGAAGAGAACCAAGAGCCCAACTAGATCCAAAGTCTTAATTTTAAAAGCTGGGATGAAGGATGGTTGATGCAAATGTAAGTACTTCAAAAGAGCAGGAATTTCTATAAGAAGTAACCATTTGAAAGCTGAACTGGAGCCCCACGAAAGAGCCACAGACCCACTTTCCCAACCTTGGTCTACACAGAGATGGGCTCTGGTGGGAAATAAGAAAACACATGAAAAACGATATTACTGTCCACGCACTAATCTCACCCTTAATATCAATTGAACCTTGCTATACTAACTTATGAGTGTGTTGGTCAAACTTTCTAAATTTTTTTCTGATGCAAATTTTCTAAGGAAAAGAACTTTTGTTTCTCAAATTCTTATAAGATTTTTAAAACAAGCTTGGTTTACTGCACTGTTTAAAATACATACACACACACACATACAAAGTCACATTTCTCTGTCTTTTTGAGTAAAATCATATACAGTTTTGAAGCCTCTTTCAGGACCACAACCTGTATTTTTCTTTTTTCTTCTTAGGGCTTCATCACTTTGCTGGTGTTATACCAGGATTTAGGAATCAAGCAATCCAAAGAAATGTGGAAGAGGCCTCATCTGGTCAGTAGTCCAACACGATTGCCTCTGGAATTCACCATGAGACTCACAGTTCACTAGAAGGTAGAGGCAAAAATCAGAGTTGCCAGTTAAAATTATTTCTAAAGATGGGTTCAGTGCTTCTGATTCTCAAGCCTTTCTCAAACTCCGTGGGGTGAATCACTTGCTTCTTTTCTGCATTTCTTCCTGCAGGCAGTTTTCTAATTTAGTTAGATGCATACTTATATTTATCTCTTTCCAATAATTTTGTTCATTTCTGATATCTTCTATTTTCTTCCCTCCCAATTTCTGTGCTTTTCAGTTTTTACTATCTTGTGGTTTTAGGAAAAAGTAGATATAAATATGTGTTAATCAATGATATGGTTTCAAGGTTTTTGTCCCCTTCAAAATTGATTCCTAACCCGCTATGCAACAGTGTCGGGAGGTGTAAACTTTAGAAGGTGATTCAGGAGGACTCCTTATGAATGGGATTCGATGCCCTCGGGGCTTGATGGAGGAAGTTTGACCCCTCTTCCCTTCTACCTTCTGCCATGTGAAAACACAGTGCTCAAGGTACCATTGTGGAAACAGACTGGAACTTTATCAGACAAGAAACCTCTGGCACCTTGATGTTAGACTTCCCCGCCCCCAAAATGATGAGAAATCAATTTCTGTTCTTTGTAAATTACCCAGTTTGTGGAATTTTGTTATAATGGCACAAACTAAGACAATCAACCAGAGTTGTTTTACCATCATAAGTATAAATTTTAAAATCACTTCTTCATTAATATAATAGATGAAATGACCCACAGAAGTATCCAGTTCCAGAAAGGACCATTTATAAAGGACCAGTTTTGCCTATAAAGAGAAGTACAATAACAGACCTTCACAAATATTTTACCATCCGAAAAAAGACATCTTTAGATTTTAAACTGAATCAAATGTGATGGTCTTATCCAGACAAAGGAAGACAGAGCACGCGATTTCCAAGTTAACTGGGAGCTTTTGTGTTGCTCTTTTTGCCCCCTTTTATTTGACTTTGTTACCTGACCTTTGAACAGAAAAGCTTTCTCTTCTTGCTATCTCTGTTTATTTGAAATATCGAAATACTGGAGTCTTTCTATCTCTATTTGTCATTTGAAAGATCAAAATATTAAATGATTGTGAAACACTTTTGCAACTGTAAAAGGGTTAATACTTTTCCTGCAGATATTCGTTAAACATTTATTTGTTTCTTCAACAAATATTTACTGGAGGCTCATGATATCCTAGGCACTGAACTAAGAATTCAGTGTTGCAATGTGTATAAGTTCCAGTCCCTGTGTGTTTATGCTTATTTAATACTATTATAGACAATGTCTTCAATACATACCATAGTCAGATATCAATTCTTCATTAGCAATATGAAATAAGAGAACAATGGGACTTTCCACTCAATTTGACAGGTGGCTAAATTTTTAGTTACTGAATTTCCTGTTTTAAGATCATCTAGCAGCTGAACAAAATTTAAATGCACGGAGGAGAAGATCATAGTAAGCAGGGCTTCCATTTGGAGGGTCACTTTTTCTACTTGGAGTCACATACTATACTTTAAATTGATTCAGAACACGTTAACGGGGCAGGTGGTGATTTCCAGCTACAAGTCCAAAATATAGAAGAACATGTTTAAATCCTATGTTTATCAGATCTGTAAATATAGTTCCTTCTATGTTAAATGGCTTTATTTCTAAGAACCTAGCCTCAGTCCTGGGGGTGCTTCCCAGCCCGCTGCAGGAATTCCTGATCATGGCAGTCTGCTGAAACATGAGCTCAGTTACCAAATATAGCTGAGTGGAGGAAGAGGACAGATGAGAGTCTGAGGCCACAGTTGCCTCAAAGTGACCACGGACCAGGCAGTTTTTAATGAATAGGCAAGACTAACCGCCATTCTCCCAGAAAAGAAGAAATGCTCATCTGAAATTCATCACCTCTCTGGAGTCTTCAAACTGACCAAGCATTGAAAAGGTCTGTGAGGTGTGTCTTAATATACTAACTAGTAGGGCAACATAAAATTTAAGGACTTAAAAAAAACTAAAAAATAACACTAGTTTATTCTGAGGATACGATACTATTTAGAAGATATCTTAATTATTCTTTTGCTTGGAGAGGAAAAGCAATGAGAATTTTATGGTCTTGCCAAAAACAAATAATACGTACGATTTGCCTGCCCACTTTATCCCTGCCTTTGCTGTCAGAGAATGACACTTTCTGTTATGAGCTCAAGCATGCTAAATTGGCACTATCAATTCCAAAAGGATTAAATGTATTTATGGAGCCAGCTTTTGTCAAGATTGTGTATGTGTTATGTTTCACAGAAAATAAAAATGCAACTTTCTAGACCCTCACCCATATTTAAGCTAAATAAATAATGATGGCTTCAAGTAATAGCCTTTCGATTTCAGTAACATTATATGTGGTTAATTACACTTTCAAAAGATTCCAAAAGTAACTCACTGACATAATTAAATTAGTTGGGATAGAAACAGCAGGTATTTTAAATTGTATTCATGTATACAATTTACATGCTTATTTTTAATAAGATAAAGCTTACTAAGGGAAACTACAGTGCAGTCTCTGGAGTCCAGTCAAATTTAAACATCACAGTATAATTTTTATCATTTCGTTTTAAGTTGCACATGAAATTGTCTTGAATCCAATATAATATAGGAGGTTGATATAAAATGATTTCAGGCTCACATTACTTGCTAACATTTGCTAAAAATACTAATTGCCTTTTAGTATGAATAATGTGATGACATATAAAGCCCGTTTCTTGGCAGTATAAAACTATTCAAAATCTATTCAATCACATACATGCAGAAATTAAACCCTCATTGCATGATAAACATGCCTTCCAATCTTTTTTCTCACAGAAAGAACTTAAATACTCACCCCAATTATTCAGATTTTAAAACCAAAGTCTTTTTGACAAATTATTGCTAACAGTAGAAAAGGCCAATGAGATTTACCTGGCCACTAACTGCCCTGTAAATACATGATTACACATTCCTAGAAAACAAATGAGACCTCCGGCATCCTAGGGCCTGGTACGGATGAGGGTCTGTATAGCAGAACCTCTGTGTCAGTTCTTCCTCTGAGCTTCTCTGTGGTGTTGTTAGAGCTGAATATTAAAACTGGCTTTATAGCATGTTTTACAATAGAATGAGGATCTGGATTGCATGGGACAAGTACAATCACTTTGACTTCCTTATCTCATTTTAAAAAAATGCAGAGTGCAATCATTGCTCAGGTTTAAAAATAAATCTGACAATTTCTTTAAGAGATACCAAGTGAAATCTGCAAGGCCAAGACAAGAGCTCCTCCACTTCTTAAACAATATGTGTGAGGCTATATTGCAATTATTGAACCCCAGTTCCAAATTCAGGCCATCTAGAGTTAATGACTGTGTCCTGGTGAAATTCCAGCAAAGAAAACAAAGACTAAACAAAGCATCTTTGACTAAAATTTCTAACTGTTAAATCATCATATTAGAGAATATAGAGGCAAAGTTGGTAAAAATCAGTTTTGAATTTAAGTGAGAAGAATAAAGCCCTGAGTTAGATAATGGTAGCGGAAGTGGATAATTCAGAAGCAAAATCTAAATATTTGCAGTGGACTCAGTATGGTGAACAAAGTGGATAAGATGAAGAAGACATGGGATAACTTCAAAAACTCTGTAAAGTATCTTACTTGGATTTCACAGCATTAAATGAACTATTAGATTATGTCCTTGAAATTGAGATTAAATATGCTGTTTAAAGAGATATTTAAAACTGTAGGATAAATATATCTTCTTGTAATGACAATTTAATAATCAGAAAGGAAAATAATCCATGTGTATTTATTAAGAAATAAAGTATAAAATTACCGTGCATTTTCTGCATCAAGCATACAATTTTGCAAATCTTTCATGTTTGACTTTTGGCCTAAAGGACCCTTTGTGGGGAAAAAAAAAAAAAAGGAGAAGAAAGGGAGAGAGGGAAGAAGGAAAGGAGAAGGGAGGGAAGGAGGGAGGGAGGGAAGAAGGAAGGAAGGAACGGAGGGAGAGAGGGAGGGAGGGAGGGAGGGAAGGAGGGAAGGAGGGAGGAAAGGAGGGAACAGATTTAGTCTAGGGGTTGCTGGTGATTCTCAGGCATAAAAATTAAGTGTTAAAGCTTTTCTAACTTTGGTTTTCATAGTTTAGGTTTTATTAAAAGATATTTTAATATCAAATCTTCACATCAATAGTTTGTATTACTTTTTTCGTAATTAAGTATAAAAACAAAACTGCTAAATCTGAAATTAAAAATCACTTATAATTTTAACTTTTTTTCAAAAATTACAACATAAGCAACAAAGGATCCCCCTGAATGTCCCACCTCCCCTCTCTTACCCCTGCCTAAATCCCACCACAGAGGTTGTCCGTGTTGATTGCTTGGCATTTTCCTATATTTATTTACTTATATTTATCCCTACCTATATATACATGTTTAAATGGCTGTGGGAATTTTGCTATTTCATCTGGACTCTCCAAAGAATCTGCTGAATGTGGTACATGGTATTAAGTGACCTTTACTGCCTGTCAGCCTTTTTCTAGCATCAAACTTTTTGTTTCAAAATTGTAGCAGTTCTTCATGGACTCTAAAAGTATTTCATGAACAGACTTCAAGAGTGTTCCCCTTATCTATGTTCTTAATTTCCTATAACATCCCCAATAAGAAAAGAAAACTCTGCAGTTAAATGCAGGGGTCCACCCTGAGTCAGCCACTTTCTGATGGCTCAGTTTGAGCCAAATAAGTGAACCTTTTACTGCTGCCACTGTGAGTAATACAAACAATAAAACAGAAAAATAACATCTATTCCATGGATTGCTGTGAGGATCAAACTGTTCACTTCTGAAAGCAGGTAACTCCCAAGCTGTTAAGTAGGAACAACCTGTACTGTTTGTCATCTAATTCTTCCTACTAGACTCTGCTCTTTCCCATGTAATGATTTCAGGAACTTGTCTTCCCAAGTTCCTCCAAGTCAAAGATATCTTTTTGCATTTCAACCGTGCTTTGATTCATGGGGATCACACCAGGGGGTGTCCCACAAGCCTTGTTTGTTTGTTTCTTGAGTCAGAGTCTCACTCTGTTGCCCAAGTTTGAATGCAGTGACATGATCATAGAACTCACAATCCTCCCACCGCAGCCTCTGGAGTAGCTGGGGCTACAGGCACACACCACAAGGCTCAGCTAAGTTTTTGTTTGTTTGTTTGTTTGTTGTTGTTGGTTTTTTTCCCTTATTTTTGTAGAGATGAAACCTCACGACATTGTCCAGGCTGGTATAGAACTCCTGGGCTCAAGTGATCTTCCTGCCTCAGCCTCCAAAAGTGCTGGGAGTATGGGAATAAGCCACGATGCCCAGCCCCCTATAAATATTTCTTAACTGACAACATGGGGGATTCTCCCAAATATCATAAAGCTGGCTTTCGGGTAATCTATCCCCAAAAGTCAGCAACTTTAAAAGCAAATGGTCATCATAATTTTTAAATTTGTCTGTCTTTTCAATCTTTTGTATATTCATGTGTGAATGTGAACCATATACATTTATACCCATAGTACATATTCAGGAATTAAAAAATAAATGTTTTCCCAAATATTAGGATAGTCATGCCAAGATCAGATTCATAAAATTACTTATGTCAAATGTGTAATATACATACCAGTGAAAACTTATTTATATGTTCTATACTTTATAGTATAATATGAATCTAACAGAATTCAGATGATACTAAGTTAGGGAGAAATTGCAAACCATAAAATTACAATTAGAAACAATGTATAAATTAAGTGGCATAAAATTCCTTAAAAAGGAATGAAATAGCCAGGCCTGGTGGCTTGTGTCTGTAATCCCAGCAACTCGGAAGACTGAGGCAGGAGGATTGCTTGAGGTCAGGAGTTCAAGAGCAGCCTGGGCAATGAAGGGAGACCCTGTCTCTACAGAAAATAAAAAAGAATTAGCAGCACTTGGTGGCATCCTAATTTTTCGCTTTAGCTTCCCAAGTAGCTGGGACTACAGCTACTTGGGAAGCTAAAGCAAAAGGATCCTTTGAACCCATGAGGTCAATGTGGCAGTGAGCTATGATCTCACCATGGCACTACTACAGCCTGGGCAACAGAATGAGACCCTATCGACAAAAAAAATAAATAAATAAAAGAGGAAGACTGAGATACATCCAGGGAGTTAACAAAATAGGCCACCGTGGATGTTTACATTTGAAAGTAATATTTGCTTAGAATAAGCCAAGATCTTTATAAGGATGTAAGCGGCCTGTTGACAATTCAGGGTGGATAGGATTCTGTAATGACTCTCAGTATTTGCCAACGCTCCCAAACCTTTGTTTCCTTAAGATGAAGAGTTTGGCATTATGCGTAATTATCAAAATTCACCCTGGAAAACTTGCCTTCCGAGCGCCATGAGGTAACACAGCAGCTGTCCCCACGGTGTAATCTGAGGGAACCGAAATGTCCTCCCCTTGTGACTTTCACCACCCTCCCTGCCAAGGGTGGACCTCCCAAAACACTGATGGTCTGTAGATGTGAACATTAACATGCCAATGTGCATTTTATTTTCTTAAGTTTTTGGCACCCTAACAACTTCCAAAGCTAGTTTGAGGGCGTATGCAATAAAAGCATAGTACAGTTGCCCAAAATCAGTTAAGAAAATAGAGAAGATCAAACCAAGTAAATTTCAAACTTGAAATGTTTTCTCAATTTACTACCTCTGTCCTCTTATTAGAATTTTACTCCCTAGGGCAGAGAATCTATCTTCTTCCCAGCTATGTTCCCGACCTATAAAAGAAGTACCTAGCACATAGTATGCACTCAATAAATAAATGCTGACTGAATAAAACAGTGAGAAAACTAAGCAAAAAAAATTTTTTTAGCTAAAAACATCTGTATTTTCTACGACTGAAAATTTAACCCTGAGCTCGCTACTATCCATGTGAAAGGCAGAATCATCAAAGGTTACAGAATTCTTTGTCTAATAAAATTGCCAGAAAATTAAAAAATGTTTTTCCAGTTCCAAAGTTTTTCATGAGAAACTTTCTTTGAGGGTAATGAGAAATATTAACATCCATGTCTTTATAGATAATTTTTTTAACACAATGTCTGACCTATGGCTGTTTTTGCATTAGTGAAATGAGCAGGTAAAGCATATTTTATATGTATACATGAACAGTTATGTGTTATATGTATACACTAACATTTAGCACTGAACTCTATCAAGTTCTTACCAGAAAACAGAGCCTGGGGCACAAGCAACAGTTGATAAAGCCAATGAAAAACCTAGGTTAAAAACAGAATAACGTTTGGCTGCACTCAGTGGCTCACATCTATAATCCCAGAACTTTGGGAGGCCGAGGCAGGAGGATCACTTGAGCACAAGAGTTTGAGACCAGCCTGGGCAGCAAAGGGAGACCTCGCTTCTACAAAATCATATTTAAAAAATTTGCCAGGCCTGATGATACACACCTGTAGTCCGAGCTACCCAGGAGGATAAGGCAGTAGGATCCTTTGAGCCCAGGAATTCAAGGTTGCAGTGAGCAATGATCATGCCATTGCAGTCCAGCCCTGGCGACAGAATGAGATCCCCACTCAAAAGCGCAAAATAACGTTTAGCTGAAGAGAGCATGGCCCAGAGAACTGCTAGAGCAGGTTTTGGGAGGCTGAAAGCGGGTCAGTCATCAGAACTTTTCCTACCGCATGCCTTTGTTCACGTGTCTGTCAAATCCTATCCAGGGCTCAAACCGCATTTCAAACACCAAGTGTTTTTTAGCTTTTCTTCATCATCTGCCATAACCTAGACAGTGTGCTAAGCATTCACCATACATAGACGCCAGCCACAGCTCCTGCTTCCATGGGGCTCACAGTTGAATGAGGAAAGCATTCTCTAAATGAATACTTGTAATTTAATCTGATGACTGCTATGAGAAATGCAATGCAACGTGATGGGCTTGGAAGAAGAAGCAAATTATATTGATTGGGGAATCATTAGAAAGCACCAAAAAGAGGTAAAATTTAAGAAAGTTTTCAAGGATGAACTGGAGTTTGACAAACAGAAAAAGGAAGCATATTTTAAGCAAAAGGAGCAGCAAGTGCAAAGGTGTGAAAACCAGAAAGAACCTGAATTGTTTGAGGAATGGCAAGTGGGCCAGGGAGCCCTGAGTGCATGTGTGTTAGTGCTGACGGAGGGTGAGGCTGGAGCACCTCCATCAGCTCAGACTGTCCATGGGCACGTTTAACTTGTGCATCGTGCTTTGGAGCTTTTCTCAGCCAGGGAGCATCATAGGAAAAAAATTTAAACCGAAAGAGTGACATGGCCAAATTGGTAACTATGACCTCTCTTACCATTTTTATCCCTTACTGCAATTTGTTGAAACTATTTTAATAGCAATTATCATGTTCCTCCTTGTAATTAAGTTATTTTTTACTCTTGTCTAATCGCTTCTACTGGATTGTAAGATCATTTAAGGAGAATAACTGCCTGGCTCATCTCTGTCCTCCTTGAAGCTTCTCTTGCACAACTAAGCAGTTGTTCCATTGATTTCATGTTCAACTTACTATTCCGGAAAAGGGAAGTAGAAGAAAGGACACATGACTCTAAGACAGGCAAGGCCAAGGAAGAGTCATTTATCCCACGGGGAAGAACATAGAGCTATGCAACTTCAAGCAAGTTAAAGGACAGCTGTGGCTGCCGTGTGTGGTGGCTAATGCCTGTAATCCCAGCACTTTGGGAGGCCAAAGCGAGTGAATCACCTGAGGTCAGGAGTTCGAGACCAGCCTGGCCAACATGGTGAAACCCCATCTGTACTAAAATTACAAAAATTAGCTGGGTGTAGTGGTGGGCACCTGTAATCCCATCTACTCAGGAGGCTGAGGCAGAGGAATCCCCTGAACCTGGGAGGCAGAGGTTGCAGTGAGCCAAGATCACACCACTGCACTCCAGCCTACGTGACACAGAAAGACTCCGTCTCAAAAGATAAAAAAAGAATAGTTGTGGCTAATGAGCATTTTAGAAGAAATGACAATTAAGCTAAACAGCTAATGACAGAGGTGATGGATAAGACAAGGAAGAGAAAAAGAAGAAGACAGAGGAATTTCTAGGAAGTTCAAATACCTCCTGAGAAAAGGGTGGAGGCAGGGGACAGGACAATTTAAAGTTGTAGAAGAAGCCTTTATTCCCCACAATTTCAAAATCGTTCGGTGCTACTTACTAAAGTAGAAACACTTGAATGGGCCTAGTGTTTACCTCATTTCCCCTTCACTCCCTAACAGCGATATTAGTGGGTTTCCTTAGTCTATTTCATCTTCTGTGTCTATCACACCATCATAGAGTTACCAAGAGTACTGTTTAACAGAAAACATGAAATCTCACACAAACGCTGGAGATGTTTGCAGTTGTGTTTCCTTCCTTTGATTGTGACCTTTCATTTTGGAGTGCTGACTGACATGGAAATCTCTGAAGCACAATTTTCCAGTGAACTTGGCCCATTTGGAAACAGTCCTTGTTCATCCTCCTTGAGTGAGCATTTTCCCTAGACCTCATGCATGTTCCCGTGGCAATAACTGGGCTGCAAATTAAGCCCGAACCAGATATGCCATAGAAATATGACTTTCTTTCTCAATGTGCAAGCGGTTTTAAAGCTACACCTAATCCTGACCACTGGATCCTGTCAGATGGCGCCTCTTTAAAACCAAAATATAAGTTAATAAGCAGCTGAGATGATCTGTCTCCAGCAAACACGCCCTACTTTAAGGAGTGAAAATGTTTTCATCATTCAGAAGTTTGCTTTAAGCTTTCTCATATAATGCTTCTTCTGACGTTTTAAAATGTATCATATTATGTTCGTTTGGAACTAAAATACAGTTCAATTGATAGCAGAACTCTGATTTCTGATCCAGTTTTGTTAGTCTGATATATTGCTTAGGAATCTCAATTATGAAAGCTACAATGGTAAGGTGGTAAAGTGCATAGATCATGAGCTCTGGAGTAATTGACTGGGTTTAAACCTTGGTTCTCTACTCAGATTTTCTGCCTCTATTTCCTTCTTTCTAAACCAGAGGCTGCTGTGAGGATTTTAAATGAAATAATCTACATGATGGCTCTGGGCACAATGCCCATCTCAGGGTAAGCAGTCCATGATTAGCCATTATCATTATCAAACACTGTCATCATTATTAGCCTTTACGTATGTTGTATGAATTCATTAGGCAGCTAATGTTCTATGGAAGAGGTTGGCAATTTTTTCTGTAAAAGTCCAGGTAAATATTTCAGGCTTTGGGTACCATACAGTCTCTGTTCCAACTACTCAATTCTGACATTGGTCCAAGAAAACAAAGACAATCTCTACATTCAAACTCCTGCCCATGAATTCCAATCCAGCATACATGTCAAAGGCCACTTTTCCTTGCCCATATTTTCAATGACCTTTCCCACTTCCCTTCCATTTTACCTATCAATTTGGGATCACCTGTCTCTGCACCTTCACCTGGCAGGTGGAAGCTCTGGTGGAATTACGTGGATTAATGACACTGTAAATACATCACATTTAACTTCAGCTAGGCGCCCTCACTTCTGCCCATAAATCCTTCTTAGGAAATTTCTTTCTCCGTTTTTCTACAACAGCTATTTCGAATCATCTCCTGTCCTCATAAACTTCCAGTGCACAGAAGTCTCAGTGTGGGAACTCTCCTTTCTTCCTATTATAAATTTTTGCAGAGAATCTTTCTTTCTCTCTCTTTCCCTCTCTCTCTCAGCCTCCTCACACACACACGCACACACAAGCACACACACACACCCTGTTACTTCTCTCCTTTAACAATGAAAGAACTGCCTCTTGCTACCTGAAGCTGACCATCTCATATTACATTTGTGCTATAGTAACTCATTTCTTCTTACATATTTTGAGAGCTGACCTATAAATCGTCCTTTCTTAATTTATTTTCAGCTTCTCCCTTCTTACTGCCTAATTCCATTTGTATAAAACATGTTACAGTCCTCTATCCTAAAAATGAACAACAAACCTCACTAGAATCTATACTTTTGTTCAACTACTACCTTCTGTCTCTCTTTCTATTATCTCTTCAAAACAATCCACCTCACCTGTAATATTTTCTTTCTTTCCTTCTTTTCTTTTCTTCCATGTAGCAATCTGGGTTATATTTCTGTTGCATACACTGCAATTGCTGTTGCTGATGATGCTAAATATTCCCAACTTGCTAAAATCAAAAGGTCAGGTATTGCTTCCTGAGATATTTTCTTTCCCAGCTTCTATGATATCCAGCTCTCTTGGCTTCCCTTTGACTCTCTGAAGGATTTTCTCTCCTCCTACTTTTTTCCTTGATGACCTTATGCATTCCTATGTCTTAAAGTGCCACCCATAGGCTAATAATCCCCAATCCCGTTCTGCTCTCCCTCCTCCTGGGCTCTAGACCAGCATCTCAAATCTCCTAGACATCAACACCAGAGTTACCAAAGGTCCCGCAACTGCAAAAGGCTTAAATCAAAATCAAGCTTTAAAACAAAACAAAACAAAAACAAACAACAACAACAGCAAACACTTGTTCCTCCACTTGTAGCATGTAAGTTAATGGCACCACCGATCTGGTTGTTAGGCAACAAATATGTAATCCTGCCTCGGCATCGTCTCTGCCTTTATTCAGTTACCGAGTTCTCTCTGTCATCTATCTCATGGCCCCCGGATCCACTGCTTCCCTGAATCATCAGCTCTCACTTCAGAGTCCAAAATGGCCACATCTAATAGCTGTCTAGGCCAAGTGCCAGGACTTGTGCCCAGTCTCTAAGGGGCTGGGAAAGAAAATATTTGGAGATTTCACATCCCATAACAAGCGAGCTCAGTTTCTCACTGAGGCTCAGAATGTGAGGAATTATCCAAAATGAAGAAGTCCAGATGATGGCAACCAAGCATGAAAGCATGATAAATATGCACATCCCCTGGATTACTGCATGAGCCTTCTCGTGGACCGCCCTGCTGTCAGTCCTACCTTCCCCTTCCCCCACCTCTGTCCCCAATCCGGGCTGCAGTCACTTATCTTTCAACAATGTAAGTCTGGTGATGTTTCTCAGAGACTTCACACTCTTCCTTGCCTACTGACCATCCATAACATAAAATGCAGGCTCCTCATGTGGCTCCAGGCCCTCTCTGACCTGACTCCTGCTTTCTATCATTATCTCTGGTTATTTTCCCAACTCCAGATAGATTTCTGTTTAGCCGAAATGCTTAGTGAAGTTACCTGAGTCTGCCATGCGCTCTCTGGGATCCAAGTCTTTTTTCTTCTTCTGTTCTTTGAGACCAAGTCTCACTCTGTTGCCCAGGCTGGAGTGCAATGATGTGATCTCAGTTTACTGAAACCTCCACTTCCCAGGTTCAAGTGATTCTCCTTTCTCAGTCTCCCAAGTAGCTGACACTACAGACATGCACCACCATGCTCAGCTAAGTTTTGTATTTTTAGTAGAGATGGGGTTTCACCATGTTGGCCAGGATGGTCTTGATCTCTTGACCTCGTTATCAGCCCACCTTGGCCTCCCTAAGTGCTGGGATTACAGGCGTGAGTCATCATGCCCTGCCGGATCCAAGTCTTTGAATACATTTCTGCCAGTATGCCCTTCACCTCCCCACTTCCCCATCCCTCACACATCATTCTTTCAGCTTTCTGTCTTTCATAAACGTTTCCTAATCCTGACCATGCTGTTGCGTCTAGGTGCTATCACAGTGCTTTGTTTTTCTACACCACTGCAGGATGACTACAGCTAACGATAACATATATAGTTTCAAATAGCTAGAAGGAGGATGTGGAATATTCCCAACACAATGAAATACTAAATGTTAGAGAAGACAGATATGCTAGTTGCCCTGATCTGATCACTATACATTATATGTATTGAAACATCACTAGGTACCCCATGAATATGTACAATTATTATTTCTCAATTTTAAAAATAAAATACAATTTTAAAAAGACATTAAATTATATATGCTTATTATTTATTTGTAATTTATATTAAGTTCCATGAGGGCAAAAACCTTCTCTTTTTCAAGGCAACATCCCTCCCCTAGCACACTCCCGGGCATGTGGTAGAGAGTCCACAAATACATTTTGAGTGGGTAATTCTGGTCTATGTAGTACATCCATCCCAGCTTAGGCTTCAAACTTTAGTCATGTCAAGAATCAAAGGTTTTGTTGCAATTATCTCCTTGGATTTTCCGTTTAGCCTACCCCAGGTCTGGTTGACATAAAATGTTTTTCAGTCTCCTTCAGCACCGATTTTAACACAAAAACTAAATTTCTCTCAGGCCAAAATTAAAAACATAAATAGAAAAATAACCACAGTAGCTTTCTTTCAAAGAAAAATCAATTTTGCAAGAAATGCAATAAATGAAAATATAGTCTGTTGTGCCGTTGGTAGACAAACATACTTTCAGCCACCGAGTCTCCCCTTCTCCATCTTCATGTCTCTTCGGGATCCATGCTACCTGATGGCTCATCTTCCCACACCTTGTAAGAGCTGATCCTGATCCCGCCTTCCCCTAAAGTTATCTACCATGTGTACCGACCGAGGGGGCAATGGTACTTCAGAGCTCAGTACTGAGAGAAGCCAAGCTGCCTTGGTAGGACAAACTATAAAACGTTTTGAAGTAGACAAAACGGTACTAGGTGTCCTTGCAGTGGAATGCTGGATGGGTTCTGGTGCGCCTTTCAGGGTCCTCTAATTCCACAGGGGTAGATGCCTTTTATTGTCTTTACAATTTTATAACTATGTAATTTGGAGAAATCTAAAAACAATGCAAATTATACTGGTACAGAGATATAAAAATGATTTTTTTCTAGTAGAAATTCTATAGATTTCCACTCTTATAAATGATTCCAAACATTATATTTTATGCTCCATAGGTATTAACTGGTTTTAAATCTATTACCAACTTGATTTTACCATTCCTGATCGCCTACATATGTGTCTGGTCTTCAGCATCTCCTTTGAAATGGTTATAATATAGTACTGGTTTTCTCAATTAATTTGTTAAATAAAAGCTCAGATACATGTTAGTTTATTCTTATATATTTACTATACCTTTGCCTTTTCAAAATCGTATTTTAACTGCCTGTTTCTCATGAAGAAAATATATTCAAGTATTAAAAATATACTGAATATAATTGTTTTCCTTATATGAGCCATATCTAAATAACTGGAGACCATCCAAGATGTTTCTATTCTGCATTACAGACAGGACAAAGGAATTAAAGTGATATTTGGGTTGACAAAGTCAGGGAGAATGATGAGACCCTCTGAAGGATTAAGGATTGACTTGAAGAGTATGAAATACGGTTCAGTAGATAGAGTAGGGCTAGCTTGTGGCACAAAAAAGTATATTTCTAAGAAGACATCTAAGACAAAAGTACAGCATTCAATTTAAGAAGACGGCATATGTTGACATTGAGTTTGAGGATCTCTGATTAAATATCTTCTGTTTAATCAGTCTATGACTCATTGTAGCCAATGATGTGGTAGGTTCTTGAGGTGGATTTCTATAACCCCCTAGAATCTTGCATAATGTTTTGGGGTTTTGTTTTGTTCTTTTTTGTTTGTTTTTGTTGTGTTTTTTCGTTTGTTTTTGGAGACGGAGTCTCCTTCTGTCACCCAGGCTGGAGTGCAGAGGCACGATCTCAGCTCATTGTAACCTCCACCTCCCAGGTTTAAGCGATTCTTCTGCCTCAGCCTCCCTAATAGCTGGGACTACAGGCATGTGCCACCATGTTCAGCTAATGTTTTGTATTTTCAGTAGAGACAGGGTTTCACTGTGTTAGCCAGGATGGTCTCGATCTCCTGACCTTGTGATCTGCTGGGAAGCTACTTCTACACAAGCAGCTCAATTCAGTCCGCTGGAGACAACCATTTCTGGGGAATGCCCCACTAAGTGTACCCCTGACTGATACAAGGTAGAAAGTTGAGGTTCACCACACCCAGGAAGCTTCCATGATTCACTTCTAGACCCAGTCTTGTGGCGGAGATCACTGCTGGTTTTCTAGATTCTCTCAGTATTCTACGAACAATATACAGCAAAAGAATGACACACTTAGAGTAACAAGGAGTCATTGCCTCACAATATTTAGTTCAAAATGTCAGTGGAATTTAAATTGCTGTAGTAGCTTACAGATAATGGAACATCTCTTCTGTAATTCGGTGATATTCCCATGTCAGTGTTCTATGCAAGGCCTCTAGTGCTCTCACATGCCCTTCAAGATTAGATGAGGCTCTCACAGCCCCTAGGTTTTTTTCACTTTCCTTTGAAGCCTTATCAAACTTTTATATTATTAGTATATTCTTTGTTTAATACCTTCTCCATCTCCTCCACTTTCCCACCTCCCATGGCTTTTAACTCCTTAAATATATGATTGTTTGTTAAGTCTGGATCAAGACTCAGCAAACTTCAGCCCCTGGGCCAAATCCACCCCAACACTTTTTTTTTGGTATGGCCAGCAAACTAAAAATGTTTTTCTCACTTTTAAACTGTTGTTTAAAAATCAAATATCAAAATAATAATAGTTTTGACACATTAAAATGATATAAAATTCAAATATGAGTGTCCATAAATAAAGTTTTATTGGCACACAGTCATGCTTATTCATTTACATATCACCTATGGCTGGTTTTATGTTACCGTGCAGAGTTGAGTAATTAAAACAGAGGCTGGACAGCCCATAAAGTCAAGAGTATCTACCATCTGGCCCTTTACACAAAAGTTTGCCAGTCCCTGGCATAGAGCACAGCTGTACCTCTAGCACCTGAAATTTAATACTAAGTGATGATTACTATCTGTCGAACTCTTGAGTGAATGAATATGAATGAACATGACTGGAAACCACCAAGTTTCCAAGATTTCACTGAAAACCATAAATAAATGAAAACTGGAATCCTTAAAATGTATTTTGTGGTTTAGGGTTAGATGATCAGAGTCAGATTTCGTAAAAATATCAATATTCTATTGATCTTATCACATTAATCTAATGAGAGCTTTAATAAGATGGGAGGGGGGCTGGCTGGGAGAATTACAGAATGCCCTATTTTTTTTTCCGAATGATTTAATCTTTTCGAATGATTTAATACTGCCTAGTGAGATATTTGATAGCACTCACAGGGCATGTATTAAAATTATGAATGATGAATGCAGTATACTTGATATTTCCTCCAACATGAAGAGTAAAGAAAACTCATATTCATTCACTTCAATGCTTCTCCCAATTCGTGATTTAGAAGTTTTATGATAAAATCGGGAAAAAAAAAAAATTATTGCTACTAATGACATGCTATGCTGCCTTTCAGATTGCAAGAAAACAGGTTCCGGTGCCTCGGGCTTTCCTGTCGAAAGCAGACGCCGAGCGCATGAAGACTGTTCGAATATGTCAGGGACATCCTCCCGTGAGTCCTTCTACGACTCGCTCTCAGACGTGCAGGAAGAAAGCAAGAATGCTGACTTCTTCCCAGGCCTTTCTGCTTTCCTCAGCCAGGAAGAGATAAACAAGAGTCTTGACCTGGCCCGGAGAGCCATCGTCAACTCCGAAACGGAAGATTTTGACTCGGAAAAGGAGATCTCGCAGATTTTCAATACCTCTCCTGCAAGCGGCTGTGAAAATCCTTCCCACAAGGAGACCAGATTGGGTGAACACACCTCAGGAAGACCTCAAGATAACAGGTCGACACCGGCCCAGCCTCTGGCAGAACACACTAAGAGCATCTCTTCGCCTGCTTCAAAGAGGAAAGCGGCCAAGTCTCCCCTGCTCACCAGGCCCAGCTATATCCGGAGCCTCCGAAAGGCTGAAAAACGCGGTGCAAAAACTCCCAACCCGAATGTCAAGCCCAAAACGGTGACTCCAGGAAAGGCTGGCCCCCAGAGCCAGCTGTGTGATAAGGCGGCTAATTTGATTGAGGAGCTGACAACCATATTCAGGGAAGCCGCGAAGCCAAGAAACAGAAGCCCGAATGGGGAGTCCTCGTCACCAGACAGTGGGTACCTGTCTCCCCAAAATCAGCCGTCAGCCCTGCTGAGTGCCTCAGCCAGCCAGAGCCCTACGGAAGAGCAAAGGGAGATGGAAGGAGAGGTCAGATCTCCTGGGGCCAGGCATTGCTACCAGGCCAGCCAAGACGTGGCAGTGGCGCCCAGCCGCAGCTCTCACCCGCAGCCCCGCAGCCCGCTCCGCTTCCCAGCTGCACCTCGATTCATCCAAAAGCTGAGGAGCCAAGAAGTAGCAGAAGGGAGTCGAGTGTACCTGGAGTGCAGGGTCACTGGAAACCCCACTCCTAGAGTCAGGTATGAGGGTTTATTATTATTATTATGCATAACAAATGATTTTGTTGACTTTGGTGTTACTTTAACACGGGAAGAAGGAAGGTTTCCTGTGTAGTTAGCCCTCTGGAGACAGGTAGAGGTTTTGCAAGGAGCGAACCATCCCAGAATTGCAACTACGAGCGGTGCTAGTTTCCCCGGCCAGATCTATCTGTTGTCATGCACCCTCTGTGTACGGAGGGAAGGCAGAGGACTTGAGCAAGCTAAGAGCAAGGAAAACTGTTGGTTCTCTAAGACAGTGAAAGTAATAAACTAGAGACGCTTAAGATGTGAAACTGATTTACTCTAAGTGCTGTGAAAAGTGTGTGTATATTTGAATATGAGTTGTTAAAGATGGTTGAAAGCACGGCTAAAACTGGCAGCTATCTAGAAGTGAAAGGCACAAGCGTGCAGAGGCCGACCTTGGGATTGACCCTCAATAACGCATAGAAGGGAACCATAAACCCTGAGGCCTACTTGAGGAGACAGAGTAGGAGGAGCCTGAGGGTCAAAAAACCACCTAGCAGGTCCCAATCCCATGACCTGGGTGACAGAATAATCTGTGTGCCAAAGCCCTGCAGCATGTAACTGACCCATGGAACAAACCTGCACATGCATCCCCAAACATAAAATAAAAGTTGGAAGGAAGAAAAAAGGATTCTCGTATACACGAAAGAAACAACAAACAAACAAACAAAAATTATCCCCCACATAGGTAATTCAGTCTTGGGCCTGGGCTAACTAGGCACCTACTCAGTAACATAAGCACACACACATCCCTTCAAGGTGATGCAAAGAAAGAAGTCAGAACTTTCCTAAGAAAGAGATAAACCAAGTCAGGAGCTCCACAGCTCTATCTGAGATTTCTATACAGGCTCTGGCCACTAGAGCATAGAGACAGCAAGAAATAACAGTGAAGGGAGTGTGCACAGAGAGTTAATAAGCACTTACGCCACCGTGTTCCTTAGAATTCCCGTAATTCTTCTGACTTCCTTGTAGAGTTTATACCCTCTCCTGTACACAAATGTTAAGAGGAAAGAGAGATACTGAAAGATCCTGCAGGGTTTCCAGTCATGATTCCATTTCTCAGCTGTGTGACCTTAGTCAAGTTACTCTACTCCTCTGTGCCTCAGTTTCTTCTTCTGTGAAATGGGAATGATACAACCTACATCGTTCTGTTTTATGATTAAATAAAATAATACATGGGGGAAAATTAAAGCAGTGCCTTACAGCTAGTAGCTGCTGCATTAGCGTGACCTATTATCTTTATTATTTCTCATTTCTTCATTTTATATGGCAAAATGAAAATAACACTTCAAGTCAGGATTATACTACAAAATAATGCATATTCATTTATCTTGGGAGTTTTGCTTTTATTCATGCAGAGTGCTTTACCTAAATTGCATAAATATTTTAAAAGTTAACTCAAAATTATTTAATTTGGAAGAAATGGTAAAGTAGACATCACTGGCTAAAGACTGAAACACTGGTACTTTCTTTGTTTTTTTATAATAGCAGATGTTTATTGGACAGTTGCTATGAACCAGTGCTGCACAACATTCTTTACACAATTATCTCATGTAATCTCCACAATCACCATCTTTAAGAAGGAAGCCGTTATCCTCACCATATTTCCTATGAGGAGACTGAGCCTTAGAAAGTAGGAAAAATTTGTCCAAATTTATAGATTCAGGTGCCTGCCCCCCCTCCCTGGCCATATGAATCAAAATTGCCTGAATTCTTTATTTTTAACAGCTTTATAGAGACATAATTGGCATACAATAAAGTTTACATATTTAACATGTACAATTTGATATGTTTTAAGCCCATTAAACCATCTTCCCAATCAATATTGTGAACACAGCCCACAGCTCCAGAAGCTTCCTCCATTCTTTTTGTAATTCTTCTTTTCAGCCCTTTCCTGACACACCCCCTTTCTGTCCCAGGCTGCTGCTGCTATGTTCTGTCATATGGATTTCTTTTCATTTTCTAGAACTTTACATAAATGGAATATATTATTTCAGTGCAGTACATCCTCGTGATTTGTCTAGCTTTTAAAATTCAGCATGATTACTTTGAGAGTCTTCCATGTTGTTGCATGAGTCAATAATTCATTCTTTAATATTGCTGGGTAGTGTTCCATTTTTGGATATACAGATTATTCAGGTATGGTACTTTCTTATTGGTAGCATTTCACAGAGCACAAACTTCCCTGCATCTCCTGTGCCACTTACACAAACGTTGCTAGTGTTGGTTTCTTAATCTGACATCATTGTGCACACGCATGAAGTGAACATCGGCAGTACTGGCTGGAAAGTCATGTGATTAGAGGCAGGCGTTTTTTTCCACCACCAATTCGTTCAACTAATTCACCCTGAGTTGGCTTTAACAGCAATACTATAATTCTTTAAGAAACTGACAGCAGGGGGCAGTAAAAATCTTTAAGATATTCATTTAATTAAATACGTCGTTTTAATTCTGCATTTATATATGTTATTTATGTATTACTTTTATATATATTATTTGTTTTTTACATTTTACCTTTGACAGAAATGAATCCTTCTTTCAGATTCTATTTGGATTTTTTTTTTTTTTTTGAGATGGAGTCTTGCTCAGTCACCCAGGCTGGAGTGCAGTAGTATGATCTTGGCTCACTGCAACCTCCACCTCCCAGGTTCAAGTGATTCTCCTGCCTCAGCCTCCCAGTAGCTGGGATTACAGGCACCCACCATGCCCAGCCAATTTTTTTGAATTTTTAGTTGAGACAGGGTTTCACCATGTTAGCCAGGCTGGCCTCAAACCCTTGACCTCAAATGATTCGCCCACCTCCCCCTCCCAAAGTGCTGGGATCACAGGCATTAGCCACCGCATCCAGCCTCTATTTAGATTTTTTAACCAACTAATCTTGCAATCAAATAATGTTCATTAGAAATACATTCTCATGTCACTCAAAAGTTTCACAGGTTTTCCAACTACATATGGTTCCACCTACATTTACTTCCAAAACAGCCCTTCTAAATGGATTACCATGGAAAGTACATTACAACCTTTAAAACAATGGCAGAAAGCGGTCCATTTAGCACTGAAGAATTAATTAAGGTGAGCAGACTATAATTACTGTATTAAAATTCACTTAACCATTTGGTGATTCTTGGGGCCATCAAATTCACACTTCTGCTTCTTTAGGGGTAGAAGAAATAAAATTTAACTTGGTTTGTATCTGCAGTATTATTAACTAGTTTTCTCTTATCCTGCAGTATATGAAAGTCCAAAACTCATGGACAAATTATGCCCTTCTAGAATAATTAAGTCTTTGATAAAACGTTCCATTGTTGAAGGTTAGCTGGTCATGTTTGTACCCTGTAGAGGCTTTTGGGTTTGGGGGTTGTTTTTGTTTTTGCTAGAGAGGGAGAGTGTAGATGCGCATTGGATTTTCTTGATTTCTGTTCCAAAGATCTTGATCCTCCTTGTCATGTACTCATAAGTGCACCAGATGCCTAAGAACATTGAGCTCTTTTGACCACATGAGACATATGACAGTCATAAGAAAAAATTTTTGAAGGAAATTTTCTATCAGGAAAAAAACCTTTATTAAAGATTTCCTGCAATGGGGCATTTTAGAACTTGGCTCAGACTGTGTCCGTTCAGAGGACCTAGGACCTAGAGCTTAGGCAGACCTATTGGCTGGCAGGCCATCCCCTGAGGTCCTAGAAGCTGTTGAAAGACATGTGGAGAGGCAAGGGGGTGTCAGGAGAATCTAAAGCAAGCCATGGGCAGAGGTGCAAGAGACGCTGGTTGGTGAGTGCAGAAACACTCATCAGCTTTGGGTAGTTGCAGCTGTACTGGGAGGCCAGTGAGGTGTGGTGCCAAGAAGCTTGGCGGTTGGCCAATGGAAAGGGCCAGGCTGACTTACAGGGAATGCACCACAGGAAAACATGGCAGCAGAGAGGAGGATGAAGACGCAGGAACCAGGACACGGGGAGAAACCTTTATCTTGCAAGAGTTGAAGCCAGTGCAAGGCAGGAGCATAGCTCCAGAAAGACAAAAGAACAGAGCAGAATCTTCGTGACTCAACTTGTGCTGGGTTCAGATTAGGGAAACCAACTGCTAGGTTGACGTGGCTGGGCTATGAAGCAGCTGTCTGGAGCTTAGATAACAATAGAGATTGTTTGCTTTGGAAAGCTGGCACAGTGAACCTTACAAATGTGGATAAAGTAACCCCTACTCAGGGAAGAAGTAACAGAAACAACAGGGTAAAACCGGGCCAGGCTAGTCATTTCAAGACAAGGCAATTCTACTTCATATATAGCCACTTCACCCTCTCACACTGTATGAACACCAGTTATAACTACAAACAGGACTGAAAATATGTTTTCCTCCTCTATTCTTGCATATCCAACAAAATCTCAACAAGAGAAGGAAAAGCTGATAGAAGGAAACCCCATGCATAAAAACGGAAGTTTTATACAATGAAATAGTATTCACATGATATGCAAATTACATTAACAATTTGAATTACTACATTAAACAAAATCAAGAATTCATTTATTTCTCTGATTATGCTCAAATGTTCCATACTCTCATATACTCCTTCCAAACAGCATAAAGACCTGTTCCCTGACATCACTCACCTTCCCTGTTCTCCCTACTCTTGACTTTCGTGAGTTGGTAAAAAAGTTATGAAGAATTTTAGTTCAAAATTACCTCTGGTATTATAAAAAGGAGACCTCAAATTTTTGCTTTATACCTTTAAAATATTTCATTGTGATAACTATATGTTTTAAAACCATTTAAATGTAGGGACACTGTGAAATGATGTGCCTAGTAATAGAAAAATCATTCATTAGTCATGGAGGCTGGAGTATAACTCAGGTCTTATGATTCTCGATCCTGTACTGCAGTTGTTAATGAGAAGACTTAGCCACTGTCACTGTGGTATTAGAAGTTATGCATGGCTTACTGACAGCCTCCAGAAATGGAGACAGTGGAATTGCCACGTTTAAAAATCTACGCTTGGAATTCATATTCCAAATATCTTCAAAGAAAATGGTAGCCTGGCAATTTTCCAGTATCCTTCCATGTGAAAAAAAAAAAAAAACAAAGCCCTCCATGGGTGTCCTTCCCCTTTTTTGTACTAAGTTAATAATGGTCAATCAACAGAAAATAAGAATTTTTTTTAAGGAGGGGTTAGTGAGCATACAAACATTCAGTGTTGGCAGCTGTACTGGGAGGTGAGTAAAGTGTGGTGCCGAGGAGCTTGGCGGTGGGCCAATGGAAAAGTCCAGGCTGATGTTCAGGGAATGCGCCACAGGAAAACATGGCAGCAGGATCAAGATACAGGGACTAGAACATGGGGAGAAGCTATGTTATTCTCCATGAAATTACTACAAATAAAACAAAGCATTCCCATTTTATCTACAAGTAGTCCAAGCACATCTTTGTATTAGATTATATTATTAACGTAAAGTAAATGAGTGCATATGTAAAAGAAAAAAAACACTTTTAAACACCCACTTGGTGTAGTAAAAGTGGAATCTAGCAATGTGTTTTAATATTCTAAATACAATTACTCATATCTAATCATAAGATACCCACTAGGTCACCATTGCTAGCTCATAAAGTTTTATTTACTATATATAATTAAAAGTAATAAAATCATTTCTTTTTATTATGAAAACACAGCATATCCAATGCCTCCAATTAGTTTACATCAGCAAGACTTTGATCATCATCAAAAGTCAAAACAAGAGGATTAGTCATATCAAATCTATGCAACTCTGTCTGTAGAAATATCCATCTTCTCAATAGCCAGAAAAATGAGACATCAATTTACTTTTCTTACTAAACGTATCAGTATGTGGTATCTCCCATCTTTTGACTGATCTGGTTTGGAAAATGTGGCAACAGCACCACTAGCCGATAGTTTATGAATATTCAGTGCTTATAAAGTGAAGATCCAGGTGGCTTAGCCCAGGAGTGTTGTTGTTGTTAAAGAACATAGTCAACAATGAGATAATAGAAAATACTATCAGGTTATCAAAATGAAAAAATCCTAACAATTCATGTGTTGTTACTGCAACATGTAAGTAGGGACAACCAGTTTGGAGAACGGTTTCATGATACACAATTAGCTTAAGATGTACATACACTAAACCTTCATAGAATGCATGATTGCCTACTTGATATCGCTACCTGGATGTCTGATAGTCTTATCAAATACGTCCATAACTAAACTTCTGATTCTCCTCTCCTCCACAAACCTTCTCTTTCCAAATCTTCTCCATGTCAACAAACGCCAATCCTCCTTCCAGCTGTTCAAGAAAAAAATACCTTGAAATCATCCTTGACCCTCTTTTTCTCACACCCCAAATTCAAATCATCCAGCAAATCCAGTTGGCATTACCTTTAATGTCTCCAAATCTGACCACTTCACTCCACCTCCACAAAGGAGGCTGGACATCAAGCCACCATCATATGTGTCTTTGATATTTGCACTACCTTCCAATCCATCTCCTTGCTTTTGTTATTTTTCATCACAGTCTACGCAGCACTCAGAGTAATTCTTTTTAGTGAAATCATGATCACAGCACTTCCCAAACACCATCCAGGGACTTCTCATTCAGTCAGAGTAAAATCCATAGTTTTTACACATCCTCATCAGGCCTCAGGTGCTTCTCACTCAGTCAGAGTAAAACCCATAGTTCTTACACATCCTCATCAGGCCTCATCTCTCTGATGTCACCTCCTGCCGTCCCCAGGTTTAGTCCACTCCAGCCACTGTGTCTCCATCACACCACCATGTTTGTTCCTGTCTGGGGCCTGGCACTTTCTGCTCTCTCTGCTTGTAAATCTCCTCCCCCAGATATCTGCAGGATTAAATCCTTCATCCCTCATATCTCTGTCACCTTTACAATATGGCCTTCCATAACTACTCTATGTAAAACAGTAGTTGTGCCCACCCCACTCTCTATTCCACTCTCCTGTTTTTCTCCATAGATCTCATACGACATACTGTACATTTTATTTGTTTGATTTTCATAGTTGTCTTTCTTCCTTCACTAGAATATAAAATCCTTGGGTGTAAGGACTTTATCTGTTTTACTCACTCTTGTGTCCTCAAAGCCTAGAACAGTGTCTAGCACGTAATAGGTGATCAGTAAGTATGTGCTCAAAAAACTGGATAGAACCTAACTATTTATCAAAGAGAAAATGGATAAATTAAATTGCGATATAGTCACAAAACAAATGAGCCAAAATTACATGTATCAGATGTATGAATCTCACAAACATACAAACGACCAAAGAAAAACAGCTTGTAAAAACTTACACATAAATTACATGGACAGATGTTTGCATATGAAGTTACATTTGCAAAATAATACTATTTCAGGCTTATGGATGTAGTAGGAGTATAGAGAAATGTGTGGGAATGAGGAGGAACACTAATTCCAGAGAGCAGTAACCTTAGAGATAAAGAATGTGATTGGTGGGAAGTCAACTCTATTGGCGGTGTTTTATTGTTAAGGTGGGTAGTAAAGACACAGATATAAACTACATCATTTTAATACTTAATAGTGAAAAATATTGACTTTTATGTTACTCTGTTATCCTTGTGATGTATCAATAAGTTCAGCAGCAATGTTTCTAATGAATACTATTATTTACTCCATAAAAACCATCCAGAAAATAACTTGGTGGTAAGCACTGTGAATCAGATAGGTTGGCTTTTAGTCATTTGTCCATATAATTTTCAGGGTCGTTTTAGTGCTTTTAAAAAATTTTTGTCGTTTATTTTGACTTATGGTGTTTCAGTAGAATATTATATGTATTCAGTCTTGTGCCATGGGTCTTTTATGGTATAGTCTACCCACTTTATTTGCTGCAGACAATTAAAAAATCTGTATATGAGCTTCTTGTTTTTAAGAAAAAAGTCTGCATTAGGCAGAAAAGCACACACACGCTGCATACCTGTTTAGGACTGGTGAAAGGGAATTCGAAAAGGAACAAGTGCTGCCCACCTCCATCTCACCAACCCAATTGCCTCTCCTCCTATCTACATACCTAGACAATAGGAACAAGCACAGTAGGGCTGGATCCATAAGAAAACAAAGCCTAATTTTATAGTTGCCTATTTTCTCATTCTTTTAGCTCTTCTTTTAATTCATTTGAAGTCTCTTTTTTCTTTCTCTGTGTATTTGCATTGAATGGAAAAAACAAAAGCCTTTATATTTTGCAGTGGACAATAAATGTTCCCTAGAATATCAAATTGCTGTTGAACTAGAAAGTAAAAGAAATTCAACAAAAGAATGGCACCTTTAGTTCCACTGAAGTGAAAAGGCAGCCCTATCTCTGACTCCTCCACACAGATGATTTCTGGGAGTTAATTCATGAAAGGTTTGTGATGCATCATGAGGTTTTATCTGCTTTCCTATCTTTTTCATTCTTTCTTAATCCCTGTTTTCATCCAATATCTACCCACTTGTAATTTTCACTTTTAAAACTAGCTATGCCTCTGCAGTAGTTTACCTGCAAGGTCATCGTTAATGAGAATATTGAGTCTATTTCTGCAGACTTCAGTGAAATGGAATAATTCAGTATCCAGCAAGCTCAGGAAATATTGCCCCTGTTGCATGGAATTCTTATTTAATGACTTGAATATCATAGAGCGGCAGCAGCTGCCTTATCGCCTCTTCTTGTCAACCTATGACACCATGATGCTGCGAAAAGCCCATTTCAGCTGTATACATGCATAAAGCTGTGGCAAGGTTGCTCACACTGACGTCTTAGTGAACCAGGAAGTAAGGTTGATATTCAAGGCAAAAGTCAAATATCACTATATTGTTAGAAGTTTGAATAGGTTATAACAGTCATTGGTGTCTAGTCATGAGAAGCAGTTGCTAAATTAGACAGTAGCATCAGTTTATATCTCAATGGCCAAGTTTCTGGATTTAACAAAAAAACAATAAACATCATAATAAATTCAGCTGAGGAATAAAAGTAGAGATTTTTTAAAGGTCTTTTGCTTTGAATTTGTGGTGTTTCAGTAAAATATTACATGGAGTCAGTCTCATGCCATAGGTCTTTTATGGCGTCATCTACCCAGTTTACTTATTGCAGATGACAAAAAAATAATCTGTATATAAGCTTCTCGTTTTACATAATCCCTTTATAATTAAAAGGGATTAGTGAAACAAGCATCAGAAGAGCTTAATGGTAGACAGTAGAGGTTCTAGAGCCAGAATGTGATTCTTGGCTCCATCACGTATCGGTTAGGTCACTATTGCAAGTTATTTCAACTTTCTGTGCCTCAATTTCTTTGTTGGTAAAATGTAAATAATAGAAGTACCTACCTCTAGGGTAATTAGGAATGTTAAGTCAATTAACACAGAGAAAGAGTTTAACACTGTTAGCACATTGTAGTATCTTAATAAATATTAATGTATTATTTATAAAGTTACTTATTATTTTTAAGTGTTTACTTTTATTGTTTATTGTTATTGGCTTAGTATAAACTCCTTACACTCTACCTTTTCAAAAATCTTTGACTGTTTCCTCTCTTTAAAATCTTTATACTGTCATTTTCTTTTATACTACCAACTATTCACAATGGTATACAGCCAGTGGAGATGGAACACTTTAACAGCATAAAATAAACAAATGATTTATCAGAAATACAATACATCTTGAAAAGTGCTTTGACTATTTGCTGAGTCCTAGATTTGTATGCCAGAGTTAGAATTATCACCAAGGCTGCCATGGAATAGTGGGATACATTCCCTTGGTCTCTGTATAGCATATTATTTTTTATACATTTTTCCCTCACTTGGCCTTCTCTTCCTTCACTGCTGCAGGGTATGTGATCACAACCAAAGGAAAGTGGTTTGTTTCCGTCTCTACTCCTCCTTCATACAACTAATTATCTCTGCATCCTCTGTCTCTAACCCTCAAAGCTGTGAAGGTCGGCTGTATTATGGATTACCGTCAATTTCGAACACCTTCCAAAAATCTTTGACTATTGTTTTCTTGCTGCTTTTAAAATTGTTTAGCAACTTCCCTCAGTTTGTTTTTTGCACACTTGTTAAATGTCTGTTAGCGTTCACTGAAAGTGGTTCCCCAACACTTTAGCCACTCCTTGATTTTGTATTTCAATAATTTCAGCAGGAAGAAAAATCTAAAAATAATTTAAGTAACAAATGCAGGCTTTTCCTCAGCTAGATAAATGACCTTTTATTTTGCATTTTCTTACTATTAAGTATTATACCATGCTGCAAAGCTCTCAAAAAGAATGTGCTTTTGGAAGTTTAATTTACTAGTATGCAAACTAGTATCAAATCGTTGTTTTGAAAGAATTTGATCCTGAAGTTTCAGAAGTTTCAGATACTTTCACAGTCAAAACTACTCAATGTCTCAAATCTTTTCTGCAGAGTCTCTTTTAAGTAGTTTTCGACCTGTTTCTTCATTTGCCTTAGGGCAGTACCTCCTCATGGATCACTGAATCTGCTTAAGCATAATTACAGCAATTCAAGAACTCCATTTAGACATTGCCTTCTTTTGACATTTTGGAGTTGCTTTATAAAAACAACTGTAGCAAATACAATTTTAAGTATGAAACTTGATATAGCTTACTGTGTGACGAAGATGCAAAATAGTTCTACCAGTCGGTGTTTCAGGGATGTATAACAATAAAAATGGTTCTTTCCTATTTAATTTTAATTGATTTGAACCAAAAAATAGTATCCTATAGAATATCTGCTGAAATAGGACTAAACTGCTGGCCACCTGAACACTGATAGAGAAATCCAATCAAAAGTGTTTCCTGGCCAAAAAAAAAAAAATACTAATTGCAAGTGAAAACTAACTTTGTTCTCTCGTTTATAAGTTCCAATGGTGAAGTCTAGTTCCATATAACAGCATATGGTAAATCAGGCCACAGAAGCAAACTTCCAGTCACTGCTTATATGATCCACATGTTGTGGTCCAAAAAATGTAAATAAAAATACCCTAGAGAATAAGGACTTTTTCCTAAGATGATAGCTTTTAGCCTTGGTTGCTGAAAATGGAGAGTATTTCTAGTGAAATTAAAAACAAGTCTAGGGAAATGAATTTCCAAGTAATGGAGGAGAATCTTTGAGAAGGAGGAGAAAGAGAAGAAAGGGTATAGGGGAGAAGGAAGGGAGGAAGAGGGGAAAGAAAGAAGAAAGGGAGGGAGGGAGGGAGGGAGGGAAATGGGAGGAAAGAAGAAAGGAAGGAGGAAGGGAGGGAGGGAGGAAGGGAGGGAGGAAGGAAGGAAGGAGGAAGGGAGGGATGGAGAGAGAGAAAACTCTCATCTGAAGATTGATGGTTCTTTCTATTAAAGTCAGAAAGATCTTCAAAATGATTTTCACCATTGTATAGGAATTATTACAGATTGATTGCTTTGGCAGAGAATGTTCTAATTGTGTTAGTGCATAGAGAATGCAGTAGATATACAGTTGATGACATCTAGGGAGATGAGACAGGAAATGTTTCTATTTCCGTTTTGGACTCTGAACCACCACAGACAGAGACTAAGAATTCTCCACATCAATATATGAATTTGATTATGTTAAGGAACCAGCATGGGCCCAGCATGCTTTCTAGAAGGATAATAATGAGAAAGTATTGACAAATAAGAGGATTTGTTCAAGGTCAGGGCTTAACAAGGCCTAGTCTCTCCTGGCCAGGGGCCTTGTTATGCCCTAATGAGTAGGTCCTGAAAGTTAACACCAGAAACATGGTAACATTCAACCACCATCATATATATCTGTGCAGTCACTGTGTAGAATTACACATAGTACTAAACTGTAGGAAGTTTATACTAAAATTTTCATTTTCACTCTTGTCAAGCCTGTGGTTATTATTCTAAAGTCGCCAGTTACAATAGTTCCTCTTTATTTTCCCACAGAGCTACTAACACTAAACCCTCATGAAAGTTATTGTCATTGTCCTAGTAATTCCAATAGATATACTAATATTAATAGCCAACATTTCTTGAGTACTTAGTATATACCACTCTTCTAAGGGTACTACATGTATAAACTCACTTATTCCAATAAGCAAGATACTGCCACGTTTCTTGGATTCAAGGTATCTATTTTATAACATTTCAACATTTTTATAATCAGAACTCAGAAAAGGACATACTTACAACAGCTGTCAAATGACTGTCATTTTGTGGTTGCATTGCCTATGCACATGCAAATTTGGTCAGAATTGTTTGTCAGTTTAATTATTTACTTGGCCGGTACTATGTGCTGTTTTTTTCTTTATTAGTGGTTCATAAAATAATGGTATCTTGTGGTGACTGGCATGTTCGATTCAGTGAACTACACATTTGTTGTCTCTATTTTAAAAATAACATACTAAGGTATGAATAGCTTAGCAAAACTTCCCAATTGTTCAATTACTGGTAGGGTTGGAATTCACACTGAGACAAGCTGGCTCTTGGGTCTGGACCTTTTGTTTCTAAATTTTATGGGTACATAGTAGGTGTATGTATTTATGGGATACATGAGATTTTTTGATACAAGCATGCAGTAAATAATAATCACATCATGGAACATGAAGTGTCCCACCCCTCAAGCATTAATGATCCATACTTTTTAACTGCTATACTCTACTGCTCTTCTCAAGATCTGTTTCAGTGGAGTTTGGGTGAGTCCTCCTGACCATCAGAAACACCACCACAAATTTCTCTAAAAGCAGAAACTGGTGAATGGCTTCCTTCCATTGCTGCCAGACAATGTTAAGAACCCTTAAGAAAGAAAAGAACCATGATTGATTATTTAGTGGTCCTCATGAGAAAACTGGGCTGTGTACATTCTCAGTCCAC
The DNA here is from genome assembly GCF_009761245.1 of Sapajus apella. NCBI lineage: Eukaryota > Metazoa > Chordata > Mammalia > Primates > Cebidae > Sapajus > Sapajus apella. Next base: position 2,381,284 of record NW_022436979.1, read on the forward strand.
TTTATGGTGTCACATGAGGAAGAGTTGGCATCTTTACTCATAGGAACAACCTTCCTTGATGCAACTTGTGAAGGCCTGAGCTACAGAGCCTCCCCTATCAAAGTCATTTTGCTGGGTTTCTCTCTTTCTCTCATAAACAGCACTGATCCCAAGTAGAACATAACAGCTATGATTTGTAATCTGCTATAGTACTATTTAATCCTTATGTTTAGCTGCCAGCATTTTAATTAAAAATGTGTTGGCATATGTTGGCCAGAATCCTGAAACATGGAATTATTCCATGTGCCAAGTCTGAGGACACAGCATGGCTGCCAAAAATCGAGGAAGAAAGGTTCCCAACCACACTTCAGTGCAAGTGACTTCTGATATACCTTTTCTACAAAAGGCCATTGCAAAATACAATTCAGCAAGATCATTTTCTACAAAATAAATGATTTTAACTTTGAACAGGGAGCTAAGAAGAGGGAAGCATGAAGACTAAAGAAATCAAATTAACTTTGGAACAAAAGATAGACTGCTGTCATAGCATGAAAAGTCAATGAGTGTATCAAAAGGGGAGATATTCCTCTGCCACAGTAAAATTCATCAGGGGACCACCTGGTGTAGTGAATCTAGGTGTTAGGTGTGCAGACAACGGATGGTGTGCCTTCGTTTGGGGTCAACTTCATTGGCTGAAAATCTGTGCTGCCCCGTTGTACACACCCAGCTCTACAAATATCTTGACCAATTCATTTCCATCCTAGATCCTAGTATTTGGGGGAAATTTTTAATTGGAGGGGCTTGCAACATATGTTATAAGTGCTCTGTTTGTTTTACTATTTGTTAATGGAAAACGCCAATGTGCTACCTCAAATTAGAAATACTATCACTCTTAGTAATAGTTTAAACAAGATATTCCACAGAAGAATCACTCTAGTATGACAGCAATTGTGTTTGGATTGTATTTCCTTTTCTGAATCCTAATAGGCCATGCAGGTAAAATGATGAAACCATTAACAAGGTGTTTCTATCCTATTACAAATCAAAGAAACTTTACTACTACTGTATAATATATAACATATATTTACATATCATATAATATATAATGTATACTACAGCTAGTGCTCGACTTACGACCACAATTGGTTCCAACAGACTGGTCGTAACATGATTTGGTCGTAAGTTGAGTAGGCTATACGTACAGTACTATGAAATGATGTTATAAAAATCTTTAAGTCATATTTTATCATAATTTTCTTTCATTATTGTTATATATCATAATTTTCTTTGTTCATTTTATGCCATTTGTATCACCTCTACACCATTTTGTTTCTTATTTTTACATTCGTCAGGTTTAAGTAAAACACTGCATTACCAGTACAACTGGTTTAATATTTGCAAAACATACAAAATTACAAAATACAGGTGCATACAAAAATACAAAATACAGGCGTAAAAAATACCATAGGAAACATTTTCCCAATTGCAAAACATATCAAAATATATAAACATGTACAAAACATTTTATTGGCCGCTGGTGCTTGGCTGCGGACTGTTGATGTCGTCACCTGAGGCAAAAGTTGGGGTTACCAGAGTTGGTTTTTTCATAAACATGAATTCTTTCTTTATCTTTCAAAATCGTCGACACAGTCGAGTGTGATAACTTCGTATCACGTGTGATCACATTCACTTTCTTTCCTCCTTCGTACTGCTTAATTACCTTCATTTTCGTGCGAGATCGATGGCAGGCCTCTCCTTCTTGGCAGGCTGAGGCGTAGACAAAGACAATTTCCTCTTGGCAGACATCTTGGGAGGGGTTTGATGAAAAATATTCAAGACACAAAACACAAATTGCTGTACTGAGTCTGGGATAACAGTTGAAATGGTGCACACGGAGATGGTAGTGCTACCGGAAGCTGGTCCGCACTGTCGTACACCCAGCTGGGCAACGTTTGCGCTGCCAGACGCGGAGCAGTAGTGGCTAGCGATTGTGGTCGTAAAGTCGAATGGTCGTAAGTTGCATAGGTCGTAAGTCGATCAATACCTGTATGGCATTTATGTTGCCAATTTTAAAATTTTATACTTATCTAGTCCCTTTTACCTGCAAATCTTAAAATCTTAACATTTGCTCGTCCAGTGTACCATGTAAAATGGCTTTAGCTCTTTGGAATTGGAAGTTGTTACACTGGAAATGTATGCTTGAGGTGTGTGTTGGATGCCTAAGAGCAGCTCCTGCCTTCCAGCATAGAGTTCAGCTTCCAACACACACCTCAAGAACCATGGTATTTTTTTGGAACACGAGGCCAGCTCTTAGCTACCTGCAATTTGGAATGTACTATTTGGTCTCATCAGTTTCTTGACCCTTCATGGGGTCATCTTCAAGTTCTGAGCTGTCACACATGTATTTCTTCTCCTTGCCTTTGGATGGTTTTCTGGCTTTCAGACTTTGACAAATCAGAAAAAGATCAAATCCAGCCAAAACCTGTCTTTCATTACAGTTCGTTCCAGTTGAAATGTTAAATTTTCTCACATCCATGGAATTGAAGAAAATTATGACCCAAAATGAAAGAGGAGTTGGGTTCATCTTTTCTCTCTCACATCCATATTGCAAATCAGTCCAGTTTCAGTCCCCATATTTAGTTCTATCTGTTGTCCTCTTGCCTCACTTTCTTCCAGGAGGCCTTCACATCCTCAGGTAGGTCTATAGAAACACAATTTAGCTTTCCTTTCATCATGCAGAAACAATGCTACACCTGCACTAATCACCTGTGCTTAATGGATGATGGGGGGTGCAAGTGATAGAAATTACCCAAGGCTCTTAGCACCTGGAGTGTTTTCTCACAGCCTCCCCTGTATGGATAATTTTGTCAGTCAAATAGAGTAAGTGGATCTTTGTTGATCAGAGCAAGAAGCAAACTTGAAGCTACGGGCAACAAAAATTACAGAGACGCAAATGAAGGCTCCAAAAAGGGAATCTAAAAGAGACAAGGTGAAGTATTAGGAGCAGATGGTATGGTATGAGAAACAGTTCCAAGAAGCAATGAGAAAAGGCAGAGCTGGTGATAGTTGAGTGCTAGAGACCATTGCAATATCCATATCCCAAATGGTTCCAGATCAGACCTACCAGGGAATGAAATTAATATGCAACAGTCTCCTCCTTTGCAGGCTGCTCATGGCATTTGTCTTGGCTCTCTGTGAAAACTTGTGTGTACTCATGATAACAAACATGTACATGACAGCAATCCTTCTAAAGCGATGCGAGTCATTGTTGAAGAGTCTCGCTCCTGGCATTGCTTCCTTATGACTTTGAGTAGGATACAAAAGGAAATAAAGATGGTAACCTCTGTACCTCTTCACAGAGCCTTTCTTCATAGATCAGAAAAGTATTCCTTTGGTTTAAGCTGCCACAGAATTGTGTTAAGATTATTAAAATATAAGTATTTAAATATGAGGATCATAAGCCTGCCCTTACTACTTTTGCACCATTATCCTGACTCATCATCTTCCATAGACCCTAGCAGATCCTCCTCCTCCCACTCTTCTCCACCCTACTGTCTTGCTCTAAGAGGCTGATCCGTGTAGACTAGACACACTCCTTCAGGTTTTGGGTTGGGCTAAGTCCTGGAGCGCCTTGGCAGATCAGAAAGAAGAAAGAGAAGAATGCAAGGTACTCAGTGTCCCATCTTCCTCCTACGAGTTTGCCTGGGCCCTCTAAGTCAAATGAAGGTCTCCACTCAACCCAATTCTTCCCTGTGTTCAGGAAAGTGAATTCACTCTCTGTCCCTTTATGGTTAGGAGTGGTAGCAATTCTGCTTTGTAGTCCAAAGATGATCCCTTATCCCTGTGGTTTCCTTGTACCCTGATGACACCTTCAGATCTGATCGTTCCATGAAACCCTCCTTGCGTTATCTGGGTTTTAGTGTGCCCTCTCTTCCTAGCTGGGACCACAACTGCTACATCCTCTTCCTGATTGCCTGTGCCTAAAATGATGATGACCCGTAATTATTATCCAGATATGGTGACACAAGCAATTCCTGAAATGCTTTCCTCTGAATTTGCTAAGGATTACTCACCAGCAAGTTACACAACTTCAGTATTACTTTTCCAGCTCTATGCTCCCTATTACTTCTCATTGTTTGCCTTCAGACTTTTTAAGTAAACTTCAACTCCAATTCCATAACTTAGTAAAAGAATCACACTGATGTGAAAGTCCAAAAAGACATTTGATGTCATAAGTGGAATTTTCTCATTCATTCTTTCTGTCAGTGAGAAATGAAATGTCTAACACTAAATGGAGCACTACATATGTCTGACATTTTTTACAAAGGATTTTATATACTTTCTGTCATCCAGCTCTCTCACAAGCTCTGTAGAGCAGGCTCTGTTATTATGTGTTTTAGATGTGAGAAAACTGGGACTCAGAGAGGTAAGCAAACTACGCAAAGACATACCCTGATAGTAATGTGTCTGGGATTATTAACACCAAAAATTGGCTCTTTGGTAGAATTTGTAACCATGGGTGATTCATATGTTTGAAGTGGTGCTTGAGTTATTTAATGGTACATAGCAAACCACTCCAAAATTTATGGCTTAAAACAATTTATTATTTTCTCCCACTTGCTAGTCTATTTGAAGACTATCTACTACAGGGGAACTCTTAGGCATTTTTTTTCATGTCTGTTATCCTGGAAACAGTAAACTCTAAAGAGAATATAGAATAGAGAATATCATGGAGTTTGGATGAGGAGGGTGATACAACAGGCTTACAGCTTGAATTAGGAGTCAAACCAAAAGGAAGGTAGGAAGAGGAATCCAGATCCATGAAAAGGAGGAAGCATCTAACGTAAAAACTAGATGTGCCATTAAGAATTATGCTTTGGGCCAGGCACGGTGGCTCACACCTGTAATCCCAGCACTTCGGGAGGCCAAGGCAGGCAGATCACTGGAGGCCAGGAGTTGGCCAACCTAGCAAAACCCCATCTGTACTAAGAATACAAGAAAAGTAGCTGGGCATGGCAGCACATGCCTGTAATCTTGGCTACTCCAGAGACTAAGGCACAAGAATTGCTTGAAGCTGGGAGGTGGAGGTTGAGGTGAGCCAAGATTGTGCCACTGCACTCCAGCCTGAGCAACAGAGCCAAACTCTGTCTCAAAAAAAAAATTGTGTTTTGCTCTTCAAAATCCGACTCCCACCCTCCATGATGTAACCTGCAGCATTGTAGGAGTGCACGGGCAGGGAAAGAGGAGAAAGGTACACAATTAAGAAGGCCATGGCTTCCCTAGGCACTCACTGAACTGCATTACCACATGACAATGGAAAGCCTTAAGCTGGTTTCCGCCCCCCTCAAAAAAAATGAATCTGGTAAATCACTATGTTTAACTTACATCTGTTTTAGTAAAATCTAAGAACAATCATTTAATATAAAAAAATTTTTAGACACTTTATTACTGAAAACTATCTAAGATCCAATTCCACCATGGGTTCTGCAGTGAGAGTTCTCAGTAGACAGTAGAAGACAATCACAATCACAAAATCAAAAAAAGCTGTTATAATTGTAAATGAAATAATTACAGACAAAATGACTAAGTATTGACATTTTGTTTTTAAAAGTAAATGCCAGGCTAAAAAAAAATGAAAATATATACGTAAAGAAGTAATTGTGGCAGCTAAAGCAAAGCATATACCTTCTTCACCTAAAATATTGGCTTACATGTTTATTTTCATTTTAATGAAACCCAGCCCTTGTATGATATGTGTAAATGTCAAACTAAGTTTCCAACCACTCTAAATAGTGCACATTTAACAATGTTTTATTTTATTTCATTATTGCTATGGCCCTCAGGTTCTGTGTTAGAACAATTGCAAACTGTAAAAAATTAGAAGAAATTTTTGAGGATTTACTCTCCGGAACAGTGACTAAATATAATTTGATAGAAATGGAGTAACAATAGCTAACTCTAATTTACCCACTGCAATTGGTAATAAAGGAAAATAGTTAAAATCTCAAACACTGGAAGTCTGATATTTTAGCCAACAATCTCAACCTTCTCATTAAACAAAATATTTCTTTGCAGGTAAGGCCTCTGCCCCATCCTCTCATCTTCCATTGATGTCTATTACATGCATTTAGAATATGTTATGCACGCGATGGACATTTGTAGAACACTCCTCAAGGGTAAAGCTCTGTTAGGTACTAGAGTGTACAAAAACTCACTTCATCCCTTCAATTAACCTAGAATTGCAGGTGAGAGAGAGAGACACACATGCAACTGGAAGTTTCCCCCTCTCACAGTATTGATATAATTGGCTCCTACCCTTGCCAATGTTGATTTGTGAAAGTTCATTCAAAACATTTCTTCCTGGGCGGGGCGCAGTGGCTCACGCCTATCATCCCAGCACTTTGGGAGGCTGAGGCGGGTGGATCACGAGGTCCAGAGATTGAGACCATCCTCGTCAACATGGTGAAACCCCGTCTCTACTAAAAAATACAAAAATTAGCTGGGCGTGGTGGTGCATGCCTGCAGTCCCAGCTACTTGGGAGGCTGAGTCAGGAGAACTGCTTGAACCCAGGAGTCAGAGGTTGTGGTGAATTGAGATTACACCATTGCGCTCCAGCCTGGGTAACAAGAGCGAAACTCCGTCTGAAAAAAAAAAAATTATTCCTTATCTTTTCTCACCTATTGGACTCCTGTTTCTGCACATGCTGCTTCTGTGATGCATCAAGTAGACTCAGGTATAAAACTGCAGCAAATTTTTTATTCACATTTATGAGCTGAATAAACTTCACAGAAGATGGCATGAAAGGAGACAGATGAGGAACTCACATCACAGTAATGTCCACAATCTTTAAGTGGGCCAAGAAGGCAGATGATCTGGAGAGCTAAATGTCATTTTAAGACATTCATATTCTCCAGCAACCATCAATGACCACTGCTCACCCCTCTCTCCAAACTGCCCTTTCTTCTCAACTTTCTCTTCTCTCCTGCGTCGAGGTCACCACCTGTTGGGGTCTGTCCTGCAGACCCTGACTTAGCAGCAGATGAATAAAGTACACTGACATATAGATATTATGCTTTGCCAGTTTGGCTGAGGGTCTGTGGCTATTTACAGACCCCTAGAGAGTACTATAAACAGATAGCAGCCACCGGCCCCCACCAACCAATGAGACTTGCATTTATTTAGTAGTTTAATTGACAAAGGCTTGAGTCAACACCCACTAGAGATTAAAGATTAAAGTACAGGTTCTGATGCCCAAAGCAAACACCATTAGAGGATAATATCCCTGGTCAACTTCCCTGCAAAAGGGCCATCCAGCTCAAAGATTCATTTTAAGGCCACATGAGTAAACAAGTTAGTTAGGTAAACTCCCCCACATACCCTAGCTATTTGCTTTACTTATTAACTAAACGTAAAGGGGATTTAGGCTGCCTTCAGCTGAAACTTCTACTGAAACTAAGAAAAAACCCTGAGGACATCCAGAAGGGTTTGAGACTATATTCTGTAACTTTCTCTGCTATTTTTCCCTTAATATTTTTGCCACCACCCTGAGTGATTTCCCATACTCCTGGGTTGCAGTAGAAGCTCCACATTCTTTTCCCTCTAATTACAAACAGGGAATGTCCCCCTCCTCTGAAGTCTTGGCACCATCTGACACCTAGATATTCCCAATAGAGAATCCAGTCTCTGAAAGAAATATTTGTGCAAATTACAGAGCACATTTTAAACATATTCTCCCTTTTGTCAAATACCCCTAATTCAAGGCATGAATAAAAAGGGCTGGAAAATAATAATGTTATAATATGATTAGAGATTGCTTCTAGTTATGAGATTTCTTGATTATATATGTGTGAATATATGTAGTTGTGTGACCATGTGGTTATTTTTCCCCCTTTTCTACTATTTGTCATATGTTTGGTAATAAGACTGCTTTAGAGTAACAAAAAAATTGCTTAAGTAGGCTAGATATAAATTTTAAGCTGACGATGATGAATCTGAAATGGATGGTTAGACCCAGAACCTTATGTTTATTTTGCCTGAACAAATTACTGAGATGAAAGGCTGCTTTCAAATTTTTGAACAGGATATGCCAGGTAAAGATGGAATTCATCCTAAAGCAGAGGAGTGACGTAATACCAATTACTATAATTTAATACCAATTACATTATTACTCAGTGTCCAGCACTCCAGACCAGAGCAAAGCTGATAAATCAGCAGGTGTGAATGACTGATTGGCACTGGACACTGAGTGACACCATTCACATACCTTCTATCTCCATGACAAGAAAATTGACCCAAAAAACACAGGAAGTGAAGCTTATACGTGAATCCAAAAAATCATGCTTAATACTCACTGAAAAATCATGAAAGCTGATAGAAAAATCATTCCTCACCTTGATGCTACTACAATAAAGAGACAATATAGGTACAAACACTGACTTCATAGGGTATTGACCATTAGGTCAACAAAATCAGCCACCCTACAGAGGGCAGGTTCAACAGAGAACTGCTCTATCCCTGAAGTAAATCTTTTCCTTCCTTGGCAATTGATGGGTTGGGGTTTTACAGGAGAAAGGGAATCTTCCAAAGCCCTACTTTTTTAAAGATTTTTACTTCTCTCATTTTTTTTTTTAACTTTTATTGTAAGTTCATGGGTACAAGTGCAGGACTGTTACACAGGTAAACTTGTGTCTTGGGGGTTTGTTGTACAGATTATTTCAGCACCCAGGTATCAAGCCTAGTACCCATTAGTTATTTTTCCTGATCCTCTGCCTTGTCCCACCCTCCACCCCCTGTTAGGCTCCAGTGTCTGTTGCTCCCATCTATGTGTCTATGTGTTCTCATCATTTAGCTCCCACTTAGAAGTGAGAACATATGGTATTTGGTTTTCTGTTCCTGTGTTAGTTTGCTAAGAATAATGGCCTCCAACTTCATGCACATCCCTGTAAGAGATATTATCTCGTTCTCCAAAAGCCCTACTCGTATTCCCTACAGGGAAATAAGTTCTTCACTACTTCAGAGGAAACACAGTACATTCCTTATACCAGTCATCCTGTTTTCATTTGTAAGCATGATCTAACTATCAGAGTAACCAGGTACTATAGGAAAACAAGAACTTTGCTTCTTTATCTTCACCAAAATGAACAAGTAGGACCAATCCAAGAAGCTGAGGTATCTCAAGAAAAAATTTTAGAAGAGAAGATTTTTAAATCCCAACTAACAATAGGAAAATACAATATTAATAAAATCTTATTGTCTAGGGGGAAAAATAGGATATAATGAAATTAGAATAGAATTACATAAGTAAAAATTTCAGAGAGTTGTCTGAAAAATCAGAGGATAAAGCTAATTATCTTGTAAAAGAAAAAGTTACATTTCTTAAAATGCAGATCACACATGAAAATACATCATAAATAGGGGAAAGGACAGAGACTTGAGGGAGATTCATGAGGCCAAAGTGCATTCAGTAGAATTCCGTAAGAAGTCAGAGACAATGAAAGGAAGGGAAACCACTAAGGAAATATTAGAAGAAAATTAGCTTTTGCTGAAGAAATACAGGAACCTTCTGATTGATTGAAAGACACATCAATCAAGCAGTGGGACAGATAGGTACTTAAAAAGTAATTAAGCTCTTGATGCAATCTCAAGATGAAGAGGCAATTCTAAAGGCTTCTAAAGAGTTAAAATAGGTTTCCCACAATGAAGAATCAGAATAACACCTGACATTTCACTAGAAGCACCAAAACCTTCAAGGACAATAATGCAAAGCATATTTGTGTGTGTAAGTTTTAGAAAGACATCTGGAAAAATATACATCAAACCTTTGGGAGTTGAGGGAAAAGACTCGCTTTTCACTTTCTACCTTGCTGTTCTTTTAATTTTTAAGATCATCTTTTATTACTTTTATAACCAAATTCTTTTAAAAGTCTCTTTCCTTTCTAATTAATTCTATCCATAATTTCCCTTCAACTAATTAAAAGGGAAAGAGACAAGATGCTGTTATCTCAATTAGAATAACAGTCGCTGGTGAGAAACTGAGGAAAGAAGTTGTAGTAACAGAAATGAGGGGCCAGAATCAAGGAAGATTTTGAAGGTATTTTTTATGATTTGGTAAGTTATTGAAATTAAGTATAAAGGAGAAAGAAACAGTAATGGTGATTCCTACAAGCCTGAATCACTAGATGTATGATTATGCCATTCAGATGAGAAAGACCAAAGGAGGAATCTATTTTGGTTGGATGTTGATGTCCATACAGTGTTTACGACAGAGACTTGAGTCTGAGATATAGGAAGAGCATTCATATAAAGGGTCTTGCCTGTGGTCTGAAATGGGGGCTGGAGCTTGGAAGAGATGTTGGCTGTGGAGAAAGCTGGGCAGTGGGGTGAGCAGACAAGAAAGAAAAGGACTGATGACGGGGCCTTGCTGAGGGAAGAGAAGCCAGTGTTGTGGGAGAAGCAGTGTTCATAAGGAAAGGAGGATCTGGAGAGATCAATGTGACAGCTAAAGAAGGACTTTGTCACCAAAAAGGAGAAGGAAATGCCACATCAAGGAAGACAAGAAGGAAGAGTTGAAATGCATGTTTTTGATAACTAACCATGTCATCCCTCCCTCAGAAATTTCAGGTTAATAAATATTTGAATGGCCAAATAATCTTGTATAATATATTATGGTTAATCAGGTTGTCCTCATAAGGGCATCTCTTCATTACCAAGGGACTTTTAACATCTTAAGCAAGGCAAGAGTAGAAGGTATCTTACAAGGTCATACTTTATCTAGATTTCTGGAGAAAACATGGAGTCAAGGAGTCCACCCCTTAGGGATGAGTTTCCAGAATTCCAAGCTGAGGTCAATTCTTAAACCAGAAGTTCAAGGAAAAGATGGGCTGAAGTCAGGACACAGAGATGAGAGGAAAGCCACCAGGAGCAAGACCAGAGCCAGAGACCAGACAGGGAAGACAAAAACATCAGTAGCAAACATGTGCATCTGAGAGTCAGTCAGGGGACATGTTAGCAGTGGCACCAGGAGACCAATATCATTTTGCTCTTCAATCTTTCCTTGTCTGTCTTATTGGACAGGGAAATGAATTGTTATCTGATAATATTTCCTGCAGAAAAAAAGTTTTAATCATGTATAGTCTCAAGATCTATGACCTATAAAATGTGCATATGGAGAAGATTGATACTTTTCTAATATGTATTATGATGAAAGAGAAATATTTATCAAGGGAAGTGATTCCTTCATGATTTTTGGCTTTTTGTATCTTCCATTAAATATATTTTCTCTTCTGAACTTCTCCAGTATGTATTGCTAACAGCACATCTGCTCTAATCACTTACCACCTCCATATTGTCATCTTTTCAACCACGTATATTGTATCTTTCCCTCTGTAACCATGCGAGCCACAGGGGCACCAATTGTGTCTTATTCTCCTTTGAATCCTCTATAGTTACTACAACAGTGTACAGAAGAGCTTCTCTCATACTCATTGTCTGTCATTTATCATATTACCCAAAGATAATGATTACTGAAGATTATTCCTAATACAGTTGGCCCTCCATATCTGCATCTGTGGAGTCAACCAACCTCAGATTGAAAATATTTGAAAACAAAAATGGTGTCTGTACTGAACATTTGCAGACTTTTCTAGTCATTATTCCTTAATAATACAGTATATCAACTACTTACACAACAGCTATATCAATTAGGTATTATAGGTAATCTACAGGTGATTTAAGGTAGACTGGAGGATGTGCATAGGTTATATGTGAATACTACATCATTTTATATCAGGAACTTAAGCATCTCTGAATTTTGGTATCCAAGGGAGGTCCTGGAACCACTCCCCAACAGATACTGAGGAATGACCATCATTTTTCCTTATGTAGGTCTTTATACTTTTTATAGTATTTTAAGGTGCATAAGATCTCTTGATTTTTACAAGAATTAAGTGGCTTAAATAGGAGGGAAAATGGATTACCACTTAATAGATGAGTAAACTAAGGTTCAAATAATTCAATGATTTTTCCAAAAGATTCAGGATTCAAACTACAGTCTTCATTCCTTAATTCTTAATTGGATTCACCTATTACTATCAGAACTGCTTTTGATTTTCTGTCACTGAGATTCAGAGAACTGAACCCACATATCCTAGGTTCTTATGTGGGCCTAGGGGATAGGGGAAGACTTCAGGGGAGTATACATATACCACTTTCCAAGAAGTGGTAATGTGGAAATGTGCGGAGTTATCACATGGTGGGTATCACAATGGCTGGAAAATGATTGTGGCACTTAGTAGGATGGGGTGATTAACACCTTACAGTACTGAAGCCAGCATGGTAAAAATTGTTCCATTTGAATACCCTTTGCATACCCTATTAAGAAACTCAGCAAGTTTAGGCAAATAAAGGGCACTATAGCCACCTCTACAAATATCTGACCAATAGTCCTCCTTTATGCTATCTATATCAAAAATCTATAAAATTCAGCATTCTTAACCATTATTCTTAAAATGAAATATCAATGGCAGGTTTCCAAAAATTTGTCTTACAGGAGGTAACTGAGCAAAAGCAGGAATTCGGCACACAATCCAGGCTCATATTCTTTGTACACAAAAATACAACTATTACATCATCAGATAGATAATCGTATAAGCAAAATAGTGTATAATTTACAAGAGTTAAAGAACTCTCAGTACCTTGGTGCCAGTTAGAGACTTCACTTAATGCATTTTAACTTATACTCCTTTATTTGTTTTGATTTAAAAAAAGAGAGAGAGAGAGCCAAATAGAATTGTCTAGAATCTTTTCTTAAGATTAACGGCTTTCTGTTCCCCTTTTTTTAAGTGTTTATTTTAATAATCTAATTATTCCAGATCTGTGACTCCTGCTACTCAGGACTCTCCCAAAAGACCCCTGACTTCTGCTGTTCCACTTCTGCCTGTCCTTTAAGCCAAATAGATTCCTGTTGCCATTTCAGCAGAAATGACATGCTATAGAATGCCTTCTTCTCAGTTTGTAACAAACCCTCAACGAGGTTTTCCCTCCGTTTAGGATAAACGGCACCTAAGGCATTACACCACAGAGCATTGCCTTCCCGCATCATAACCTTCCTGGGATTACCTTTTAAAACATTCTAGCGTTTGTATTAGACTGTTTTCACACTTCTATAAAGAACTGCCTGAGACTGGGTAATTTATAAAGGAAAGAGCTTTAATTGACTCACAGTTCAGCATGGCTGGGGAGGTCTGGGGAAACTTACAATTATGGCAGAAGGCAAAGGGGAAGCAAGGCACCTTCTTCACAAGACAGCAGGAAGAGGAAGTGCCAAGCAAAGGGGGAAAAGCCCCTCACAAAACCATTAGATCTCGTGAGAACTCACTCACTATCACGAGAACAGCATGTAGGAAACCACATCCCATGATTCAATTACCTACACCTGGTCCCTCCTTTGGCAATGGGGATTATGGGGATTATGGGATTAAAATTCAAGATGAGATTTAGGTGGAGACACAAAGCCTAACCATATCAGCATTGAAAAGGTTTTCTAGAGTTTAGTGCTTTCAAATCATCCTTACTACAGACACGTTTCTAAAAGGATATGTCTTTCCGATTTCATTAAGTTGTTTAGGGTGAGAATACAAGGACTGAGGAATTAATTTGGGCACAAAAAACAGCTCTTAACTGTAATCCTTTCCAGTGCAAACTGTGATGACAAATAGATGCTTTACCCACTCAATAACTAATAACATATCTTTGATTACGTGAACATGCCACTAAAAAATAATATTTTCAATGATTGAAGCAATTATTCTACATAATTTTCACTTAGCAGTTCTAAGAATGTATTGATTTGTTTTCTGCTCATCTGGTATACCAGAGCAAATTGTTTAGCTGTGATGCTTTACAAAGTGCCATGTATCACTTTGTATCTCCAATTAAATTTCAATTAAGAAATCTAATAATGATATCAACCAGCCAAGAGCAGAAATTCCTCATATTGAATCATACTTACACTACTAATGAGACTGTCAAAGTTTGGCTTTATGTTTTACCTCAGGTAGGTGTTCAGAAACTGTGATGGTTGTCCAAACTCTGCAAACATCTTAAGTCTGCAAAATTTGGCTGGCAATCTTGTGGGAACAAGTTTTTTTCTGCGTGACCCATAGTGTCTGCTTCAAGTCCTGGCTCAAAGTCAGGCTACAAAAGCAGACAGAAAATGAGAGGGAAAATTTTATCTAAGTAGTTTAAAGCTTCAAAAGGTTTATGAGAAAGATGAGTTTATTTTCTTTAATACCAGGTCAACATAATTTATACCTATACCCACATTCACATTTAAACCTGTTACTACAGTAATAAATTGAATTCTATCCCCCCTTAAGATGAGAATAACCATTAGGGAAACTTTCTGTGAGACAGTTTATATTCTTGGATCTTTTCCCTGTTTTAACACACAAGAATGACAATACCAAAACAAGCTGTGTTTTTATTTGAATTGTGCTTATACATAGGCATCATAAGTACATACTGAAGTATTTGCTTAAGCAAGTAGTGTGTTAAGTAGGATTTAAAAAATAAGTAGAAGCAAAATGGGAATGATAATTGAAAATGTATAGTATTATACAATATGCCTCATGATTTGAAGCATAGATCCAGTGAATTATCCTGAGTAAATTAACAATCCACTTCCTTTTTTCTATCTGGAATCTAATGAAATGTTTTAAAGCCCTTGCCCTTAAAATGAAAAGGTAAGTATACAAAGAGAATTGAAAGATTTAATAGGATGAGAAATTGCTTAATATAAATCTTAGTCATGACACTCCAAATTCAGAACCATTTGTTTTAAATTTAAATAAAACAAAATAAATAAAATAAAATTTTATTTTAAATAAATAAAATTCAGTTCATTTTAGCCACAGACTTTGTTTTTCAAATGACCTTATGATTCAGCTCTACCTGTGCTCATTCTGTGACAGTTCATTCCAGAAGCGACACAATCGTACAAAGCTGAACATAAAATAAATCTTGGTTTCTTACTGAATTTTAGATTACATTGGGAATGCTTTTGGAATAATTCCAGACCTTAGGGGAAAAAACATCTTCCCAACTCTAAAGTCCCAGGATCCATCTAAACTTCTCATGTTCACAGGCAGAGGCTCAAAAAAAAAAAAAAATTACAGGCAAGATTAAAAGATCAGAAAGGCCTTCGCATTGGGCGAGTGTATGATTCTGCACGATTTGTGTCTGTGCAGTCATCGTGTCTTTCTCTAGCCTTCTTTGTCTGTTTCCAAAACACAAATGTTCCAAGTTTTGGATGCTGCGACTTCATGTTCATGTGGTTTCAAGTTTAGCCCTCCCCCAGCCCCCAAAATGTCTGATCTTATGGACTATGAAAAACAGGCATTTCACAGATTTAGATAAATTTATAGTGTGCAATAGAACTAGCTCATAGAATTAAAATTTGATTTTTTTAAGAACATCGTGAGTACCTACTACCTGACGGATGAATTTTAGTGGTACACCTTATGTTATTTATTCCTCACAACAGCTGTGCTGTCCCAGTTTACAAATAAGGAAAACTGAGGCTTAGAGAAATTAAGGAGCTTTTCCATAATTTGTCAGCTAGGAAATGACACAATCTGAGTTCAGATCTAAGTTTTCAGACCCCCAAGTCAAGTGTCACTGTTTCAGCTTTAAATTAGAATTCCTTGGAAAGCCTAAAGGTGGTGCAAAGACCTCTCACGATTTCTTTTCATAGTTAATTTATGAAAAATGCAACACGCAGTCTCATCATCAAAGCTCACAACTATCTTTTTCATCCCTATTGGTACCCTGTTGATTCTTCCAAACTAAACACACCTGCATATATTCAGACTTATTATACTTTATTTTTTAAAATGATTTCAACTTTCCACTTCAGGGAGTACACATGCATGTTTGTTACATGGGTATACTGCGCAGTGCTGAGGTTTGTGGTTCGATTGATTGATCCAGTCACCCAGGTATTGAGCATGGTAACCAAGAGTTAGTTTCTCATCCCTTGCCCTTCTCCCTCTCTCCCCCTTCTAGAAATCCCCAGGGTCTACTGTTGCCATCTTTATGTCCATGTCATACTTTTTAATGATGTAAACTAACTATAGTGGAACCCAAGACCTTAAAGGTCCCTGAAGGGGAAAAAAAAAAACGTTCATTATGGCACCGTATTATGACCAGGTCATCCCAGTCTGTGCTGTGACATGAGCCCTAATGATTTTCTCATTAGCAGATGCTTTAGCTGGTTTCCATGAAGGCTTTCCATAGTGACTGGAGGTCATGGGCAACTACTATCAGGTTCCGTCTCAACTTTTCACTTTCACAGGCAGACGCTCCAAAAATAAATTACAGGCAAGCTTAGAAGATCAGAAAGGCTTTCCCACCATGCGAGTGGGTGATTCATTGGATTTGTGTATGTTACAGTCATTGTGTCTTTTTCTACGCTTCTTTCTGTTTTCAAAACACAAAACTGCAGAAACCACCTCACCCTCTTTATGTCCTTTGGGATCATGCTAATTCTGTTTTTACTCCGAAATGGGTTTTAGGATTGAAGGGCCATGTCGAATGGTGATAATTCTATTCCAGTTGGACAAGACCCTAGAAAAAAAATTCTTTTAAATGAGTTTCAGTTTGTGTGTTTTTTAAAAAAAGAGCAAAATGTATGCCTGTGTGTTTGTTTTTACACGCTTCTTTCTTTTTGTCTTATTTTGCTTTTTAATGAGTCATTAGCATTGGAAGATGAAAAACAATTTTTCTCTAGCCAAGAAAATATTGCAGGTATCACACATTCTTCTACATTGAAGCAGAGGCTCTCCAATCCCCCTTCTTAATGAAAAGAGTTTTTCGCAGGTGGAAAGAAAAGCAACACTTGCTCCTGGGATGATAAAAAGCCACTTTTCACTGCAAAAATTGCTGTAAGGAGCTGGGCTTTTTATTCGGCATTCCTTCTGACCTCAAACCAGCCTTCATCTCTCATTGCGTTTTTGTGGAAGGGTTATAGATGTACTCTACATTGTTGACTTATCATGGAGACAGTAGTAACTCTCCAAATTCCCTGTGGGCAAAGAGATTACAGTCTCCCTGCTAATAATTACACTTCACTTCTATAAAATTTATACTTAAAAGAAAACAATGGAAAATGTAGTACAAACCCATTGTAATATTTATGCAGATCTGTTGA
This sequence comes from Sapajus apella, assembly GCF_009761245.1. Lineage (NCBI taxonomy): Eukaryota > Metazoa > Chordata > Mammalia > Primates > Cebidae > Sapajus > Sapajus apella. The sequence goes on from NW_022436979.1 coordinate 2,398,470, forward strand.
CTCACTGTTACTTAGGCGTCATTGAATTCTTCACGGCTCAAGATGGGGCTAAACATTCAGGGAGGTAACTGCACTCATTCTTTATCATTTGTGTTATTTGGGATTTTACTTTTTTTCTTTATTTTTGCTTTTCTATCATATGAGAATTGTTCAGATGACAGCACATCCAACAACAAAATTCAGCCCTCTACCCTATGAAAATGTCCTCTCTTAGACTATCTTGTTAGTTGTGACATATTTTATTCTAAACTAAAAATAACTGGGAACTGGGTTTGTATTTATTTTACTCTCTCTCTCTCTCTTACTCATTTTATTTTATTTACTTTTCTTATTTATTTGTTTATTTATTTATTTGTTGAGACAGGGTCTCACTCTGTCGCCCAAGTTGGAGTGCCAGTGTCAGAGCCCCAGGTTCAAGCAATTCTCCTGACTCAGCCTCCCAAGTAGCTGGGATTACATAGGCCTGCCACCATGCCCAGCTAATTTATTTTTTATACTTTAAGTTCTGGGGTACATGTGCAGAATGTGCAGGTTTCTTACATAGGTATACACGTGCCATAGTGGTTTGCTATATCTATCACCTCATCATCTACATTATTTCTCCTAATGCTATTCCTCCCCTAACCCCCCATCTTCCAACAGGTCCCAGTGTGTGATGTTCCCCTCCCTGTGTCCATGTGTTCTCATTGTTCAACTCCCACTTATGAGTGAGAACGTGCAGTGTTTGGTTTTCTATTCTTGTGTCAGTTTGCTAAGAACAATGGTTTCCAGCTTCATCCATGTCTCTGCAAAGGACATGAACCGATCCTTCTTGATGGCTGCATAATATTCCATGGTGTATATATGCCACATTTTCTTTATCCAGTCTATCACTGATGGGTATTTGGGTTGGTTCCACGTCTTTGCTATTGTGAACAGTGCCGAAATAAACATATGTGTGCATATGTCATTATAACAGAATGTTTTATAATTCTTTGGGTATATACCCCGTAATGGGATTGCTGGGTCAAATGGTATTTCTAGTTCTAGATCCTTGAGTAACTGCCACACTGTCTTCCACAATGGTTGAACTAATTCACACTCCCACCAACAGTGAAAAAGTGTTCCTATTTCTCTGCATCCTTTCCAGCATCTGTTGTCTCCTGACTTTTTAATGATCACCATTCTAACTGGCTTGAGATGGTATCTCATTGTGGTTTTGATCTGCATTTCTTTAATGACCAGTGATGATAAGCTTTTTTTCATATGTTTCTTGGCTGCATAAGTGTCTTTTCTTGAGAAGTGTCTGTTAATATCCTTTGCCCATTTTTGATGGGTTGTTTGTTTTTTTCTTGTAAATTTGTTTAAGTTCTTTGTAGATTCCGGATATTAGCTCTTTGTCAGATAGATAGATTGCAAAAATTTTCTCCCATTCTGTAAGTTGTCTGTTCACTCTGGTGATAGTTTAATTATATCGCATTTGTCTATTTTGGCTTTTGTTGCCGTTGCTTTTGGTGTTTCGATCATGAAGTCCTTGCCTATGCCTATGTCCTGAATGGTATTGCCTAGGTTTTCTTCTAGGGTTTATATCATTTTACTTCTTATGTTTAAGTCTTTAATCTATCTTGAGTTAATTTTTGTATCAGGTATAAGGAAGGTATCCAGTTTCAGCTTTCTGCACATGGCTAGTCAGTTTTCCCAGCACCATTTATTAAATAGGAAATCCTTTCCCCATTGCTTGTTTTTGTCAGGTTTGTCAAAGATCAGATAGTTGTAGATGTGTGGCATTATTTCTGAGGCCCCTGTCCTGTTTTATTGGTCTATATCTCGTTTTGGTGCCAGTACCATGTTGTTTTGATTACTGTAGCCTTGTAGTACAGTTTGAAGTCAAGTAGCATGATGCCTACAGCTTTGTTTTTTTGTTTATTTGTTTGGTTTTGCTTAGGATTGTCCTAGTTATGTGGATTCTTTTTTGGTTTCATATGAAATTTAAGGTGTATTTTTCCAATTCTGTCAAGAAAGTCAATGGTAGCTTGTTGGGGATAGCATTGAATCTATAAATTACTTTGGGCAGTATGGCCATTTTCACAATATTGATTCTTCCTAACCATGAGCATGGAATGGTTTTCCATCTGTTTGTGTCCTCTCTTATTTCCTTGAGCAGTGGTTTGTAGTTCTCCTTGAAGAGGTCCTTCACATCCCTTGCTAGTTGTATTCCTAGGTATTTGATTCTCTTTGTAGCAATTGTAAATGGGAGTTCACTCATGATTTGGCTCTCTGTTTGTCTATTACTGGTGTATAGGAATGCTTGTGATTTTTGCACATTGGTTTTGTATCCTGAGACTTTGCTGAAGTTGCTCATCAGTTTAGGGAGATTTTGACATCCAGCTCTGTGTGTGTGTGTGTGTGTGTGTGTGTGTGTGTGTGTGTGTGTGTGTTTTCAGTAGAGACAGGGTTTCATCATGTTGGCCAGGCAAATCTGAAACTCCTGACCTCAAGTGATCCACCCACTTTAGTCTCCCAAAATGCTGGGACTATAGGCATGAGCCACCATCTCCAGCCTCTCTTACTCGTTTTATAATAGACATAGTCTTTAAAAAATATAATCCATTTGATTGCCCAATTATTTGCTGCAAAAAAAAATGTTGAAAACTGTCCCTTCCAGTCAACAGATATTTATTAAGCACCTACCCTTTAAAGACCCTGTTCAGGATGCCCAGAATACAAGGAGGGAACAAAATAGACAACAATGTCTCCCCTTTGAAGCTGGCATTTGAGTTGCAGGGGTGAGGGGCAAGTGGTGGTGGATCTGACATCTAACACATTTGTGTTATCACTGTGTGCTCAAATTCATATATGTGTATTTCCCAAACTGGCCCAATCATCACAAACATGCACATATGCATGGTTAGACTGCTGTTATCCACATTTTGCAAGTGAAAAAACTGAGGCACAGCAAGGAGAAGTAATGTATCTGTCACCCAGGTGGTGAATGACAAGTCCCAGATTCTAGCCTGAACAGTTTGTCTCTGGGATCTGTGTTTTTACAATAACTAAAATTGTCACTCACAGCTAGGCATGGTGGGCTGTTCCTATGGTCCCAGCTACTCGGGAGGCTGAGATGAGAAGGTCACTTGACTCTAGGAGTCTGAGGCTGCAATGAGCTATGATCACTCCACTGCACTCTAGCCCAGGCAACAGAGAGAAAAAAGAAAATTTTTTAAAATAAATTTTAACAAAAACTGCTGCTCCCTGTTAACAATTATTGTGGCAGGTTTTTAGTGGCAAAGAATTCTGAAGTATTTTGCTGAGTGCTCCCACCTAGGAAACGAGTCTTTTACCTAACTTGGCATTTTATATCAACCACAATCCAGCAGTTTCCATAAACAGAAAAATTATACCATGACTGTTTATCTAAAGCTATACGTAAGGCTCTCGATATATTTATTTAAAGCTCTCCATGTATATATGTGGTTTACGTTTCTCCCAGCTAACCTTTCCATATGTATATTCCCTATATATATATGGAATATATAACCTTTCCATATATATTCCATATATATACTCCGTGTATACTCCTTTCCATATGTATATTCCATATATGTATATGGAATATATAACTTTCCATATATATTCCATATATACATATGGAATATATAACCTTTCCATATATATTCCATGTATATACTTCCTATATATTTCCATATATATACTCCATGTCTTGTGCCAGTTTTCAAAGGGAATGCTTCCAGTTTTTGCCCATTCAGTATGATATTGGTTGTGGGTTTGTTGTAAATAGCTTTTATTATTTTGTGATGCATTCCTTCGATACCTAGTTTATTGAGAGTTTTTAGCATAAAGGGCTATTGAATTTTGTCAAAGGCCTTCTCTGCATCTGTTGAGATAATCATGTGCTTTTGTCTTTGGTTCTATTTATGTGGATTACATTAATGGACTTGCATATGCTGAACAAGTCTTGCATACCCTGGATGAAGTCTACTTGATCATGATGGATAAGCTTTTTGTTGTGCTATTGCAATCAGTTTGCCAGAATTTTATTGAAGATTTTTGCATCTATGTTCATCATGGATATTGGCCTGAAGCTTTCTTTTTTTGTTGAGTCTCTGCTGGGTTTTGGTATCAGAATGATGTTGGTCTCATAAAATGAGTTGGGGAGGATTCCCTCTTTTTGTATTGTTTAAAATAGTTTCAGAAGGATTGGTACAATCTCCTCTTTGTATGTCTAGTAGAATTTGGCTGTGAACCCACCTGGACCTGGGTTCTTTTTGGTTGGCAGGCTATTCATTGCTGCCTCAACTTCAGCCCTTGTTATTGGTCTATTCAGGGATTCACCCTCTTCCTGGTTTAGTCTTGGGAGGGCGCAAGTGTCCAGGAATTTATCAATTTCTTCCAGGTTTACTGGTTTATGTGCATAGAGTTGTTTGTAGTAATCTCTGATTGTAGTTGTATTTCTGTGGGATCAGTGGTGATATCCCATTTATCTTTTTTATTGCATCTATTTGATTATCCTTTTATTTTTTATTAATCTGGCCAGTGGTCTATTTTGTTGATCATTTCAAAAACCAGGTCCTGGATTTATTGATTTTTTGAAGGGTTTTTTGTATCTCTATCTCCTTCAGTTCTGTTCTGATCTTAGTTATTTCTTGTCTTCTGCTAGGTTTTGAGTTTTTTTGATCTTGCTCCTCTAGCTCTTTCAATTTTGATGATAGATTGTCAATTTTAGATCTTTTCTTGCTTCTCATGTGGGCATTAATTGCTATAAATTTCCCCCTAGACACTGCTTTGAATGTGTCCCAGAGATTTTGGTACGTTGTGTCTTGGTTCTCATTGGTTTTGAAGAACATCTTTATTTCTGCCTTCATTTCGTTGTTTATCCAGTCAACATTCAGGAGCCAGTTGTTTAGTTTCCATGAAGTTGTGCAGTTTTTAGTTAGTTTCTTTATCCTGAGATCTAATTTGATTGCACTGTGGTCTGAGAGACTCTTTGTTATGATTTCCATTCTTTTGCATTTGCTGAGGAGTGATTTACTTCCCATTATGTGGTCAATTTTAGAGTAAGCGCAATGAGGTGCTGAGAAGAATGTATTCTGTGGCTTTGGGGTGGAGCGTTCTGTAGATGTCTATTAGCCCTGCTCGTTCCAGTTCTGCATTCAAGTCCTGGATATCCTTGTTGATTTTCTGTCTCGTTGATCTGTCTAATGTTGACAGTGGAGTGTTAAAGTCTCTCACTATTATTGTGCAGGAGTCTAAGTCTCTTTGTAGGTCATTAGGAACTTGCTTTATGTATCTGGGTGCTCCTGTATTGGGTGCATATATATTTAGGATAGTTAGCTCTTCTTTCTTGTTGGATTGATCCTTTTACCATTATGTAATGCCCTTCTTTGTCTCTTTTGATCTTTTTTGGCTTAAAGTCCATTTTATCAGAGACTAGAATTGCAACCCTCCTTTTTTTTGCTCTCTATTTGCTTGGTAGATCTTCTTCCATCCATTTATTTTGAGTCTATGTGTGTCATTGCATGTGAGATGGTCGCCTGAAGACAGCACACCAATGGGTCTTGACTTTTTACCCAGTTTGCCTGTCTGTGTCTTTTGATTGGGGCATTTAGGCCATTTACATTTAACGTTAATATTGTTATGTGTGAGTTTGATCCTGCCATTTTGTTACTGGTTGTTTTGCCCATTTGTCGATGCCATTTCCTCATTGCATCATTGGTCTTTACCATTTTGTTCATTTTTGTAGTGGCTGGTACTAGATTTTTTTGTTGTATTTATTGCTCACTTCAGGGGCTCTTGTAAGACAGGTCTGGTGGTGAAGAAATCTCTCAGTAATTGCTTGTTCATAAAGGATTCTCCTTCACTTATGAAGCTTAGTTTTGCTGGATACGAGATTCTGGGTTGACAGTTCTTTTCTTTAAGGATGTTGAATACTGGCTCCCACTCTCTTCTAGCTTGTAGGGTTTCTGCCAAGAGATCTGTGGGTCTGATGGGCTTCCCTTTGTGGGTAACCCGAACTTTCTCTCTGGCTGCCCTTAGCATTTTTTCCTTCATTTCAAACCTGGTGAATCTGACAACTATGTGCCTTGGGATTGCTCTTCTTGAGGAATATCTTTGTGGTGTTCTCTGTAGTTCCTGGACTTGAATATTGGCCTACCTTGCTAGGTTGGGGAAGTTCTCCTTGATAATATCCTGAAGAGTGTTTTCCACTTGGATTCATTCTGTCCATCACATTCAGGTACACCGATCAAGCGTAGATTAGGTCTTTTCACATAATCCCATATTTCTTGGAGGCTTTGTTCATTTTTCACTTTTTTTTCTCTTTTCTTGCCTTCTCTTTTTATTTCGTTGAGATGATCTTCAATCTCTGATATCCTTTCTTCTGCTTGATCGATTCAGCTATTGAAACTTGTATATGCTTCACGAAGTTCTCATGCTGTGTTTTTCAGCTCCATCAAGTCGTTTATGTTCTTCTCTAGTCTTGTTATTCTACTTAGCATTTCATCTAATCTTTTTTCAAGGTACTTAGTTTCTTTGTGTTGGGTTAAAACATGTTCTTTTAGCTCAGAGAAGTTTGTTATCTTTGTGTTGGGTTAAAACATGTTCTTTTAGCTCAGAGAAGTTTGTTATTACCCATCTTCTGAATCCTGCTTCTGTCAGCTCATCAGAATCGTTTTCTGACCTGTTTTGTTGCCATGTTGGTGAGTCGTTGTGATCTCTCTGGGGAGGAGAGGCATTCTGGACTTTGATATTTTCATCCTTTTTGCACTGGTTTCTTCCCATGTCCTCTGAGTGGACATCGTTTCTGTTAAAGTTAGGGTTATTTCTCCTGTATGAGACTTTTTTTTTAACACAGGTGTCAGTGTGCTGATTGCGACAGTCTGTCTGTTGTCTGCCTGTGGAAGCGCTGCTGGGCTTCCTTGGACTCAGCCAGGCTGCTGTTTATTCTTCACCTGGTTTCTGCTTATTCCAGTTGGCTTACCCCCGCCTTCCCAATGGCAGGCTTCTTCCCCTCTGCTGAGCCTGCTGCTCCCAGATGGAGTTCTGTCTGATGTGTTAACTGCGAAACTCTCCCGGGAGAGGGATTCCAGTTGCTTGATCTTGTGGTGGTGGGGCCTATCTGGCCTCCCTGTTTTCAACTCTCCCTTCTGTGGGACGGGTAGTTCCTTTTCGAAAACTTTCTTGTGTTAGTCCAAGTCTCCGCCCTGGTCTGCACTGACAAGGCACTGGTCTGTCCACGGCTGCCGGCCTGGGCTGTCACCTGGGTCTCAAGTCTGGGCAGTTCTCAGCCAGGCAGCATTTTCCTGGTCTGTGTGCTGCCAAAGTCTCAGAGTGAATTGCTGCATCTGATTCGGAGTACCAAGGGGGTGATGCCCCCCCAAGCCTCTGAGCGAGCCAGATGCACTTTCCAGTGGGGCAGTGCCCCACCTTACCTTGGCTCACTGCCTTTGGGCTGCTTTCACCACCTTTTTGGGGTGTTAATCCCACTGTTCAACCAGTGTTTTTGGGATGAACCAGTACCTCACTCGGAGACGTGGATATCACTCTGGTTCTGTGTCTCAAACTCAGTGGGAGCTGCACTCCAGAAACGCTTCCTTTCAGTCATCTTGGTCCCAAGTCCCCCAACTTTTTAAGTTAGAAACAAAGTACATGTTCTGCTGATCATTTCTCTCACTGATATATATGATTAGTAGGTGATCTGGAATTTAGTTCTATGTACACATTTCTGCATATCCTGCAATGTCAACAAGATATGAACATGCTTTATTTGTTCATTTCAACAAATATTTTCAGTACCTATTATGTGCCTGGCATTATACTAGGCCCTGTGGATATCAAAATAAGTAAATGCAGTCTTGCCTTGAGTAATATAATATTGCAGCATAGTTCATGGTACTGATAATTCTTGAAGTTCATGTGTGTGTTAATTACCTATTTATAGGTTATCCATTAATGGGAAACTTCCCAGGGTCTACTAGGCATTTAAAGATGGCACAGTGAGCTTATTATTATAAATGAATTAGGCCAACCATTTTCTTAAAATTGTTTATCCTAATTTAAAATACAGATAAGATTATATGACTTTCTAAAATCATCTTGAAGTACTAAAATACTTAAGCAAATCATGAAATCAGAAAGGATAATTTAGTTTTATACTTATTTCTATTATCAGCATTTGTAGAACATTTCATATTTATTACTATTTCCTAGTTTATTCAGAAAATTGCAAGGGTGTTAACGAAAAAAAATTCACCAATATTGCAAGTAATCCCATGAGCCAGCCCACCCTAACAGAGAGGGACTCATTTTCACGTGTGGACTGTGCTTTCTCCCAGCTAACCTTGCTTCTCGAGGGTTGTCCGAGTCATCTCCAGGGACACAATGGTAAAAGTTGCTTCACATTTTGAGTCTTTTCGGACACAAACACCACACATGTGCCTATATATGACCATCACTCACTTGGATAGAGGCTAGAATTGTCAGGACAATGCAAGTCTGATTTCTCAGATCCAGCAACTTCAATCCTCGGAAAATTAGATTAACACTCTCAGCCTGTGAGAGGAAATCAAAGTGGTGGCAGAAATAATCCCGGAGCTCAGACTGAAATCGTTTCCTCATGAGCTTTTTATTTTCATCCTCTGTGGTTTCCAAAACTCAAATTCCTAACCTGGTATCTCTCTAAAGGCTGAGTCCTTCGTGTAAATGCATATTTCCTTTGCTCTCTTTTAATAGAACTCAAGATTGGCTGGGCGCCGTGGCTCATGCCTGTAATCCCCGCATTTTGAATGACCAAGGTGGACGGATACCTGAGGTCAGGAGTTCAAGCCTGGCCAACATGGTGAAGCTCCATCTCTACTAAAAATACAAAAAATTAGCTGGGCATGGTGGCAGGCACCTGTAATCCCAGCTACTTGGGAGGCTGAGGCAGGAGAATAGTCTGAACTCAGGAGGCAGAGGTTGCAGTGAGCCGAGACTGCCCCATTGCACTCCTGCTTGGGTGACAAGAACAAATCTCTGTCAAAAAAAAACCTCAAGATTATCTCAGTTTCTTTTTTTCGATGGCTTCCTGCAGCTAATTTATAGCAAATTACATAGCTTGTTGGATTTTTTACCTAATTCATTCTTTTCATCTGAGCCTTCTGTCTATCCTCCTCTTCCCACGTCTGTCCTAGATCCATCCCACATGTGTGACTATTGTACTACTCTTCCCTATCTCAAACATAATAGCATTACGAATACCAGCATTTATTTACAATGACAAAACAACTGAGTTTTGTAATTACATAATGTCAGTTTATCAATATATAATATGCACCTTATACAGTCAGGAAGAGGAACACTTCTATCCTCCTACAATTATGATGTGAAAGGTGGAATGATCCCTTACACAGCAATTTTAAGTGTATTCATGATTTTAAATTACTTAAAACAAGTGCTGAGAAACTCCCATTTTCAAACTCTTTGTTTTCCTGGCTAAACAGAGGAATAAAATGCTACTTAAATGCACGATTCCATTCTAGAAGAATGGATTCTGTTAGGAAAGAAATCTTGGGGTGGCTCTTTCATTTAATCAAGCATTCTGATGGCTTTTGTATATGCCCAGGTTGGCCTGGAACTGAGTTTGAGAGTAAGAAACAGAGAAAGATGAATTACTGTATATATTAATCTGAGAAACACATGGAGTTTCCTGCAGGAAATCTGAGAGGAAAAGAATAAAGAACAAAAATGAGAGGAGAGTGAGGGCAGTCAGCAAGATCAGAGCGCTTGGAACATATCAGAAGCCAGTAAAAAATTCCAGGCACCCCCTGCCCAAAAAAGTTCAAGAATAGGGATGCCTGCCTTTCAAATTAAGATGTTTATCATTCCTGCTCCTTAAACTTTCCTTACCTCCCCCAAATTACTAGTAAAATCTCTTAGCACAGAATATCTTTGTGTGAGGGAAATTCTGTGGAAACCAGAAGAGGAAGCTGAGCTATTGGGGTCCACAAAGAAAAGACTAGGTATATTCCAGGCAAGATACTGGGATTTGAACCTGAAGAAGGATCTTAGAGCCAGGGATTACTAAAAGAATTTAAGCCCCTAAAAATTCATAGACATCCTGCAGGTCTTTAAAGTTTCCCTGGGTGCTGAAATGAAAAAAGGTAGTCCGGTATAAGCCAGTTTTTGAGGCTAGCCGCTGATATGTGTACTACAATGAAACATCAGCTTGTCAAACTGATGACAAATGTCAATTTGTCACTGTCCCACTTAAAATGTGAGGCCTACAACTAAGCACAATTTCCAAATAACTTATTTCCAGCACAGAGAAGTTGGGATGTCTCTCATTTCCTGAATCTTATTATCCTTCTGTGGATACTGTAAAGCAGTTGAGGTTTGCCTTATGTATTTCTACCCACACATGCTTATCTCATAGCCACAGATTTTTTATTCACATGAACAACTGTCTCCTCTCCCCATTCCCTAAAGCTGTATATTTTTTTTTAAATAATCTGAACTTAAGACGTGATAGGTTTCCCTATTAAATTTTGTCTTTTGGGTTTTTGTGGCCAGCATTGCAACCTGTTCTAGCATTTTAGAGTTCTGATTCTGTTACCCCTTGTGTCAGCTGCAGATTGGATCTATCTGCCCTCACCCACAAGGGGCCATAAGGAGCTGTGGAAAAAGAAAAGGAACGCAAATCTCAAGCCCTGGACTGGCGCCCCACATCCCTGCTAACTGGGCATGTGGCAAGCACCAGGCCAGTGATTTACCCTCTCAGAACCTAAGTTTCCAGAGTTTGTAAGGGAGAAACACAAATCTCTGGCAAACTTGCCTCAGGTTATTATGAAAACCAAGTGGTGTGCATGTGCACGTGTGTGTGTGTGTGTGTTTGTGTGTATTACACACCTATCAAGTTGGCTTTTTAAACTAAAATAATTGTTATGTAAATGCACACAGCATTGGTGTGATTAGCACCTGTGATTAGTATTCTGTGAGGCCAGGATAACACCGCCAATAACACCACAATAAATGTGGATCCCAATGGGGTAACTTAAGATTTTCTTCCAGACCAGGACTGGCGGCTCATGTCTGTAATCCTAGCATTTTAGGAGGCCAAGGTAGGCAGATTGCCTGAGCTCAGGAGTTTGAGACCACCCTGGCCAACACGGTGAAACCCTGTCTCTACTAAAAAACAAAACGTAAATTAGCCAGGCGTGGTGGCAGGTTCCTGTAGTCCGAGCTATTCAGGAGGCTGAGCACAGGGTTTGCTTATTGTGCCACTACATTCCAGCCTGGGTAACAAAGTGAGACTCTGTCTCTTTAAAAAAAAAAAAAGGTCCTTCCAGCCCTCCATCTCAGCTCTTGATACACACAATTAATTATCCAGCATGTTCTTCTTGAACACCAACTACACATCAGACCCAAGGTGTTCCACATAAAATCAATGAGACAAAAGGATCTTATCTAAAGCGATCAATAAGAAATTTGAAAAGATTAAAGGGGAGATTTCAGCCACCAATGAGGGAATATTTACTATTAAATATTATTACTCTGACTTCAAGATGGAAGAGGATGTTTCTTGCTATTTTTCAGATGAAAAGGAAAAAGAGATCATTTCCTTCTAACTCAGAAAAAAAAAAAAACAGGGAAAGACTTTAATACTCTCAGCAGATCATATTACTTCTAAATTATCTTCACACTTCTTTGTTTTCTGGTGTATACAAAGAAAAGAAGCAATCATCAGAGATGATTTTGAAGGCAGTGTTTTTCCCAATGACTAGTAAAATCTAAGGAGATTCCCCAAGGCTGAATCTCAGAAGAAGCTAATAAAACACTGATAAGAAAGAAATATGAGAGCGTCTGGTTGAAATGTCCTGGGGTGGACCCTGGGCATTATCAGGGAAATCTAATGCAAGTCCTAGGTGAGAACCACCATGGAAGAGACAAAGTTAGGAAAGTTCAAGTTCACAGCTCTGTGGAGGAGCAGCCTATGAGACAATAAATGATAATAAGAATATACAAGTCTTATTTTTAAAACTATCTTACATGTTTCCTCTGAAAGTTTGCTTTAAAATTATTACCTTAAATAACGTTATTCCTGAAACTATTAAGATACAAATTTGAGGAGCATGGTAAATAATATAAAAGTTGCAGGCTGGGCACAGTGGCTCATACTTGGAATCACAATACTTTGGGAGGCCGAGGCAGGAGGATTGCTTGAGCCCAAGAGGTTGCTGTAGTGAGGTTATAGTGAGCCGTGACTGTACCGCTGCACCCCAGCCTGGGTGTCAGAGCAAGACCCTTCTCTAAAATATGTACATATATATACACATATATAGATATACACATATATACATATACATATATATATATATACACACACACACGTATATATGTAAGAAAAGAGACTTGCTATGAAAGCTTGAGGAAAATATAATTATCTCAGGAAAAAGAACACCATCTGATGATTTAAGCCACCATCTGACAATTTAAGTCACTTACTCTTTATATATTTACATTTCCATATGGTCTGCTTTCTGAGTGATGAATTTTCTTTTCTTACAAAGATATCACTGAAATATGGTAAAATTGCCAATTGATTTTGATATCACACTTCTCAAAAAATAATTTAGTATTGCCACATCTAAACAAAAAGCATAAGGGCAGTGAATGGAAAACAGATGTTCATCTCGGTGCGTATTCAAAACAATTTTTTAAAGTCAGATGTCTCTGTATATGTGTTTGTACAGCCTCAAAACACAGTCTTAACAGTTTACATATTTAAATGCTCACTCGTTTGATATAATGTCAACTAAACAAGATAGTGTTAAAATCAACTACTCAATTATTTTTTTCCCCCATCCTTTATTTCTGTGGATTTTTCAAACATCTAATACTGGAAGATCTTGACCCTTTTAACCCAGTACAGGCCCCCCCTCTTATTAATACTTCACCCAATTCTCTTTTTTAAAGTACCCTTTTTAGAGGGAAGTTGGGGCCTACAGTATATTTTAACATTCTGGTGAGAGTTGAGAAACCAAAGCTATCTATCAAAGGGTTATTCAATTTTAGAAAAGGTAACCGGCCATTAGATATTTGTGGGCAATCATTCAAGGAACAAAAAAAAAAAAAAATGAGAATTAGAATTGAAGAAACAAATCTTTAACCCTCAGAAAACCAAGAGATTTTTAAATATCTTATTTTTTTATAGTAGCATTTAGCAAAAGGCAATGAAATTCTATTCCCAAGATGAAGAAGTTGGTGATGATTCTGATAAAAATTCATTTATGTAGAATTATATTGTTTACATTTTCATACACGTTGTCTCATTTATTCCTCCCAACATGCTTGTGTAATCATTTCACAAATAGAGAAAATAAATCTGAGTAATTTCTCCATTAGCCATAGTGAATACAAGACATTAGGGATTCCTGCCGGATTCATCTCTTCCCATGCTTAGTGCCATTTCCCCCGTATCAGCAAATACTTAGGATAACTGTGGGCCTGGGATTGTGGAGGGATTGGAACTAGAGCACATTTAATAAAAAGGAGAAAAGAGTTCCTCACAGCTAATCCTAAGTTAAAAGGGATGTCTTTACTTTGTCTGAGTCAGTGTAAAACCACAAATTATTTTTTTATCAAAACAGAAAACGAAAACAAAGAGAAATGGTAAGTCCTTCAGTCATACTATCCAAGGCAGAGAATTACCATATCCAAGTCATGAATCTCCCCCAAGCCTACAAATATGTGAGATATTCTAGTTCTCTCTTCCTCTGGGATAAAATTGAATAAAACCCTGCAAGACTCATGGGGAAAGCCAAATGTGGAACCAAACCAAAAGCGGCATTTTTGGCAAAACGACAAAACACAGTAAGCCTCTATAACTAATCTGGACTTCAAGCTAGAGATATTTATGAGCTTCTAAAGAGCCACTGGGAGAGTCTCCCCGTGCCCAATGCCCACCTGAGCTTCTGCAAATACATTCCTCACTCACTATGGGGTGCCCACTTTGGGAACTTTGCTAATCAAGCCAGGCACTCAAAATCAAATTTTTGCTATGTAAGCAAATTAGTCTCACTTATAGGAGGTCAGTATTTAGCTTTGTCTCTTTGGAGGCACATGTCATGAATTCTTCAATGACTAATTTAGTTTTGTTTTTCAGTTTGATACTCTGCCCCAAATCCATGTTCTTTCATGGAACTGTAATGTTTTACCTACTTGTCATTATTTTTGGAAAAACAGTTTCTAACTCTCTCATTACTAGTGCTAATTTGCACACTTTGAATTCATGGAGAATTTACCACACTGCTATGTAGCTTCTACAAAGTTTTCAGTTGCTTCAAGAATTTTCACAATTTACAAATCCAATGACAAAGTTTACAGTTACCCATGCATTATAATGTATGCCTTTGTTACATTATAATTTTTATACCCCTGAAACACTCATTATAAATCATAGAAAGCCAAAATCATTGTATTGTTACCTAAATTGGATAGTCTGTTTTTCTCAATTTCTCTTAATTTGATGGATAAAAAATAAATCTATTTTTGTGTGAATTTTTGAATATGAATTATATTTTCAAATGTTTTTATTTTCTCTTTTGTGAATTGTTTGCTCGGGTCTTTTGCCTATTATTTAAGCAACCTGAAGAAACTCTACGGTAAAATTAGGAAGCTGCCAGCCACTTTTTATCACTTGCTTAGGAACTGGTAATGTGACAGTTTATCAGGATTTTATACATAAGGATTCCAGAAGTATATTTCATAACCACAAACTTGAGAGTCACAATTCTTTTATTGTATAAGTGGTAGAATTCCTGAGTGCTTGGTACATTAGTTATTAAAGGAAATAAAACAATTTCAAAATGTAGTAACCATGATGGACTAATTTGTTGCCTACTCTTTATAAAGGAGATATCATTGTGGACAAAAGCAAACCTGAGGGTACATTTATTAAGACTTTCAAAGGCCCTTGACAATAGTTTAGAATAAAAATGATTTGTTTCATTTTCTTTTAACATTTTATAATTTTTTTAATTAAAAAATAATAGGCAATGTGAATCATGTATTTAGAGCAACTTGTCCATGGATAGTGACCTGGCTCGGAGGTAGAAAATCAAGACAAATCTATATTAAATGAAGTAGAATTAAGTAGTGTTGCCCTATGATCAGTGCTGGAAACATCTGACTCTGATGTTTTAGTGATGATTTGGAAGAGAAAATACACAGTGACATTTCCAATTTTCCCATGACATCAAGTTTTTCCAAGTCATGAAATACCAAGTCAAATTGGGAAGGGAGATAGAGGAAGCTCCCATGAGTCTTTGGTTTTGAGATATTACCCTACAAGGGTAAATTGTTCAGGGTAAATCTCTAATGTCTCTGGCCCATTTTAAAGATGTGAACACTGAGTCTCAGAGATGTTAGGGTAAGTCACTCAAGCTTGCTTAGCCAGTAAGTGAGGAGTTTGTATTTGACACCAATCTAAATAAGAGCCTATCCTTTACTGCCCCAATGTGAAAGAGGAAAGAACCACACCCATGAAGGGACCCAGAGCCACCGTGGGCTGAGGGGAGGGCGGGAAGCTGGAAAGTTGGTTTCATTTGGTTTTTTGAGTTGATGGAAAACAAGCAGGTAGATTTAAATGTGGAGAAGTGCGAGGTGATTTTTTTTTTTTTTTTTTTTTTTTTTGAGACGGAGTTTCGCTCTTGTTACCCAGGCTGGAGTGCAATGGTGCGATCTTGGCTCACTGCAACCTCCGCCTCCTGGGTTCAGGCAATTCTCCTGCCTCAGCCTCCTGAGTAGCTGGGATTACAGGCATGCGCCACCATACCCAGCTAATTTTTTGTGTTTTTAGTAGAGACGGGGTTTCACCATGTTGACCAGGATGGTCTCGATCTCTTGACCTCATGATCCACCCGCCTCGGCCTCCCAAAGTGCCGGGATTACAGGCGTGAGCCACCGCGCCCGGCCTGCCAGGTGATTTTTTTTAAGGAAGTCCAGTGCTGCAGGAAAATGAATTCCCAGAACCCATGAGCTTCCTCATACCACTTACCAGCAACACAGACTCTCAACACTCACCCGCCAGCAACATCAACCCAGTTCATTAGCTAAGTTTTCCTGTTTGGAAACACAATAGCCAACATTATCTTACCCAGTGCAAAGTCATAACCCCTTCTACAGGAAGTAAGCTGTGGAAATCTAAAGTGAAATTTTAAAATGTTTATGTATTTCTATGTATTTAATATGTGTTAAGCATTGCGCTAATACTTCACATGCTGGGTAGAATTAGTAAAGCCATACAACAACCCTATAAGGTAAAACTCTAGTGTCATCGGCCCATTTTAAAGATGTGAAAACTGAGTCTCAGAGATGTTAGGTTAAGGCACCCAAGCTTACTCAGCCACTAAGTGAGGAGTTTGGATTTGAAGCCAATCTAATTAAAAACCTATTCTTTACTGCCACCATGTGTGAGAGGAGGAACCATAGCCATGAAGGGACCCAAAAGACAGTGAGGATGCAAAAGGTAGAGATGGGTCAAGTTAAAGCAAACAGAATGTAAGTCCAAGATAAGGTAATTTATTTATGAGTCATTAATGCAAGTGCTACAATGGAAAATTCTTTAAATGTAAAATGTTTAAACTAGTAAGTGATACATTTGCAATCAGTGGATTGAGGAAAATTAAGTCACTGGAGAGAATATTCCTGTGCTTGAGTTGGCACTAAAGAAAGATAACTATGTCTGCCTTCACCAGAACCCGTGGTATTGCTGTCAGAAAAAGAAGGCTTTGGTCAATGAGACTGCACGTTTGTGTATAACGATTCTTGTTTTTTCCCTGTTGCCAGGCTGGAGTGCAATGGCGCCATCCCACTCACTGCAACCTCCGCCTCCCTAGTTCAAGTAATTCTCCTGCCTCAGCCTCCCGAGTAGCTGGGATTACAGGCATGTGCCTTCATGCCCAGCTAATTTTTGTATTTTTAGTAAAGACGAGGTTTCACCATGTTGGTCAGGCTGATCTTGAACTCCCAACCTCATGATCCGCCCCCCTCAGCCTCCCAAAGTGCTGGGATTACAGATGTGAACCACCACACCTGGCTGTGTATAATGATTCTTAATCTGTACTTTGAAAATGTATCATTAGATATGTTTACTCCCCACCCTCTTTTTTTTTTTTTTTTTTTTTTTGTTGGCCTGGCTTTGGTTTTTTGGACTGTTTTTCCTTATATCTAACTTAGATTCTGATAAGCCGTAAGCTGCTTCCCCACCTGGGCGCCTTAGAATATGCATTTTTCCCCTTGCTGGGATGTTCTTTCTCCTCACCTTCCTACTACCATTCAACAGAGAAGGCTTCTGGGTAAAGTAGAGAGAGCATCATGTTACTTTTATTTGCTAAATCAGGGAATTCTACATTCTGGAAAGAATCTCCTGTTGAATATACCTCTGATATTTATGACAACGGTGATTTTAAAAACTGTTCATTTACCACATCTTTCCCTGAGTCCACGGTCCATGGCAGCAAAGGCCATGTCTGTCCAGCACCCACTGTGCCCAGCTCAGTGCCTGGCACGCAGTGCACCATCAGCAAGTCCTGGTTCAATGCAGGAGATGCTTTGATTGCAGATGAAGCACGGTAGCTCTGTTTTACGGGGGTGGGAAACGTCTGGTCACTACCATTTATGAAATATTTGATGCCTGAAAACCCATTATTATTAGGTCATTCCTTGTCCTAGGCTTTATTTTTGTGAGTTTTTTTCTCTCATGAAGAACTTATTTCCAGAAACTCCTGATTGGCAAGGAAAGCTCACGTTTTACTTTCTCCAATACCCTTATTTAAGTTCTCTCTGACTCTTCAGGTCACCAACAGTTAGTGGGAAAATCTACCAATGCTGCAGCAAAGACACTCTCCCATCTTTGATGGGAGGTATTCAAACATCTCCAATCAGCAAATCCGTGGTTACCACAGATATTCAGCCTCACAGCAATGTGTGTTGCCTGTATTTTTAGAATTTTTTTTAAAAAAGCAATCATTATTATTTAACAACTTGTAATGCTGACCTGATAAACATTAAAATATTTGAGGCTAAGTAAGCTCCTAATTTTTAAAACAGTTTTTGTTATGGAGCAATTTGAAAGTCTTTAATATTCCATATTCCATAAATTAACTTTTTTATGTTTTGCTTTTATATATCTTTCCTTTAATAATACTTATTTCAGAAGCTATCAGAATTTAATCCAAGAGGTGTCCAAAAATAATCAGCCTTCAGCTCACCTCAACAACTTCACTGATTAAAGAAAAATCTATCATGTGTATACTATTTATGCAGTTTGATTTCAACCAGCTAAGATGCAAATTACAAGCACTGGGACAAAATACATTAAAATGGGAACGTTTGCCTTCATATGGCATAATTTTGAGTGATTTTTCCTTTCTATTTTTGTATTTTTATTTGTATACAATGAGATTTATATGTAAGGGAAAAACAAAATACCTAGTTTATTTTACTGGGGTCCAGTCTTCTAATGAAGTTTGAAAGAAAGGAGAAACATGTAGCTCTACTGTTATTAAAGATTTATACTCTTATTAAGGATGTTCCCTGGGATATTTTCCCTAATGAATTGAACTTGTGAATAAGTCCTAAGAGCCAGCAATGAGCTCTAAACAGGTACCTGTTAATGCTGGATAGGAACGGAGCATAGAGAATAGAGCCACAGAAACCGATGAAGACTAAAACTTCCTGAGGGTTGAGGCCTGAGATAAATCCGTACCAGGTTCCAGCCTTTCCCTAACTGAAAAGGAGGGAGACGGCCGAATCTGCCTGGTGGAGAGGAGGATAATTTGTTGCAGGTGCAACCACTTTATTCAGACCTGCGCACTGCAGCGAGGCAGGGAGCCCTCTGAGGACCCGCTTGCTGAGAAAACTTGCCGCTCCCTGGGTTTTCTCCAGAGCAGCCTGGAGACTATGTTCTAATTTTTCTTTTAGATAGCTGAATATGAGTCTTAGAAAGAAAGAGATGATACTAGCAGATTGGTCATCTCTTTCTCCGCTTTCTATCATGCAATGACACCAGCAGGTGAGGCAGAGCGCCGCAAATGTAAGTAGACCAGCTGTTCCGTTTCAGAGCCAACTTGTCAGCCATCACAGATTTAGAAACAGAATGCAGTTCATTCCAAAGCAGTTGATTTGATCCCTCATTATCCATCTGTGTATTCAGCATCATGGCCGGTCTTGGCACCTTATTAATAAATTATTCAAAAGCTTACCTCTGGATAGCATGGTCGGTAAGACCTAGGGATCCAGTCGAAAAGAGGGATTGATTCCAGGCTCAGAGGCAAATTAACTGTGTCACTAAGACACCCTATGTAACCTTCTTAAATCTTCATTTCCTCATTTGTAAAATATGCATAGAACAACCCTGAAGGTCTGGGATCACGAACGAGAGAGAAAATGTTTAAGATCTCTTAGCACAGTTTCTAACACATAGTGTTCGTAAATGGAGTTCACATTAATACCTTTTAAAGTAGGGACCAGAAGTTGAAGAAGAAGTGAGGAAAAAGGTAAAGTGTTTTTCCTCTTCCATTCACATATATTTTTCATTTTTAAAAAACGGGCTTTCCAGGGAAACTCCCGTACCAATAGAAGCAGAGCACAACAGGATGTTTTCAATGTTTGCAAATGAACCTCTTGGTAGCCTGACTTTTAAAAGCCCAAATTATTCATGCCACACACACGCCTGAGACTCTTACCCTCTGTTATTTTTTAAGTCATTTAAGTCATGCTTGAGAGGAACATCGTTGTTACTATCAGTCTTAACGTCTTAATTCAAACTGGCCTAACAAAGAAGACTAAGAAAATAGGAAAAAACAGAAATGTGTGCTGGAGAGAAAGATGGGAGGAAAAGTGTCATGCCTTGGGGCTGCCCGATGCCTCGTTGCCTCTTAGGTGCAGGGTGCTCCATACTCTCCCATAGTGACTAAGCTATGATGCCTAGAAGAAGCGGCTCCTTCTACCTGTGGTTTATAGCCATGCTTTATCTCCTATTCAGCTCTCTGCACAGGTTAAGAAGGCCCCAAGCAGAGCAAGGGTTCCTGCAATCAGCCTCCCTCAGGAAATGTCAATATTCAATGGGCTGTCCACTCACATCTCCACTTGTTTTTGTTTTGTTTTGTTTGTTTTGTTTAAGATGGAGTCTCACTCTGTCACCAGGCTGGAGTGCAGTGCTATCTTAGCTCACTACAAACCTCACCTCCCGGGTTCAAGCGATTCTCCTGCTTCAGCCTCCCGAGTAGCTGGGATTACAGGTGTGCGCCATCATGCCCAGCTAATTTTTGAATTTTTAGTAGACACAGGGTTTCACTGTGTTGACCAGACTGGTCTTGAACTTCTGACCTCAGGTGATCCACCCATCTCGGCCTCCCAAAGTGCTGGGATTACAGGCGTGAGGTACCACGCTGGGCCTCCACTTGTTTGTTCAATTTATGTTTCCCCTATAGAGTTCCATGCATCTGAGGATATTCCAACAAATCTTAGGGCATTTCCAAGCAACGAGTCCCTATTGTGTTATTTCTTATATTTCTCTCTGCAAGCACTAACTTTGAAAGTATAGCCATTAAATCATATTCATTAGTTCACTCTAGGCATAATCAATATGTTGGACTAGGACAACTCAAGAAGTCAACAAATCAGAATCAATTCCTCTTGTCCCCTTCCCCTTTAAATTTATTCCACTGGACTGCAGTCATCTTTCTATGTCCCAGTGTGGAAACGCCATAGACACTACCTACTCTTAGGTAAGGTGCCCTACACACGCGTTAAATCTCAAGCACAGTCTCCTTCAGTAATAAGAAGGCCTAATCCCGTGTAATTCTCAAACCTCTGAGCTTGTTGTGGTATGAGAATGTCTCCTCTACCCCAGTAAGGATCAATTTCAGGCTTGAGCCAGCTGTGAGCAGAGGATTCCCTCTTGCTCCTCAATCTCCCCACTCACCCCTGCCTGTGCACTTCCTGCTGGTGGGGAAGGGGAAAGGGAGGGAAGGTGTGGAGCCAGGACTGTCCTTACTTGGCTGGTTGGCTTTGCTCTCTCTGGTCCCGGACATGGCTAAAACCAGCTCTTTTTCTCCTGGAGTGCATTTTAGGCTCTACAGAGCCTGGGCAGAGGCCCTCGTTTCCTCATTTCCAGTGGCCATCTGGGACTCCTTCCTCAGCTCCTGCAAATCAGTTCCTCATCTCCAGCCTCTTTCTGATGAGGTCACCTCTCACCCCTCTGGACTGCTGTGTTGAACCAACAGCAGCGCCATCCTTCGTGTCCTATGTTTACTCACCCCCCAGCTCTGGCCCCCCAAACTACAAGTGAAAATCAGTGTTGATGGATCAACACCTCCCTGGCTCCTCCACGCACAAGTACTGGGATCTCCTTTCCTGTGAAATTTTCCAGGACAAGATAGACCCCCATCCACAGTACACTTTACTTTTCTCAGGCAGGAGTCAGGCGCCAGCCCTCTGGGTATCCTGAATGCAAGGAAGCCATTTCAAACCCGTAGAGGTGGCCCTTCCTCCATCAGCAGGCTTGTGGTTTGAAAATAACACTCCCCCCACCCCCCCGCCCACCGCCAGCTCTTTCACGAACAGGCCTAGCAGCGGCTCTCTCCAAGTGAGTCTTTTCACCAGCCCTTCCTCCCTCTCCAAACTCTGACCACTTTTTATATCCTTGATGCGCTGAAGGGCCTGAGAGGCTTGGAACTGGTTTTTAATTCGTTTCTTTGAAAATCCATATATATGGGTCCACCTCAGACACACATGGGTACCTGTCATCCACCACCACACTTGTGCTTTCATGGAAGCAGAGACCAGAGGAGCCCCATCCTAACATCCTGTTACATAAGTGAAAATGGAATTTCTCTGGAATGCCATTTATTGTCATAGTGCCAAGAGTTCATCATAATCAACATTACAAAGGAAATACCAAAGGAAGCAATAATGATCTGCCATTCATTGTAAAACATGACCTAGGTGTGTCTTTTTTCTGTGTTTATAAAATGACAAAGTTCAAAATATAATGTAACTTTCCACACAGCAATTGAAATCACACACTGAGAGGTTATTACAGGACTAGGTTGGAATGAATGGATTATCCATATGATTTAACTTATCCTAATATACTGTTAGTTCCAACATGATGCAAGAAATCCCCCCTTTAACTCACCCTGAATTACAAATGACTTAACAACAGAAGCAGAAATATTTGCTCTGGAAAAACATGGTAACGTGCAAAAGGAACTCTGGATTTTTAACCATAACAATATTTTCACACTGTTTGCCCCTGATGTATCTGCCTTAAGGCTCTTCAGTCACTTCTTATTGACTGTTCAGCCTCTGAAAACTCTAATTAGTTTAACAAGTTAGCCAGCCAATGCCATAGCAAGACTGTACATAAATGGAGAAATTCAGGTCAGTTTTGCTGAGAAGAATCATTAAAGGTACAGACCATGGGATATTGACCCCACCCTTCTGATAAATGATGCAAAAACTATTTGCTCATGAACTGTGTAAACTATGGCCCAACCTTAACACCGAATTTTAATCACTAGAAATGGAATTATATCAAAATTCAAACATAGCTGGAAATTTTTAAGATAACATGTTTAAATATGCACATTTCAAATGAAAGAACATTATTATAGCGATAATATCTGAGCCATTTGTAAAGAGTTTTGAGTCTTATAAAGAAAGCAATATATAGGCTGGGTGCAGTGGCTCACACCTGTAATCTCAGCATTTTGAAAGGCTGAGGTGGGTGGATTGCTTGAGCCCAGAAGGTCGAGACAAGCCTGGGCAACATGACAAAACCCCATCTCTACAAAAAATACAAAAATAAGCCAGGTATGTTGGTATGCCTAGCTACTACAAGCGTACGCTACCCACGGAGGTCAAGATTGCAGTGAGCCATGATCACACCGCTATTGCACCCTAGCCTGGACGACAGAATGAAACGCTGTCTCAAAAAGAAAGAGAGAAATAGAGAGAGAGAGAGAGAGCGCACACGCAAACATGCAATATATAAGCCAGTGAATTTTACCTAGTGTTTTTAAAATAATATTTGAGTTTATATGAAATTTAAATAGCATATTTTATAAATTTCAATGTATATTGTGTAGAAGTAATTCAAGGTACCCTCAATCTATGGCGTCAGGTTGATTATGAAGGGGTGTAATGATCCATGCAGCAAGTTCATGACAGACATGAACTGAAATGGGTTGTAAAATGTTCTTTCTGAAGTCCCATAGCAAGATTGGTAGCTGGTTATGAAATAAAATAGTTCAGGTACCCTACGAGAAGTGCATGACCTCCAAAAAAAAAAAAAAAAAACTCTCTCATTCTGCAAGGCCAGTTACTTGCTTTTCACAATGACATCCATTGCCTCACTGAATCCTTGAAGAATGAAGTTCTTCTTGTCCAGTAATACTGCAGCTGGGAAGCACTAGAACCATGCAGTGTTGACAGTGTAATCTGAAACCACTCAGCAGTTCCTAGTATCAGGTTTACACATAATTTAAACCAGACAGATTTCTTTTAAAACTTTCTCTAAAAAGTTTCACTTAATATTGGAAGACGAAGAGTATGAGTATCAAGAAAGAAATTATTCTTAGCAATCTAATGGAATTAAATGATCCTAAAATGATTTCAGTGATTCATAGCACCTTTCCAAGTAGTCTTGATACAGAAACAGGTACTATGGGACCTGTTTCTGTATCAAGCTGTCAGGAGATCAGAGAAGAATCTCATTAACCCATTCAGATGTGTACTCAACCGACATTTGAGTTCCTAGTAAGTGCCAGGTACTGTAATAAGCACTAAACCTGTTAGCTTTGTGGAAGGCAGATCCAACCCTGTCTTTAGGAAGTTTTAACCCCTACATCCATCTTCACAGAAAGCTGACCAATTAAATGCCCACTCTGGATATGGGCAAAT
Organism: Sapajus apella; assembly: GCF_009761245.1. Classification (NCBI taxonomy): domain Eukaryota; kingdom Metazoa; phylum Chordata; class Mammalia; order Primates; family Cebidae; genus Sapajus; species Sapajus apella. Next base: position 2,422,413 of record NW_022436979.1, read on the forward strand.
AGTTTATTCTATTTTTTAAGTGCATACAGACATGCAAATACTCTGGAATAACTGAGCTGTTGGTTATGATTTATTTGCTTTGAAAAGCAGAGTTACCAGCAATAACAGAGGAAGCAGTGTCCGTGGAAAAGTAGGAAAATATATCTGCAGTCAAGAGGGAGGCATTTCAGTGCCTGTTATCATGCCCTGGAGCCAGGAAGACGACAGAGAGACATGAGCAGCCCTATATCAAGCCAGTCCTGTCGGATCGTGTGCTCTGAGGCCTCCCTGGATGCAGTCAAAGATAAGCCAGTGAAGCCAAATCACCACCAAGACCCCTTCCTTTCCCAAAGCTGCCACAGACAGATACACTACCTAATAAGATGAAGACCAATTTTCTTCTTCTTATTTTAATCTTTCTGAAAAAGAGCCTTACTCTGTCGCCCAGGCTGGAGTGCAGTGCCACAATCACAGCTCACTGCAGCCTCCATGTTCTAGGCTTAAATGATCCTCTTGCCTTAGCCTCCCAAGTAGCTAGGACTACAGGCATGCACCATCATGCCCGGCTAATTTTTTAATTGTTTTTAGAAATAGGGATCTTGCTATATTGACTGGGCTGGTTTTGAACTCCTGGCCTCAAGTGATCCACCTGCCTTGGCCCCCCAAAGCTCTGGGATTACAGGTCTGCACCTCTGCACCCAGCCCCAGATGACCAACTTTCACAATTCTTTTTCAAGGTAGAAAAAAAGATATTCAAAACATATTCATAAGCTATTTTCTTAACTTATTTTTCTTAACCTTCATTCATGCATGTAACTCCCAGATTATTCAAATTTCTCTTATTATTTTTCTAACCTTTTAAAGGGGATTTCCAAAGCTTACCTTTACTTGAAATAGAGTGGTTTCCATCCATTGTTTTTCAGGGGGAATAGTCCATCTGAAATGAGGTCAGTTTTGAGACTTCAACATATAAAAACTTAATTATTTCAGTAGGAATGTCATGGAAAAATAAGAGCTACCATGACTTTTTTCCCTCCATTCATCAACAGACATTTCCACATAATAATAATGCTTAAATTACATATATTTGCTCAGCACTTTACAATACACTTTTACAGACATTGCCTAAATATTAATTCTCATAACAACTGGATTATTACCTACAGGTAATGAATCTAAAACTCAGAGAAGTAGAAAGATTGGCTCAACGGTCACAAGCATAAAAAAAATGAAAAGAAATGCAAACCCAGTACTTCTAAAAGTATCTTTTCATTCTATCAAATTACTTTCCTGTATGTGCCTGGAGTTATAGGAAAAATATCCTTTCTACAGTCACCAAATATCAGCTCTGTGTCTTTTCTCTTTCTGGTACTGTACTGGGTGATTTACATATATTATTTCTAAACCTACCAGTATTTAAAGTAACAAATAAAGGCACAGAGGAGGTAAGTACTGCCTGAGATTCATTCATATATTCATTCATTCATCCATCATTAAAGAAGTTCAGGAGTAAGTCTCTGTTGTAGGCACCAGGGATGTCGCTATGAACAAGACAAATTAGGTTTCTGCCTTCAAGTTTATATGCTGGCAAGAGGAAAAAGATAGCAAACACATAAACAAATAAATACATAATGTAATTTTAAATGGTGTTAAGTGCTTGAGAAAGATAAAAATGCAGGCTGGAAAGTAACAAGGACTACAGGATTACTTTAGATGGTGTGGTCAGGGGAGCTCTCCCTGAGAAAGTAACAGAGGAAAGTGTTCCTGGAAGAGAAAACCAGTAAGAGAAAAGTGCTGAAATGGGAAAGAGGCAGGCGTGTTTGAAGAGGGGGAAGGAGGCCAGTGTGGCTGAGCATGGAGGGTCCAGGAGGTGACCCTGAAAAGAATGGAGCCATGTGGGGACTCTAGGCCATGGAAAGGAGATGGTTTCTCATTCTAATTGCAATGGGAAGCCATTAGATGATTCTAAGAGAGAAAGTGATCCAAGTTTTGTTTGCAGAAGATGCCTGCAGCTCCATCCTTTGTGTTGAGAATGGACTATACAGGAGGGTGTGTGAAAGGCAAGAGATGAGTGAATCCAAAAGGAAAATAGGAGTGGAGATGGTGAAAAGAAGTTGGATTTGCAGTATGTTTTTAGAGAGAGAGCTGGAAGAACTTGACAGATTGTTTGTGGGGAGTGGCAGACAGTTGAATAAATAACGATTTGGGGCTTAAGCAAGTGAGTGGATAGTGGATCTGTTAGCTGAAATGGGAACAAATGGTGGATGGGCAAGTTTGACAGGCAAGTGACTGAGAAGAGAGTTGGCGTCAAGCTTCTGTTTCAGACATGTTAAGTTGGAGATACCTATTAGGTATCTGACTAGCAGTCTCAGAGCAGTTGTACATAAGAATCTGGAGCTCAGGGGAAAGGGATCAGAAGTGGCTTACATAAGGCAGTTAAAGCATGTCTTTTCTGCTGGGAAATGAGACTCAGGCAGAGCCTTGAGGTACTCTATCATTTAAAGACACATAGACCATAACCAGAAGCATCCTGCTATCAGTCAGATATCTTTCCATTACATCACTCCATGTCCATGATTAAAGTCAAATCTCACTTAAACTGAGATCAAGAAACCCACAAAAATATTAACTATGAAACTATTTGCCAATTTTCCTCTTCAGTTTTCTTTTGTTAATAATTTTAATTTGTCTTTTAAATGATTGTAGATTTTGAAGTGTGACACTTTAGCAAGGTCACACTATTCATTCTTAGTTAAAGTCGTATAAGAAAGTGGTGGTGTTCCCTATTTATATATATAATGCATTATGAAAGCTTTTGCTTGATGTGATGTGTTACAAGCTAAGATTTTCCAAGATCAGGTAGCTCTCCATTATATAAATCTCTTCCCCAAAGCACTGATTGTCAGTCTATGTTCTACTGATGACCAAGAATTGTGAAGCAACTCTGGTTTTGTGGAAGAAAAACACTTTTAATAAAAAACAACTTATTCATATAAATGTATGAGGTACAAGTGTAATTGTGTTACATACATAGATTGTGTAGTGTTGAAGTCAGAGCTTTTAGGATATCCATCACTCAGGTAACATACCTTGCACCCGTTAAGTAGTCTGTCTTCATCTATCCTTCTCTCACCCTTCACCTTCCTAGTATCCACTGTCTGTCAGTGTAGAAGAGAATCTGTCTGGGCTTCACTAGGATGAGAAGATGAGGGTTTTATTCTGAGCCTAGCTGTCCTTTACTATGACATTATCATAGTTCACAATATTCAAATGTGACTCACAGGCAATTCACTCAGCAGTTGCTGAGATACCTGAATTAACATTTCTAGGTCTCTTGTTCAAATGCTAATAAAGCCAGTATTTCTTAGAGGTTACGTGAGGTTAGATGAGGTCATATAGACTCCAACATTACCAGTGTCTCAACTGAGGTGACCTATTCCCCTTCAACTGACCATGACTTTTAGCATATAATCTCTTCATAATTTTTCCTATAAATATATAACTGTGTTATAAGTAACATTTTGATGTCACAAAAGAAATAGCACTCAAAGATAAATCCTCAGCAAGGCAGTTTACTTCTAGAAGGGTGCAGCTCATGAATGGAGCAATGGTGACCACACATTTGGACAAGGGAGGTAAAGGGGCAGTTATTCCTGATGGGGATCACCGCTACTGCTGTATCATTCCCCTATTGGCTAGGGTTAGACCCCACAAGCTAGACTAATCCTGATTGGCTATTTTAAAGAGAGCAGGGGTCCAAGATGGAGTGGCAAGGTGGGTGGTTTGGCAGGAAAGATGGTTACAAGCAGGTCAAAGCAGGTAGTCAGGGGTGATCTAGGTCAAAGCAGGTGATCGAAGCAGGTAACCAGGATGAGTCAGGACAGAGCTGGGGGCCAGGGGAACAGATGTGAACTACTGATTAGAACTGGTGGAGAAGGTTGTTTACTGAAACTACAAGGAGGTTAAACTTTCAAATGGAGGACAAACAACTGAGCATACTGACATATTGATTCTTTGAAGAGAAATTTAGAGCCCATTGTATCCATTACATTCATTTATTTGTCTACTTAGCAAGAATCTGTTCAGTCTCTATGGCATAACACTGTTAGGCACAGATAGAAATACAAATATAATACATTGCTCTTCAAGGTCTTACTAGAGAAGATGAAATAATCTAAAATTGTGAATAGACTAGACAAGATGTTTTCTATATATGGTCAAGGAGGGGTTATACAATGCCTATTAAAATTCTTGACTGAGACTAATGACAGAAATCCATGGAGGAATTGAAAGTTTGGGAGCTGAACCTATGGAAATAAAATAACATATACTGTTATATATGCACAAAATTAATTTCTCTAGGATCCCAAGGCCATTAATGTAATTATTCATTTTAAGTTTATATATTTATGTTTTTAGGGAAAATCACTGTAGATTAAGTCATAGGTCTCTACATTGATCAAAAGCAGATCCACCCTCATATTTGCTCCCATAAGGGGACCACATATTTTCTTAAATTCAATATTATATTACCCTTAAGAAAACTTGGCTAGGTGCAGTGGCTCATGCCTATAATCCCAACACTGGGAGGCCGAGGCAGGCAGATCACTTGACCCCAGGAGACCAGACTAGGCAACGTGGTGAAACCCCGTCTCTACAAAAAGAAAAAAAAATTCACTGGGTGTGGTGGCGCATGCTAAAGTCATCTGGAGGTCGAGGAAAAGCCAGGAGGTCCTCCAGCAGGAAAACACACGTACAGATTTACACTCCAAGAAGAAGCTCAATTCTGCTTCATGGTATTTCTAGTATATTAGTGAATAATATACTTGATGTTGTCACCATCACCCTACTTCATGAAAAAAAAGAAGAGCTCATAAAAGAGAATCTGTCTGAATTGAAAGGTAAAGCTGTCATAATCAAAAAGCTGATTCCTTGTGGTATATTTTAATGCTCTGTTAAATTTTATAGCCTTGAGAAAATTTTGTCTTCTAAATCTAGCCAGATAATGCTAGTGGCTGTTGCAGAATTCCCATGTTTTGTGTTATGTAATGATGTGGAATTTGTTCTTCCTTAAAATACCCTTAGAACTTTTGACCTGTCTTGTGACCGAATTCTGGATACTATTGGTTATAATAGTACAAAATAGGGCAGAGATAATGTAAGAGAAAGAATATAGTCTCTTAGCATTTAGCCAATCTCTTTGGCTATCATCCCACAGAAAACTTTCTCTAGGAGTACTAGGGTATCAGTTATTAGAAAGTAATCGATTTTTAGAAACACCAAACTCAGCTTACATTCCTTTCTAGATATATACCCTGTTTTAAAGGATAAAATTCTTTCAGTTTTTCACAGGGAGATATTTATCTATACTAATCAATTCCATTTATTTATTTATTTATTTTTAATTTTGAGACAGCGTCTCATTGTGTCACCCAGGCTGGAATGCAGTGGCTCAATCACAGCTCACTACAACCTCGACCGCACAGGCGCAATAGATCCTCCCACTCAGCCTCCTAAGTAGCTGGAGCTACAGGCATGTGCCACCAAGCCCAGCTAATTTTTCTATTTTTGTCAAGATAGGGTCTCCCTATGCTGCCTAGACTGGTCTCAAACTGCTAGTCCCATGAGATCCTCCTACCCCAGCCTCTCAAAATGCTGGAATTACAGGGATAAGCCACCATGCTCAGCTATCTCCACATATTTATATCATGGAAGTTATACTGATTCTTGAGTCCATGAAGACATAAACATGTTCTGTTTAATAAATATATTTGTTAGCACGTTTCTTTCCACAGTGGCATGAGGATCACCAATTTCATTATTTTCCTATACTCTCAGTGTTAACCCGCTATTAAAATAAAGTGCTAAACAGAAGAAATCTGCACATTAATATAAACATTGGGCTCATTTATTTGTGTGTTTTTCATGAACACACAATGAAGGGTTTCTGGATAGTGTGGATTGGCCAGGCCCAACAGAGATCAGCAAATGCAGTGAAGCCAGGGATATACCAGATTGTTCTTTCAAAACTTCCTCAGGAAACACGTTGTCTTAATTGAGGAGGCAACACAGAAAAACAACTGGAACCACATTCTGCATCACTTTTTCTAGCTGTGAGCATCAATTCCCTTACTTGACCAGTGAGTTGTCTCTCTCTAGCTTCATTTTGTAAGTACCCAAATTTTAGTAGCATCATGTGATTCCCGCATGTTAGAGTTCAAAAATTCTTTTTATAAAAACAAAAATAGACAAATAAGATTTAATTTAATTAAAAGCTCCTGCACAGCAAAAGAAGCAGTCATCAGAGTAAACAGACAACCTACAAAATGGGAGAAAATATTAGCAGTCTAGCATCTGACAAAGGACTAATATCTCGAATCTACAAGAAACTCAAACAACTCAACAAGAAATAAACAGCTCCATCAAAAAGTGTACAAAGGAATGAACAGACATTTTTCAACAGAAGACATATAAGTGGCCAGCAAACATGAAAAAATGCTTGACATCACTAATTACACAGAGAAATATAAGTTAAAACCACAAAGCAAATGGAAAGCAAAGTCATGGAATCAAACTAAGTGTCCCATGTCCATCAATGGTTGATTGAATTTAAAAAATGTGGTGCACACACACACACACACACACACGCACACACACATACACCATGGAATACTACTTAGCCATAAAAAAATAATGAAACTGGAGGCCATTATCCTAAGTGAAATGACTCAGAAACAGAAAGTCGAACACTACATGTTCTCACTTAGAAGCGAGAGCTAAATAATCTGTACCCGTGGACATATCAGAATAATAGATTTTGGAGACTCCAAAAGGTGGGAGGATGGGAAGGGGTATGAAAAATTACCTGTTGGGTATGATGTACACTGTTCAGGTGATGGGTACGCTAAAAGCCCAGACTTCATCACTACGTAATATGTCCATACAATAAAAATGCATTTATATCCCCTAAATCTATAAATTTTTTTAAGTAATTTTTTAAAAAATCAGAAACTTTCCTGTTGGATTGTCTATTGAGGTTCTTTTCAATTATCTAAAAATATTTTTCATTTTAATTTTTAAAATACTCTAGATAAAAGTTGAAATTTCTTATTATTCTAGGGCAGAGTTTAAAGCAACTTGGGCCCTTGGGTTTTGTGAGAAGTTTTATGAATATATTAGTTTATTAGTTTTTATTTCTATTAGTAACCAGTAAATATATAGCAAAAAATCATTGAGCTTTATGGACCTAATGGTAAGAGAAAATTAGAAGTATATAGATGATTTCCATCATAATTGATAATTTTTAGAAATTCTGTATCAGAACACTGAAAAGCATCCCACTTGTTAAGTAATTTGTTCCATTTTTCTCCTAGTTTTGGGTACATTAAAAGTTGGTCATTAAAGGCATATTAAATATTCTTGTTTTCATATGCCTCTGTTCATTATTACATGAAGTTAAACTCAGTATCCGAAGCCTTCCTTCACACAATCCCCCAAAAATGCATACAATCAGTATAAATTGAAAAAAAAAAGTAGGGTATTTCTCTAAATACAAAAAGAAAAACATGTGTCTTTAATTTTTTTTCAACTCTGCCTAAATTGACATGTGTTTTACATTAGTCCTGTATTATTCAAACTTTCATACATATGTGTGCATTAGGCTTGCTCACAGAGTTTGGTGATAGGGTTTCTGTATGTATAAGATACCTGCAAATCCAAACTACTTCATTTGAAATTTGGGAAATTTTTCCTAAAATAACTTCCACTAATATATGTGTGTTTGTGTATGTATATATGTATGTTTTATATATAAATATTTATATATGCATATCATATGTAATACACATATTCTACAAATGTATTATATATCTATAAAATAGCACCATGGAATGCTTTAAGTATATTTTAATTGGTTTTCAGCGTTGGGGTGTGTGAGTTATTCTTCTATATTTTAAGGATGGTGTCCTTTTTAGGAAAATATTTAAGTGTGATCTTTTAGACAGATGTGCATTCCTGAAAAAGGAAAGACTAATTAAAAAAATAAAAACAGGAATTGTCTCCTGGTTTACTTTTTGCAACAGCTGTTAAAATTCAGAAAGTGACAAGAGAAATATCTATAACAATTCTACGGTTGTTCATAAAAGAAAAATCTCTCTTTTACCTGCCTTGGTGAGCATCTTATCAGCAAGCACATTAACTCAAACAATAACTACTCTTATCTGCAGAGGCCAGGTTCAGGCTTATTAGTGAAGTGAACTGGCAGCCACTCCTCTCTGCATAGCAACTGGAGCAAATATTGTTCCAGCCCGCCGAGTGACCAATGAGAACTGAGATAGTGCCGTGGAATCTTTTCAATACACACAGTGTTAGTGCGAACAACCTCTCTTTGACTCTCATTCCTCCTCTCATTTAATCTCTACCATTTCAAGAGAATGATCTCATCTACAGACTGTAAATACTTGGGGACTTTTATGAAGGGAAAATATTACAAAGGGCTGAAGCTTGCTTCAAGAACAACTTAGGTAGGCACTTCGGTCTAATTACTGGCAACTTGCATGTGTTGTGGTATTTCAAAAGGGCTGTAGTGTTAGTGCATTCATTATGGAAATTTCTAAATGTCATTGTATGAATCCGTAATAATGATGACTTTTTTATTATTCTAAAAAGATCGAAGATAACTAAAATTAAGCAGGCTGCATGCTTTCTAATCATGTAATGAATGAATCAGGATTCTTGTCTGAGATGCAGACCAAATGCGCTCTGGAATTGGTTAGTGCGGCATATGGTGAATCGAAATCAGACTTGACCCCCACAGGTTTGTAACTGAAACTTGTATAAATTGACCACACCCTTCATTAACTCATCTGCTGCCTAGAAAATCATTTAAAAATGTGAAGTGGGACTGATGGCTTTTGAAAAATGCCATCAGGGGCTGATGTCTCTTTGCAATGCTAGAGGAAACGTCACAGGATTTAAATTCCTGCAGTGCAATCTTGACCATGTTTCCTGTGTTTTCCCTTCTGCTTGTGCTTTTTGCCTTGTTTTATGATGCTGGCAAGTATGGAAGTCTTTAACTACCGTGTAAACATATATCGTTATAATTCAACAGGAAACAGGGCTTCACATTACAGCCTCTGTATGCAATAACCTTGGTTATTTACCGAGTGCAGAGTAAACAACTTGCTTTACTGTCAAAAGTTTTACTGCTATATGTTGCAAGGCTTACTACTAGAACAAACATTCAATAATCATTTGTCTATTTAACAGGAGGGTATTATTTCAAACCAAATTGATTCTCTCTTTGTAAATGCTGAAAGGTTTGATTTTTGTTTTTGGCCCAGAAGAAAATTCCCACAAATACAAACTCATCCTGGCCACCTAAGAATTTTGTCATAGAAGCAGCATGCTTTCTCTCCCTTGTGGGTTTTAAAACTTGGCCACATGGTATTTTCAAGTTGGCAAAGTAATACCTTTTAGACGGGCCTTCAGGATTTTGTTTAATTGAGTACAGCAGGTTAACAAAAGTGCCAAGCTCCTTAAAAACAAAAATCAAAATGCTCTGTGGACTTAAAGCAAATGCTAAATATTAGATTAAATTGCCAATTGCATTTTCCCATGTTTATCTTCTGAGATAGGAATAAAATTAAAATGTGTTACCATAGCAACATCTGTAACATTTTATGAGACAAAAGATCCTTTTTTCCACACAAAGATCCAAGCCAGAAGCATTATCCATTAAGGAAAGCAATAAGGGTAGAGGGACATACTTTTTATAGTCATATTATGGAAATACTAAAGATCTGATGTCCTGAGGTCAAATTGGGAAACACAGCTGTTCACATTCATTTTTATCCTGGATTGACACTCTTGGTTAATTCCTGAGTATTGATCAGTTCTTATCCTCCAACGTCCCTAAAAGTGGAAAAGTTCTCTCCTGTCCATATTTCTTCTTAAATCACATGTTAGGGCATAACAAGAGGTGAATGTAAATTTATGCTTTGTGAAGCGTTTATTTAGGCTCTATGCCTGACTTGGTTTTGTAATCTTGATTTTTATTCTCTGGAGCTTATTTCTTTGGCTCTCTTCTTTGAAAATAATGGCAGGGTTCTCATCTGAAGAAAAAACATACAGAGCTTAAAAACTTTCAGGCCATTAATTTTCATTGCATTTCATCCTAACCACCCTGCCTTCTTCTTTTTTTTCTTTTTTTTTTACGGAGCAATCTACTCATTTATTTTGCAGGACGTGCAGGTTTGTTACATAAGTATACACGTGCCATGGTGGTTTGCTGCATCCATCCCCCTGTCATCTACATTAGGTTTTTCTCCTAATACTATCCTCCCAACAGGCCCCGGTATGTGATGTTCCCCTCCCTGTGTCCATATGTTCTCATTGTTCAACTCTCACTTATGAGTGAGAACATGTGGTGTTTGGTTTTCTGTTATTGTGTCAGTTTGCTGAGAATCATGGTTTGCAGCTTCATCCATGTTCCTGCAAAGGCCATGAACTCATCCTTTTTTATGGATGTATAGTATTCCATGGTGTGCATATGCCACATTTTCTTTATCTAGTCTATCATGGATGGGCATTTGGGTTGGTTCCAAGTCTTTGCTATTCTGAACAGTGCCACAATAAACCTAAGTGTGCACTTGTCTTTATAATAGAATGTTTTATAATCCTTTGGGTATAAACCCAGTAGGGATTGCTGGGTTGAATGGTGTTTCTAGTTCTAGAATGGTGTCTCTAGTTCTAGATCCTTGAGGAATCACCACTCTGTCTTCCACAATGGTTGAACTAATTTATACTCCCACCAACAGTGTAAAAGCGTTCCTATTTCTCCACATGCTCTACAGCATCTGTTGTCTCCTGAATTTTTGATGTTCCTCATTCTAACTGGCGTGAGATAGTATCTCATTGTGGTTTTGATTTGTATTTCTCTAATGACCAGTGATGTACAGCTTTTTTGCATAAGTTTGTTGGCTGAATTAATGTCTCCTTTTGAGAGGTGTCTGTTCATATCCTTCACCCACTTTTTGATGGGGTTATTTTTTTCTCGTAAATTTGTTTAAGTTCTTTGTAGATTCTGGATATTAGCCCTTTGTCGGATGGATAGATTTCAAAAATTTTCTCCCATTCTGTAAGTAGCCTATTCACTCTGATGATAATTTCTTTTGCTGTGCAGAAGCTCTTTAGTTTAATTAGATCCCACGTGTCTATTTTGGTTTTTGTTGTTATTGCTTTTGGTGTTTTAGTCATGATGTCCTTGCCCATGCCCATGCCTATGTCCTGAATGGTATTGCCTATATTTTCTCTTAGGGTTTTTATGGTTGTAGGTCTTATGTTTAAGTCTTTAATCCATCTTAAGTTAATTTTTGTATAAGGTGTAAGGAAAGGATCCAGTTTCAGCTTTCTGCATATGGCTAGCCAGTTTTCCCCACACCATTTATTAAATAGGGAATCCTTTCCCCATTGCTTGTTTTTGTCAGGTTTTTCAAATATCACAGGCTTGTAGATGTGTGACATTATTTCTGAGGCCTCTGTTCTGGTCTATTGATCTATATCTCTGTTTTGGTACCAGTACCATGCTGTTTTGATTACTATAGCTTTGAAGTCAGGTAGCATAATGCCTACAGCTTTGTTCTTTTTGCTTATGATTTTCTTGGCTATGCTGGCTCTTTTTTGGTTCCATATGAAATTTAAAATAGATTTTTCCAATTCTGTGAAGAAAGTCAATGGTAGCTTGATGGGGATGGCATTGAATCTATAAATTACTTTGGGCAGAATGGCCATTTTCACAATATTGATTCTTCCTAACCATGAGCATAGAATGTTTTTCTATTTGTTTGTGTCCTCTCTTATTTCCTTGAGCAGTGGTTTGTAGTTCTCCTTGAAGTTCCTTCACATCCCTTGTTAGTTGTATTCCTAGGTATTTTATTCTCTTTGCAGCTATTGTGAATGGGAATTCATTCATGATTTGGCTGTTTGTCTGTTATTGGTGTACAGGAATGCTTGCGATTTTGCACATTGATTTTGTATAAGGAGATTTTGGGCTAAGACGATGGGGTCTTCTAAATATACAATCATGTCATCTGCAAATAGAAACAATTTGACTTCCTCTTTTCCTAATTGGATACCCTTTATTTCTTTCTCTTGCCTGATTGCCCTGTCCAGAATTTCCAATATTGTGTTAAATAGGAGTGGTGAGAGAGGGCATCCTCATCTTGTGCCAGTTTTCAGAGGGAATGCTTCCAGCTTTTGCCCATTCAGCATGATACTGGCTGTGGGTTTGTCATAAATAGTTCTTATTATTTTAAGATATATTCCATCAATATATAGTTTATTGAGAGTTTTTATCATGAAGGGCTGTTGAATTTTTTCAAAGGCCTTCTCTGTGTCTAATGAGATAATCATGTGGTTTTTGTCTTTGGTTCTGTTTATGTAATGGATTATGTTTATTGATTTGCATATGTTGAACCAGCCTTGCATTCCAGGGATGAAGCCAACTTTAATGTGGTGGGAAAGCTTTTTGGTGTGCTGTTGGATTTGGTAGTATTTTATTTGGCCAGTATTTTATTTAGGATTTTTGCATCAATGTTCATCATGGATATTGGCCTGAAATTTTCTTTTTTGTTGTGTCTCTGCCAGGCCAGGATGATGCTGGCCTTATAAAATAAATGAGTTAAGGAGGATTTCCTCTTTTCTATTGTTTGGAATAGTTTCAGAAGGAATAGTACCAGCTCATCTTTGTACCTCTGGTAGAATTCAGCTGTGAAACTGTCTGGTACTGGACTTTTTTTGGTTGGTAGGCTATTAATTGCTGCCTCAATTTCACAACTTGTTATTGTTCTATTTGGGTATTGACTTCTTCCTGGTTTAGTCTTGGGAGGGTGTAAGAGTTCAGGAATTTATTCATTTCTTCTAGCTTTCCTGGTTTACTTGCATAGAAGTATTTCTAGTAATCTCTGATGGTAGTTTGTATTTCTGTGGGATCAGTGGTGTTATCCCTTTATCATTTTTTTATTGCATCTATTTGATTCTTCTCTCTTTTCTTTTTAATTAGTCTGGCTAGTGGTCTATCTATTTTGTTGATCTTTTCAAAAAACCAGCTCCTGGATTCATTTATTTTTTGAAAGGTTTTTTGTGTCTATCTCCTTTAGTTCTGCTCTGATCTTAGTTATTTCTTGTCTTCTGCTAGCTTTTGAATTTGTTTGCTCTTTCTTTTCTAGTTATTTTAATTGTGATGTTAGGGTGTTGATTTTAGATCCTTCTTCCTTTCTCTATTGGGCATTTAGTGATATAAATTTCCCTCTAGACACTGCTTTAAATGTATCCCAGAGATTTTGGTATGTTGTGTGTTTGCTTTCATTGGTTTCAAAGAACATCTCTATTTCTGCATTCATTTCATTATTTATCCAGTAGTCATTCAGGAGCAGGTTGTTCAGTTTCCATGTAGTTGTGCAGTTTTGAGTGTGTTTCTTAATCCTGAGTTCTAATTTGATTGCACTGTGGTCTGAGAGACTTTGTTGTGATTTCCGTTCTTTTGTATTTGATGAGGAGCGTTTTACTTCCCATTATGTGGTCAATTTTAGAATAAGTACAATGTGGTGCTCAGAAGGATGTATATTCTGTGGATTTGGGGTGGAGAGTTCTGTAGATGTCTATTAGATCTACTTGGTACAGATCTGAGTTCAATCCTGGATGTCCTTGTTAATTTTCTGTCTTGTTGATCTGTCTAATATTGACAGTGGGGTGTTAAAGTGTCCCACTATTATTGTGTAGGAGTCTAAGTCTCTTTGTAACTCTCTAAGAATTTGCTTTGCTCTGTCACCCAGGCTAGAGTGCAGTGGCAAGGTCTTGGCTCACTGCAGCCTCTACCTCCCAGGTTCAAGTGATTCTCCTGCCTCACCCTTTTGAGTAGCTAGGATTGCAGGTGATCACCACCCCTGGCTAATTTTTGTATTTTTAGTAGAAACGGAGTTTCACCATCTTGGACAGGCTGGTCTCGAACTCCTGACCTCAAGATCCACCTGCCTCGGCCTCCCAAAGTGTTGGGATTACAGGCATGAGCCACTGCACCCAGCCCACACTTTGCCTTCTTTACCATTCAATTCTCCTTTCTTCCAGTTCTTACCTCTCTTCCTTCTGCTTCATTTATTCTATACCACATGCTCTAAAACTTACCGGTTCATTCATCTATTTACTCTATATGTGATTCTGTGAACTGTAAATAGAAGGTTCTAGCTGAACCCATTCTATAACTAAGGTAACTTTTCTTTCCCCTAAATGTAAGCACTATGTCCAAGTTATCAATCAAGTTTATGGCTCTGATAGTTGACTCATTACATACCTGAAACTGAAAAAGTTTTCCTCAATTCACAATTCTTAGGTTAGCTTAATATTTACATAACTTATCAACCATTCTGTTAGTAGTTTTAAGTATATCTAAGGAAAGTTTTTAATTTCAATCCCTGACTTCATTTAAATTCCGGTTGACTCCCAAAATATGTTACTTTTCACAGATCCAGAATTTTTAAAACTATAAAAGTCATGCGACTCAGTTTTGTGTATTCTCCTTGTTCTCTGTTGACAATTTTTAGCGTTCTTTAGAAATCTGGTTTTATAGAGCAGAATGCATGATTCTTTAAGGTAAATTTCATGCTATGAACATCAACCTTCCACAGTTGCTTGTTGAGTAGATTATTAAACCAAAGAATCTTAAAGATTTCTCTGAAGATTTTAAATCTGAAGAGAAGTTAGTGTTCTGAATAATTCTATTGCCTCAAGACTAATGTAGACAACTGAGTTACAGCACTTTTGTTTATAAGAATTATCAGTGCCAGGCCAGGTGTAGTGGTTCACACCTGTAATCCCAGTACTTTTGGGAGGCCAAGGTGGACAAATCACTTGAGGTAAGGAGTTTGAGACCAGCCTGGCCAACATGATGAAACCCCATCTCCACTAAAAATACAAAAATTATCCAGGCTTGGTGACATGAACCTGTAGTCACAGCTACTCAGGAGGTTGAGATGGGAGAATCACTTGAACCCAGGAGGCAGAGGTTGCAGTGAGCTGAGATCATGCCACTGCATTCCAGCTTAGGTAATAGAGTGAGACCCTGTCTCAAAAGAAAAAAAAAATTATCATAGTTAGCTGGAATAAGCACCAGAAGTTAAAGAGGAGAATGAATAAATTAATTAATAATTAACTGAATATTTATACTGCCTCATAAAAACTCCTCTACAGTAGTACATCAGTATTCAGGAGCATTATTAACAACAGCCAAAATATGAAAGCAACCCAAGTGTCTATTTGGCAGATGAATGGATAAACAAAATGGGACATGTACATAGAAATATTATGCATCTATAAAGCAGAAGGAAATTCTGACACATGCTACCACATGAATGAGCTCAGAGGACCTTATGCTAAGTGAAATAAGCCAGACACACAGGGTCAAATACTGGATTTTACTTCTATGAGCTGCCGAGAGTAGTTACCTCACAGAGATAGGAGGTAGAATGGTGGTTGCCAGGGGCTGGAGGAGGGCAGAACGGAAGTTATCATTAAATGGTTGCAGAGTTTTCGTTTTGGAGATGGATGGTGGTTGTACGATATGAATATGCTTACTGCTACTGAACTGTGCACTCAGATACAGTTAAAATGGTCCATTTTGATCGAGACCATCCTGGCCAACATGATAAAACCCTGTCTCTGCTAAAAATACAAAAATTAGCTGAGCGTGGTGATGTGTGCCTATATTCTCAACTACTTGGGAGGCTGAGGCAGGAGAATCACGTGGACCTGGGAGGTGGAGATTGCAGTGAGCCAAGATCACACCACTGCACTCCAGCCTGGGAGACAGAGTGAGACTCCATCTCAAAAAAAAAAAAAGTCAATTTGTGTTATGGATGTTTACATTTTTTTTCAACCTCCTATACAAAAAAAGATATTTTATTCAGGATTGGGAGAACAAATAGCACATATAGTATGGTGGCTGGTCAATAGGCTTGGCCCTTATGAGACCTGCAGTACTAGAAACTTAAAGCCTGAGGGGAAAGGCCTTGTTAGTAAAGAGAGACTTCCTGTCCCTCTTGATCCAGTACTCAGTGCAGTGGACACAGCTTTCCCTTCTTGGCAATGAAGTCTCCCTTGGCATCTGTCACCATCAGCTGCTCATCACCACCATGACAGCCATCAGTTTGTGGTATCATTGCTCAGCACCCAGCATGGTTCAGGCTCTCTATAAGCAGACCACATCCATGATCTGATTTAATCTTCGCAATAATCCCATGGCATAGATATATTTGCCAGATATGGAAACAAGGCTCAAAGAGAGCAATTATCCAAAATGGTAGTGTAGGAAAGCTGGGTACAAACTCGGATCATTCTCCCTCCAAAGGCCAAGATTATAACTACTTTTCCACAGTGGTAGAAAAATGTGAAGGGTAGAAGTGGTAGAAAAATATAAGACTTATAAAGAGACTTGGACTCCCACGCAATAATAGTGGGAGACTTACAGATCAATGAGACAGAAAGTTAACATCGATATTCAGGACTTGAACTCAGATCTGGAACAAGTAGACTTAATTAACATTCATGGAACTCTCCACTTTAAATACACAAAATATACACTCTTATCAGTACTACATCACACGTATTTACAGGTTTAAATGAAATATTGGTTGGCTGCTTGTTAATTATTTTCTTCCCTCATTTTTTTTATGTCTCTATTATTAAACACAATTACCGGCATACCCATTTTTAGACTGCATTTTAGCCCGGGCAATAAAGCAACACCCCTGTTCTCTCTCCCTCTTCCTCTTCCTCTTTCTTCCTTTCCTTTATTCTTTTTTTTTTTTCCTTTTTTCTTTTTTTATTCTTTTTCTTTCTTTCTCTCTTTCTTCCTCTAAGGAAAAAAAGAAAGAAAAATGTGAAGGGGAGCCTCCTGCTTTTGATTTGCTCTGGATTAGTAAACCCTTTCAGAAGGTGTGGATGTCTAACAGGCCTCTCATACTGAACATGTCCAAACCGAATACTTGATTTGACATCCCCCTTCCCAATCTGTTTTTATACAGTCTTAGTAAACAGCACTGCCATCTAGCCACTTGCTTACAGCTTCCTTCATCAGCAAGACCTGCTGGCAAAACCTCCAAATTTCAACATGCTTCTCGCCACCCACAATGCTCAGCCCTCGTCCAAGCCATCCTTCCATGGACATCAGCAGCTACCTCCTAAGTAGCATGCCTTCTTTTGTGCTCCATATAAGGGTCACAGTCCCCTTTTTAAATTGTAAATCTGATCTGGACATTAGCCTCCTGACAACCCACCAGCACAAGTGGTAGTCAGCAGGTTGATGTCTTGAGCACATTTTTTTTTAATTAATTTAGAACAAAATCTGCTGTCCTTAATATAATCTACCAGTAAGCCTCAGCATGTTCTAGTCTCCACCTCCCCACCCTCGTCTCTCATTCTTCTCCCCATCTCACGCCTGCAGCTGTGCTCTGAGTAAGGTTTCTTTCCTTTTCTCAAGATTTCCAAGCACAGAAAGTCTCAGGGCCCATGGATTTCCAGTTCCTTCTGCCTGGAGTGCTCTTTTTCATAAATCTTCTTATGGTCACAGGTCTCAGCTCAAAAGTCACCACCCCAGGAAGCCCTGCTCTGAACACTCCCACCAAAGGATCCCTCCCCTACCCCAAGTCTTTCCACCCCATTGCCTTATTTGGTTAATTGCGTAGCATTTACCACTCTCTGCAGTTATTTATTTACCTGCTTATGTGTTGAACTCTCTCTGTCTCCTTTTGCTAGGTCTTTAGTTCTTTATCAACTGAGTTTGTCTGTGTTTTCCAATTCTATGTCCCCAGTGTCCAAAACAACACCTGGCATATAGTATGAACGATTGAGTGAATGAATGGCTAAGAAGATTGGTGGTCATGTAAGTAAACATAACCCAAATATCCTTCTGGCTTGTATTGGTGGGGAAAGGGACGATAAATCAGTAACTACAATTTAGGGAGATGATTGCTATGACTAAAAGGTGCGAAGAGTTCTAAAAGAACATGGGAAGTTGGGAAGGAACCATCTCAGATTGAGAGGGTTAGAAAAGCATCCCTGAAGAAAGCCATGCTTCTAGGAGGCCCACTTTCCCAAGATCTATTCATTTTGTAGTACAAAAGCATAAAGGTCCCCTTCCTAAATTATATGAAGCTGCATAACATAACTGGTGTGGAATAGTACCTGGTATTGTGTTTCTAAATGCTTGAGGCTACTAACATAATGTTGATCTCCATGTTCATTATCCTTGGAATAGGGCCTTTTACATTTGTATCTTTTAGTTAGAGGGAAAACAACTTCTGGGAAGCAGCTCTCTTTTTTGCAGGGTTTATCCTCAGCTTTCCAGGATAGCTGCATTTTTTTTTTTTTTGATGATCTGTGCCACATCTTGCTTTTAGACTCCTATTGGTATTGTCATGGTACTTCATTAAGCATAATACTGGCATAAACAGTGTAGTCATGGAATGCGGAAGATAATAAAAAGGGCATGTTGAGAAGCATCAGACACTTGCTGCATAGTTTAGAACATGACTTTCGGAAAACCTCCCAAAGTCAGAGATTGTTTAGAAACTGATTTTGGATATCCTGAGTCACTTTTTACTACTAGTGGGTACAATGGATCAATAGCTGATTATAAATTATTGTGCTTTGCAAGATGCTTACACACACACACACAAAAAAGCAAAGAAACAAAAAATTAAAAAACTGAAAAAGAAAGAAGATGCATAGATGTCCCTTCTAACTTTCTCCACTACTTAGCCTCTTGGTTAGACTGTCCCAGTAGCTTCTTGTCTTTTTTTCTTGTTTTTCTCATCTTCAAACCACTGTGAGACCAGTTATAATAAATGATCATTTTTATGCCTCCATTATGCAAGGCAGCATACTGCAGTGAAATTATTTACTTGCTATATCTGTCTCCCTAATAGACTGTATGTTCCTTGAGGGAAATAGCTGCCAATTTATCTTTGAATTTTTAGTCTCCAATATTGTCTGACTTGTGGTAGATGCTCAATAACAAGTCGAATGAATGAATCCTTCCCAAAAGCCTTCATATTATTGCCTCTCCCATTTGTACAAGTGAAGAAAAGAAATATCAAGTGCCCACTCTTTGGCCCTGAATGAGTTGGAAGTTGGCAGCATTTCAAAGTAAAACTTATTAGATACTATAGAGAAACCATAATATGATGACTTTGTCACAGAGGCTGTAAAGACTCAGAAAAAAAAAAAAAAAACTAAAGTAAGAGATTAAAGCTGGAAGAAATTCCTGAGGCTTAGAATCTATTCATCACTCTCTGATTCACTTAAAAATGAGAGATCAGCATTCACCAGCATAGTATTTCCTGTCTTTTCCCAATTGTTCTATCGGCTATTATTTTAACGTCTGGGATTAAAAGCTTACTTAGCCCTTGAGATGCTAGTTAATGCCTCTTAATCATCATGATTGCAAAACAGGCGTCTACCACCAGCTGAATCCTTTTGCCTTGCAGTAACCTGATTAGCTACAGCAATAGTTCTCGCACTTTAGCTGGCATCAGAATAACCTGGAGGGCTTATTAAACCATAGATAACTTGAGCTCCACCCCACTTGTATTAGTCCATTTTCACACTGCTGTAAAGAAATACCTGAGACTCGGTAATTTATAAAAGAAAGAGGTTTAATTGACTCATAGTTCGGCATGGTTGGGGAGGCCTCCGGAAACTTACAACCATGGTGGAAGGGGAAGCAGGCGTGTCTTACATGGCAGCAGGTGAGAGAGTATATGTAGGAGGATCGGTCGAACACTTATAAAATCATCAGATCTCATGAGAACTCACTATCACGAGAACAGCATGGGGAAACCACCCCCATGATCCAATCAGCTCTATCCCTCAACTTGTGGGGATTATAATTTGAGGTGAGATTTGGATGGGGACACAAAGCCAAACCATATCACCACTCTAATCCCAGATTTTTGATTGGCTAGGTCTGGCTTGAGGACAAAGAATTTTCATTTCTAACAAGTCCCTAGGAGCTGCTGCTGCTGTTGCTGGTCTAGAAACCTCAACTTTCAGAACTCCTGTCCTACATGCTTCTGTCAGACGACTGCACCTATGAATCACCTGGGAATCTTGTAAAATGCAAATTCTACGGTAGTAGATCTAGGCTGGGACTTGGGATTCTGCATTGTAAGAAGCTTCCAAGCGATGCCACTGCTATTTACCTGGGGATCGCTGTTGAGAAGTTCTCTCCTCTGGCTGCATGTTAGAATCATCCAAAAGCTTAAAATATATTGCTCTCGAGACCCTTCCACAATATTCTGTTTCAATTAACGTTGGGGGTGGTCAGAAATCTATATTTTTAATGAGGTGCTCCAGATGTTTCTATTACAGGTAATCCATGGTCCACAATTGGAAGAAAATTGGTCTAGAAAGGATAAAATCATCTACAGAATTTTCATATAAATGTAACTATCTAAAATACATGTATAAGTTATTTATAAAATATATAAAAAGTAGTGCATTCAATTGTTCCTAAGATGTACTTTTTAATGTTTTACTATCTCTAAAGTTCGAAGACCTCATAATCTGTGGTGCTTACAATTATTTAATGTACTTGGCAGCATTTTCTTTCTCTGTAGGACATAAATGATTAGTAGTGATAAAAGAAAAACTTCAACTGAATTAAATTTAAAATAGTTTAATTATGCAATGAACAATTCATGAATCAGGCAACCTGCTAAGCCAGAATAGACACAAAGTCTCCACCACAGCCATGAGGTGGAAAAAGATTTAAGAACAGAGAAAGGAAAATGATGTACGGAAAAAGGAAGTGAGGTACAGAAACAGCTAGATTGATAACAAGTTGATGTTTGCCTTATTTGAACACAGTTTCAATGCTCAGCAGTGTATGAGTGGTTGAAATATGACTGCTGGGATTGGCCAAGACTCAGCTATTGTTAAAGACACATACTCCTGATGTACCTGCCCAGCAGCTCAAACAGAACAATGGAGCTCACAGCTCAGCTCTTGAGCTCCTATAAGGGACAGACTGTCTCCTCAAGCAGCTCCCTGACCCCCATAGATCTGAAGAGTCACCTCATAAAGGAGAGCTCAGGCTGACATCTGGCAAGTATCCTTCTGGGATGAAGAAAACAGAAGAAGAAACTGGCAGCAGCCCTTACTGTTTTGCAGCCACTGCAGGTGACCCCCAGGCAAGCAGGGTCTGGAGTAGACCTCCAGCAGTCCTACAGCAGAGGGGCCTCACTGTTAGAAGGAAAACCAAAAAACGGAAAGAAATAATTTCATCATCAACAAAAAGAACGTCCACTCAGAGATCCCATTTGAAAGTCACCAACTACAAAGACCACAAGTAGATAAATTGACAAAGATGGGAAGAAACCAGTGTAAAAAGGATGAAAACACCAAAAACAAGAATGCCTCTCCTCCTCCAAAGGATGACAACTCCTCACCAGCAAAAGAACAAAGCTGGATGCAGAATGAGTCTGATAAATTGCCAGAAACAGGCTTCAGAAGGTGGGTAATAACAAACTTCTCTGAGCTAAAAGAACATGTTCTAACTGAATGCAAAGAAACCAAGAACCTTGAAAAAAGGTTTGATGAAATGCTAATGAGAATAAACAGCTTAGAGAAGAATATAAATGATTTAATGGAGCTGAAAAACACAACACAAGAATTTCACGAAACACACATAAGTTTCAATAACTGAATCGACCAAGCAAAAGAAAGGACATCAGAGATTGAAGATCAACTCAATGAAATAAAACAAGAAGGCAAGATTAGAGAAAAAAGAGTGAAAAGAAATGAACAAAGCCTCAAAGAAATATGGGATTATGTGAAAAGACCTAATCTACATTTGATAGGTGTACCTGAATGTGACAGAGAGAATGAATCCAAGCTGGAAAATGCTCTTCAGGATATTATCCAGGAGAATTTCCCCAACCTAGCAAAGCAGGCCAATATTCAAGTCCAGGAAATACAGAGAACACAACAAAGATATTCCTCAAGAAGAGCAACCCCAGGGCTCATAATTGTCAGACTCACCAGGGCTGAAATGAAGGAAAAATTGCTAAGGGCAGCCAGAGAGAAAGGTTGGGTTACCCACGAAGGGAAGGCCATCAGACTCACAGTGGATCTCTCAGCAGAAACCCTACAAGCCAGAAGAGAGTGGGGGCCAATATTCAACATCCTTAAAGAAAAGAACTTTCAACCCAGAATTTCATATCCAGCCAAACTGAGCTTCATAAGCAAAGGAGAAATTAAATCCTTTACGAACAAGCAATTGCTGAGAGATTTCATCACTACCAGGCCTGCCTTATAAGAGCTCCTGAAAGAAGCACTAAACATGGGAAGGAACAACCAGTACCAGCCACTCCAGAAACATACCAAGTGGTAAAAAGCATTGACACAATGGAGAAACTGCATCAACTAATGGGCAAGACAACCAGCCAGTAACAAAATGGCAGGATCAAATTCACACGTAACAATATTTACCTTAAATGTAAATGGGTTAAATGCCCCAATCAAAAGACACAGACTGGCAAATTGGATAAAAAGTCAAAACCCATCAGTGTGCTGTATCCAGGAAACCCATCTCACTTGCAAGGACACACATAGGCTAAAAATAAAGGGATAGAAGATTTACCAAGCAAATGGAGAGCAAAAAACAAAGCAGGAGTTACAATCCTAGTCTCTGATAAAATAGACTTTAAACCAACAAATATCAAAAGAGACAAAAAAGGGCATTATATAATGGTAAAAGGATCAATGCAACAAGAAGAGCTAATGATTCTAAATATATACACACCCAATACAGGAGCACCCATATACATAAAACAAGTTTGTAATGATCTGCAATAAGACTTAGACTCCCACACGATAATAGTGGGAGACTTTAACACTCTACTGTCAATATTAGACACATCAATAAGACAGAAAATTAACAAGGATATCCAGGACTTGAACTCTGATCTGGACCAAGCAAACCTAATAGATATTTACAGACCTCTCCACCCCAAAGCCACAGAATATACTTTCGTCTCAGCACCACATCACACCTACTCTAAACTTGACCACGTAACTGGAAGTAAATCACTCCTCAGCAAATGCAAAAGAACGGAAATCATAACAAACAGTCTCTCAGACCACAGTGCAAACAAATTAGAACTCAGGATTAAGAAACTAACTCAGAACCATGCAATTTCATGGAAACCAAACAACTGGCTCTTGAATGTTGACTGACTAAACAATGAAATGAAGGCAGAAATAAAGATGTTCTTTGAAACCAAGGAGAATGAAGATGCAACGTACTAGAATTTATGGGACACATTTAAAGTAGTGTCTAGAGAAAATTTATAGCAATAAATGCCCATATGAGAAGCAAGGAAAGGTCTAAAATTGACACCCTATCATCAAAATTGAAAGAGCTAGAGGAGCAAGATCAAAAAAAACCTCAAAAGCTAGCAGAAGATAAGAAATAACTAAATCAGAGCAGAACTGAAGGAGACAGAGATACAAAAAACACCCTTAAAAAAATCAATAAATCCAGGAGCTGGTTTTTTGAAAAGATCAACAAAATAGACCACTAGCCAGATTAATAAAAGAGAGAAGAGTCAAATAGATGCAATAAGAAACAATAAAGGGGATATCACCACCAATTCCACAGAAATACAAACTACCATCAGAGATTACTACAAACAACTCTATGCACACAAACCAGTAAACCTGGAAGAAATGGATAAATTCCTGGACACTTGCACCCTCCTAAGCCTAAATCAGGAAGAAGTTTAAACTCTGAATAGACTAATAACAAGGCTGAAGTTGAAGCAGTAGTTAATAGCCTACCAACCAAAAAAAGCCCAGGGCCAGATAGGTTCACAGCTGAATTCTACCAGACATACAAAGAGGAGTTAGTACCCCTCCTTCCGAAACTATTCCAGACAATCCAAAAAGAGGAAATCCTTCCCAAATCATTCTATGAGACCAATATCATCCTGATACCAAAACAAGTCAGAGACACAACAACAACAAAAAAAAAACTTCAGGCCAATATTCATGATGAATATAGATGCAAAAATCTTCAGTAAAATACTGGCAAACCAATTGCAACAGTACATCAAAAAGCTTATCCACCATGATCAAGTAGGCTTCAACCCGGGGATGCAAGGCTGGTTCAAAATACACAAGTCTATAAATGTAATTCACCACATAAACAGAACCAAAGACAAAAGCCACATGATCATCTCAATAGATGGAGAGAAGGCCTTTGACAAAATTCAACAGCTCTTTATGCTAAAAACTCTCAATATACTCGGTATCAATGGAATGTATCTCAAAATAATAAAAGCTATTTATGACAAACCCACTGCCAATATCATACTGAGTGAGCAAAAACTGGAAGTATTTCCTTTGAAATCTGGCACCAGACAAGGATGCCCTGTCTCACCACTCCTATTCAATATAGTATTGGAAGTTCTAGCCAAAGCAATCAGAAAGAAAGCGTATTTAATTAGGAAAGGAGAAAGTCAAATTGTCTCTATTTACAGACAACATGATGATATGTTTATAAGACCCCATTGTCTCAGCCCAAAAGCCCCTTAAACTGATACGCAACTTCAGTAAAGTCTCAGGATATAAAATCAATGTGCAGAAATCACAAGAATTCCTATACACCAATAACAGACTTAAAGAGAGCCAAATCAAGAACGAACTGCCAGTCACAATTGCTACAAAGTGAATAAAATACCTAGGAATACAACTAACAAAGGATGTAAAGGACCTCTTCAGGGAGAACTACAAACCACTGCTTAGGGAAATAAGAGAGGACACAAACAGATAAAAACATTCCATGCTCATGGTTAGGAAGAATCAATATCGTGAAAATGGCCATACTGCCCAAAGTAATTTATAGATTCAATGCTATCTTCATCAAGCTACCTATGACCCTCTTCACAGAACTTGAAGAAAACTCCTTAAACTTCATATGGAACAAAAAGAGAGCCCACATAGCCAATACAATTCTAAGCAAAAAGAACAAAGCTGTAGGCATCATGCTACCTGATTTCAAATTATACTACAAGGCTACAGTAATCAAATCAGCATAGTACTGGTACCAAAACAGAGATATAGACCAATGGAACAGAATACAGGCCTCCAAGGCAATGCCACACATCTACAACCATCTGATCTTTGACAAACCTGACAAAAACAAGCAATGGGGAAAGGATTCCCTGTTTGATAAATGGTGTTGGAAAAACTGGCTAGCCATGTGCAGAAAGCAGAAACTGGACCCCTTCCTGATACCTTACACTAAAATTAACTCCAGATGGATTAAAGACTTAAACATAAGGCCTAGACCATAAAAACCCTAGAAGAAAATGTAGGCAAAACCATTCAGGACATAGGCATAAGCAAGAACTTCATGACTAAAACACCAAAAGCATTGGCAACAAAAGCCAACATATACAAATGGGATCTAATTAAACTCCAGAGCCAGTGAACTGGCAAGCAAAAGAATGGGAAAAAATTTTTGCAATCTACCCATCTGACAAAGGGCTAATATCCAGAATCTACAAAGAACTAAAACAGATTTACAAGAAAAAAACCCATTCAAAAGTGGGTAAAGGACACGAACAGACACTTTTCAAAAGAAGACATTTATGAGGCCAAGAAACATGTGAAAACATGCTCATCATCACTGGTCATTGGAAACATGCAAATCAAAACCACATTGAGATACCATCTCATGACAGTTAGAATGGCAATCATTAAAAAATCTGGAGAAAACAGATGCCGGAAAGGATGTGGAGAAATTGGAACACTTTTACACTGTTGGTGGGAGTGTAAATTAGTTCAACCATTGTGGAAGACAGTGTGAAGATTCCTCAAGGATCCAGAAATAGAAATCCCATTTGACTGAGCAATCCTGTTACTGGGTGTATATCCAAAGGATTATAAATCATTCTATTATAAAGACACATGCACATGTATATTCCTTGCAGCACTGTTTACAATAGCAAAGACTGGAACCAACCCAAATGCCCATCGATGATAGATTGGACAAGGAAAATGTGACACATATACACCATGGAATATTATGCAGCCATAAAAAATGATGAGTTCATGTCCTTTGTAGGGACATGGATGAATCTGGAAACCATCATTCTCAGCAAACTGACACGAGAACGGAAAAACAAACACCGCATGTTCTCACTCATAGGTGGGTGTTGAACAATGAAAACACATGGATACAGGAGGGGAGCATCACACACTGGGGTCTGTTGGGGGGAAATAGGGGACAGCGGAGGGGTTGGGAGGTTTGGGAGGGATACCAGGAGGACAAATGCCAGATATAGGTGATGGGGGATGGAGGCAGCAAACCACATTGCCTATGCAACAATCCTGCGTGTTTTACACATGTACCCCAGAACCTAAAGTGCAATAAAATAAAGACACATACTCCTAACTTAGATTTTTCAATCTTTTCTACCTACTAAGTTAGGTTATGGTTTGCCACAAGAACTCAAATATGGAAGTACAAAGTCCTTCTCAGGCCCTATTTAGTTGGCTTTAGCAGTAGATAAAATGTGAGTATTATTATTTTTATTAAATACAGTGTATCAACTTTTAAATACCTGAAAAAAAAAGTAAGCATGACATTCACAGGATAGTAACACCTTTAAGCACCCATTTAATTCAGGTTTCTCTCATATAGGAAGGATTTAAAATATACTAAAAGTATTTGTAATTTTTCTTCTCTAAGAGATTTTTTGTTAGGCTGGGGCAGGAGTCAAGGGTAGAGAGGTAATTTGGAAACCAAAAGAAAGGCTAAATTGACCCTTATGCAAAAGAGACCATCAGTTTCAGGAATTCTTGGAGGACCCTGGCCAAAGAAAGAAGAGGAATGACAGGAGAAACCCAGCATGGAGCAATGGGTAGCAGAAGAGAAAAAGGAAACAGCTGAACAGCTGCCTGGAAAGCAGACCTGATAAGAGAGGACACATGAATTGGGAGGGATGTCGTGAATCCCTCATCACTTCCTGGAGAAAATGCTGCAAAGAGCCATACTACTTTTCAATGTTCTTTCAATTTAATGTGTGCTTCCGTTGTATGCAGCATATACGGAGGAAAAGTGGCCTAGAATATTCACAAACAACTTGTTAATTTGAAATTTAATAATCAATAACATTGGTTTGTTCTACATTATCTTCTAGGGTCAGCAGTTTCCTTTGACATATACCTTCCATTAAGACTTCAAAAAATATATAATTGTGAATCAAATAGCCCTTACAAAAACATTTCCAAAATTGGTGTTAGATATGGATCAGCTGTGTCCCCACCCAAATCTCATCTTGAATTGCAGTTCTTGTAATCCTCACCTGTCATAGAAAGGATCCAGTGGGAGGTAATTTAATCATGGGGGCGGTTACCTTCCTGCTGTCCTTGTGAGAGTGAGTTCTAACAAGACCTGATGGTGTTGTAAGGGGCATTTCCTACTTTTGCTCAGCACTTCTTGCTGCCACCATGAGAAGAAGGATGTGTTTGCTTTCCCTTCTGCCATGATTGTAAGTTTCCTGAGGCCTCCTCAGCCGTGCTGAAATGTGAGTCAACTAATCTCTTTCCTTTATAAATTACCCAGTCTAGGGTATGTCTTTATTAGCAGCGTGAGAACAGAGTAATACAGTGTTCTAAATGATGAGACTATGGAAAATGTTTTAAATGTGAAGAAAAAAAAACAGAGGAGTTAGATGATAGATTGATAGAGAGAAGAGATAGATGACAGATAGATGACTGATATATAAATATCATAGGTAGATAAATACATTAAAAAGGTAATAGGTAGGTAGGTAGGTAGATAGATAGATAGATAGATAGATAGATAGATAGATAGATAGATAGATAATCCTAGTGCTTTAAAAAAAAATTATGGTAAAAAAATTTATTTGTGTTTTTAAACCTATTACTTCCCAAACTCATTTATGCAGAGAACACTGTTTCAGGCTCACCCAATTAACATTTAGTAAGCACTATTCTGTAAAATTTCAGTGGTGTGCTCTGTGTGTCTCAATTTTTAGTTTTAACTAACTCCTAGCCAATTTCTATTTTCAAGTAGTGAAAGGGTTTTCACAGGAAAAGAACAGCATTTGGAGACCAAAGGAAGGGATAAAGGAGAAAATCTAAAAATAAGCTTCAGCTCTGTACTTTTGCCTGAGGCAGTTCTTACTTTCAATCCCTAGAAAGTCCTAGTAAATCTCTCACAGTGAGTAGGTCAAGGTAGTTCACCACAATGGCTAATAGCACCATGTAATATGCAGCTGTTTGAAAGTTAATCTCCCTAAGTCTCAGTTTGTACCTTCATGTAATTTGGGTAAGGATTATGTCTCCTCCAGAGGGACATTGGGGATATTAAATGGAATGTCGTATTGAAGCACGCAGTAAGTAATCAGTGACTGTCAGCTGTCATTATGAACAAGTGCATCCTAAATTTTAACCTCTAAATGTTTGAGAAATTGATTTTGAAAAACATAGGAATACTCAAATATTGCAGCAACTTTTTTAGCTATGCAATAGAGTGCACAAATATGTATAAATCAACATATATCTAGTTAGGTAAATAAGCATAAAATATAGGATAGTTAAAGATGGAAATGGTCTAGGTCAGTTTTCCTAAAACAGATAAAGGAAAAATAACAAATTTAAAAGTATGAGAATCATGTTTATGCCCCTATTACAAAGATGACTCTTCAGTAGCTTAAGGGGGCATTGTTTTTTATTACATAAAATTATTTAAAAATAATTTCTTACCTGATATTTAAGACATAATTTTTTCCGGAATTTTATTTTATTTTGACAGATAAAAATTGTATATACTTAAAGTATACAATGTGATGTTTTGATATATATATACATTGTAAAACGATTACTGCAATCAAACTAATAACATATTCTCAGCTCCCTTAGTTACAATTTGTGTGTGTGGTGGGAACACTTCAGTTCTACTCTCTTAGTAGATTTTAAATATATAATACAGTGTTATTAATTATAATCACCATGCTGTACATTAAACCTCCAAAATTTATTCGTCCTGAAACTTTGTACCCTTTGACCAATAGTTCTCCATTTTCTCCACCATCCAAATCCTGGCAACTACCATTCTACCTTCTGTTTTATGAGTTTGACTTTTTTGAATTCCACATATGTCAGATGACACTGTGTTTGTCCTTCTGTGCCTGACTTATTTCACTTAGGATAATGTCCTCCAGCCTCATCAACATTGTCACAAATAGCAGGATTTCCTTCTTTTTAATGACTGAATAATATTTCATTGGTGTGTGTGTATGTATGTGTGTGTGTATGTGTGTTACATTTTCTTTATCCATGCATCCATCAACAGATGAGCAAAGGACATGAACAGACACTTTTCAAAAGAAGACATACATGTGGCCAACAAGCATCATAAAAAAAAAATGCTCAATATCACTAATGATTAGAGAAATGCAAATCAAAACCACAAAGAGATGCCATCTCACACCAGGCAGAATGGCTACTACAACAAAGACAAAAAATAGTAGGTGCTAGCAAGGTTGTGGAGAAAAGGAAATGTTTATACACTGCTGCTGGGAGTATACATGGTGGAAAGCAGATGGCAATTCCTCAAAGAACTGAATTCACAACTATCATTTGACCCAACAATCCCATTACTGGGTATAACCCAAAGGAGTATAAATCATTCTTCTATAAAGACATATGTACATATATGTTTACTGCAGCACTCTTCACAACAGCAAAGACATGGAATCTACCTAAATGCCCATCAATGGTAGACTGAATAAAGAAAATGTGGTACATATACACCATGGAATACTATGCAGCCAAAAAAATGAGATCATGTCCTCTGCAGAAGCATGGATGGTGCTGGAGGCCATTATCGTTAGCTAACACAGGAACAGGAAGCCAAATGCTGCATATTCTCGCTCATAATTGGCAGCCAAATAATGAAAACACGTGGACAGAAGGAATAAAACAGCAGACACTGGGACCTACTGGAGGGAAGAGGGTTGGGGGAGGAGAAGTTCAGAAAAAAAAGCTGTGAGGTATTGTAATTTGTACCCACATGACAACATAATCTGTACACCAAACCACCAAGTCACAAGTTTACCTATATAACAAACCTGAACATGTACCCCTGAATCTAAAAAATATGTTAAAATATTTAAAAAATATATACCCAGATACTTGGTTGTTTCCAAATCTTAGGTGTTGTGGATAATGCTACAGTGATCATGGGAGTGCAGATGTCTCTTCAGGATACTGATTTCATTTCCTTTGTGTAGATACCTGGAAGGAAGATTGCTGGATCTTGTGCTTGTTCTAATTTTTATTTTTTTGAGCAAACTTCATACTGTTTTCCCTAATGTCTGCACCAGTTTCCATTCCCACCAACAGTTTATGAGGGGTCGCCTTTCTCCACACACCCTTGCTAATGCTTAATCTTTTGTGCTTTTGATGGTGGCCACTCTAACAGGTGTGAAGTGATATTTCATTGCTGTTTTGATTTGCATTTCGTTGATGATTAGTGATATCAAGTGTTTTTTCATGTAGTTGTTGGCCATTTGCCTTCTTTGGAGAAATGTCTGTTCAAGTCCTTTGCCCATTTTTAAATAGAGTTATTTGGGGGTATTGTTACTGAGTTTACTCAGAAAACTCAACCAAGTTGAGTTTCTTATATATTACGGATATTAACTCCTTACCAGATTTATGGTTTGCTAATATTTTCTCCCATTTCATAGGTTGTCTCTTTACTCTGTTGATTGTTTCCATTGCTTGCAGAAGTTTGATGAAATCCCATTTAACTATTTATACCCTTGTTGCTTATGGTTTTGGGGTCATATCAAAAGATCATTGCCTAAACCAATGTCAAGTTTCTTTGTTTTCTTCTAGTAGTTTTACAGTTTCATGTCTTACATTTAAATCTTTAATTCACTTTTAGTTGACTTTGTATGTGGAGTGAGGTAAAGGTCTACTTTCCTTCTTCCACATATGGATATCCAGATTTCCTAGTGCCATTTATTGAAGACTACTTTTCTTTCCCCATTACATAATTTGGGCACCCTCATTGAAGACCAGCTGACCATGTATGTGTGTGTTTATTTATGGGTTCTGTATTCTGTTTCCTTGGTGTATATGTCTGTTTTTATGCAAGTATCTTACTGCTCTCGTTACTATTTTATAGCTCTCAGTGTGTCCAGGTTTTTCACTTCCTTGATTAAATTTCTTCTTAGATATTTTATTGATTTTATGCTACTGTAAATGGGATTGTTTTCTTAATTTCCTTTTTGTGTAGTTCATTGTTAGTGTATAGAAACCCAACTAATTTTTGTATGTTGATTTTGTGTTTTGCTACTTTACTGAATTTATTAGTTTTTTTATGGAATTGTTAGGGCTTTCTATATAAAAGATCATATCATCTGTGAACAGAGACTATTTTACTTCTGTCTTTTGTGATTTGAATCCGTTTTATTTCTTTTCTTGCCTAATTGTTCTGGCTGGGATCTCCTGTACTATGTCAAATTTCTGATCTTAGAGGAAAAGCTTTCAGTTATTCGCTGTTTATTATGTTCACTGTGGGCTTGTCATATATGCCTTTAGTATACTGAGGAACGTTTCTTTGCTTCCTAATTTGTCGACAGTTTTTATTATGAAAGGATGTTAATTTTGTCAAATGTTCTTTCTGCATCTTTGGAGATTATCAGATAATGTTTATCCCTCATCCTGTTATTGTGGTATATCACATGTACTGATTTGTATATGTTGAATTATTCTTGCTTCTTAGGGATAAGTCTCACTTGCCCTGGTGTATTATCCTTTTAATGTGCTGTTGAATTTGGTTTGCTAGTATTTTGTTGTAGGAAACCATAATGCTACATGCACTGTTGGCTCCAACCTAAGCCATTGCCTGATAAATGGAAGGCTTTGCACTCTTGATTGAACAAATTCCTTGGTTCCAATACTTTACCATTCATTGAAAGCTGGGAATTACTGGGACAAAGAAATGACTGGAGTTGATAATGAAAGCGTCAACAGCATACTCATTAGCAGTGTACTTTCTCATCTTCTCTCCCTGATAGGACTTTAACTCTCTTCTATGTATTTCAGCCCTAATGTACTTATCATATAGTCCTTAGGAACAAGAGAAAAGATCAAGCAGAATAGGCACAAAACTAAAATAAATACAGAGACATTTCTTTTTGTTTCATTAGAAAAAGTTAGGAGGATGAGAAACAGTGAAATCTAAGATATTGTTCCTACGATATTTTGCTATAGGTATGATATGGATGAGTAAAGTGATATATCCTTTGTAGTTACCTAAAAAGGATGTGAAACTGAATAGATGATATTGATACTAAAAAAATTATTTAGATCAGTGCTTCCCAAACATTATTATGCATACAGATCACCTGAGGAGTTTTCAAAAGCACGTTTTGATTCACTAGGTCTGAGCTGGGGACTGAGATTCCACAATCCTAAAGAGCTCCCAGAGGTAATACTGATACTGCTGGTGTGCAGATCACACCTGGAGTAGAAAGGTTCTCGATTACACAGGCTGCCATCTTTTGTGCACCAGATTTATTTCTTAGTCTGGGTTCCACTGGAACTATTTACAATGCACCAATCACTTTGATGGAGTTGGATAAAGAGGGCAAGTCAAGATTTACTTCACTCGAAGAAAATATAAACATTTTCTTTTTATATAAGGCTAATGGACCAATGGACTAAATATTATACAACTCAGCCATTGGGATATCTGTAAGAATACTATTCTTTTCTTACCAATGTGCTTTTACTCTATCTACTTCTGCTCTGCTGGGTGGCCACTGGGACCTCGTCTGCTTACCAAGCCTATTTCTCATGTCTACTCTCTTTCAATCTCTTTTCTTTCCTCCAGCCTTCCAATTGAAACTGAGGTGGCAGGATTCCCACAACCAAGAAAGGCATAGTTTCCATTTTTCCTCCACCAGTTCTAATACATACAATTAAATTTTCTGAGCCTCAAATTTCTCATCTCTGAAATAAGGAGCATGCAATGCTATGCGTGGGTGCACATGAAGTTAATGAAATGGCGCGTAAAGTGTCTAACACAAAATAGGAACTAAGTAAATATCAGATTCCATCGCTATCCCACTTTTATTTTGTCCCACCCCAATGTGGTTTTATGTAATGGGAAATCATTATGTGTAGACACCAGGTAAAATCTAGCCCCAGCTTATATAGTACCCTAAAAGCCTCAACTTTTTTTTTTTTTACCTCTTGTCTTCAGTTTTAATTTAAAGCAATTAAAATTAATACATTCTGATTTCAACAAAGAGTAACCATCCCTCTGCTGAACCACTATATTGTTATAGTGTGGATTAATTAAGGATGCCAACGGGCATGGAAGAGATGCCAGATAACTAAGATGGTACTTTTACTGGATCTGACATTCAACAAATATAAAAAAATATGTTCATAAATCATCTTTCTTGGATCTCAACCAAAAATTGTTACTTTGGATTTTGTAATCTTTTTATTTAAATTTCTACTTAATCCTTCATTAGAGTATGTGTTAATCTTAATTTGTGTGATTTGCTTCATGAAAAGTTGGATATATAAAATAAATGTCACTTTTAAGGCATCTAAGGAATTGTTTCCTATCTTAATCACCAAGCATGTCAGAAACATTGCTTACAATGTCTTCTTTTTCAATCTGTGGTTTGTTTCTGCCATCCAAAAATGAGTCAACTTTAGTTTCACCCAGCTGTATTTTTGAATATATAACATTCAAATGTGGACCATGTGTGATGGAAAATCCTGGGATGGCTGAGAATATGGATAAGCTTGAGGGGGACTGTTTGATGGAAAGTCATTATAAAATGTACATTCCCTTTCATTCATTTAATGAACATTTATTCTAGTTCTATTCAGAACTAAGAACACGATGGTGAGCAAAATATTCCCTCAACAAAGCACCCGTGTACACACACACATAAACTACATATTTATTTGGAATGTCTAGTAGAGATTCCCCCCTTTGTTAGCTATTTTATACCAGTTCCAATATGACTGGTTTATAGCATAATAAAAATTTATGATTTTAAAAATTGACAGAGTTCTAATTGACAAGAAGATAGATATGTTTGTTTTGGAAAATACTTCTGTTTGATATTACATTCCAAATGCGTTGAATTTGGATGTAGATGTAGGAACACAGGACATGATATATAACAAAAACAATCGTTTCAAGTTTTATGACATATTGTAGTTTTCCAAGTGGTTTTATAACCATTATGTTGTTTAATTCTCACAACATCCTTATGAGTAGTGTGTGTGTGACCATGAGAATATGTGAATGTGAGTGTGTCTGTGTGTGAGAGTGTGTGTGTTTGTGTCTGTGTCTGTGTAGGAGAGGAAACGATTAACCCATTTCATAGATGAGGTGTAGCCCATTTCATAGATTAACCCATTTCATAGATGAGGTGTAGCCCATTTCATAGATTAACCCATTTCATAGATGAGGTGTCACTAACAAGGTACCTTCAGTTACACTGGCAGGTCACAGAAAAGAGATTTGAACCAGCCTTATGCCTCTCCTCCCACCTTTCTCTACTGACCCACATCTTTTTTATGAAATAAAGTGTGTCCCTGGCCCCAGTAGTTAATTCTGAGCACTCAGGACAGTATGAGGAGCAGCCTGTTATTTTCGGAGACACCAGCTGAGGGAGCTGTGGACCCAAAACCTGATGAAAAGCTCCTCTACCCAGGTGGAACCAAGCGGCCCACGCCTGCTCTGATGAGTCAACTTTCCCGAACAATGTCAGAGTTAGTTTGGGGAATCTTCTAGCACTCTTAAGAGGCCAGATCTGAGAGTTCCACACAATGACATATTACTTTAAAATATTGTATCTAGAGTCATTTGCATTGGTAGAATGTCAGGAAAATAGCATTAGCTAGATAAACTTCTTTCCCTGAAACCAAATGCAGTCGTATTGTTTACTATTATAGGTCCACCTGCATTAAAGCTGCTGTTTAAATGTTACTAGTCGGCTCATATTTTGGTAACTTTGTTGGAATTAGAAAGAAATGTCTTGAAAATTTTTTATTCAGCCAGAATGTTTGAGCACTTTAATATCGTTTTAGTACACTGTGTCACTTCTCCAGGTTCTCAAGAACCCTGGAGGAAAAAAGAAAAAAAGGCTTTTTATCCAAGCAGTGCCTATCAAGCTACTCTTTCTGGCCCCACCAAAAAGAAAGCTGAGACCCTTCACTCCTTGATTTCAGTCTCTCAAACTCATGGTAAACCATTAGGGATTGGATATGTCCTGAATTTATGTAAAACTGCCTTCTTAAGAATACAGAGAATATTTTTTTACACACCTATGCCTCACAATTGAGCCTCAACTTGAGATTCCTTTGCTCAGAAAAGTCCAGAATTCACCACTGTCTGGATGCTGGACCCAATTAGTTTTGCTGTCATTGATCATTAATTTGGGAATTGGGGGGAGGTGGGGGAGAAGGGGGTCGAGTCCCTCTCTTTACCTTAGAACTGGTAACACTGAGATAGCCAGAGATTAATAGAACTGCCAAGCTAAAATGTAAGTTGAATCAATGTGCAAGTATGGATTAGAACCCAGTACTGGGTGTGAACTATAAACCCTGGTGGCAGAACTGATTGCTTCCTGGGTTCAAATGGGTCATGCTTTCCAGAGGCACTCTGGACATCCAGGGAACCAGCCTAATTTAAACATTAGAGGTCTTTAAAACCCTCACATGCCAAATCATCAGTTCAGTCTCTCAATTCTCCATTAATTCTTTCATGGAATTAAAAAGCATTTTCTCCTAGATTTCCTTCAGAAAAAAATTGAACATTCCCTCAGGGCAAGGAGACACAGCTAGGGTACTCTGGGATAACAGGGTGAGTAAAAAGAAGCCTAGTATCCTGGACAGTCTCTTTGCAGAGCTGTGCTTCTGCTTAGAAGGCATTTGTCAATGCCTAGAGGAGACATTCTGGCTATCACAGCTGGGAGAGGGAGTACTAGACAGCAGAAGCTAGAGAAGCTGCTAAACATCCCCCAGTGCCCTGGACATCCCCTGACAACAAGGAATTCTCCAGCCCAAAATGCCAGCAGTGCTGATGTCGAGGAATGCTGGTGTATAGATATAAACAACAATCAGCTAAGCTTTCAAATGATGGCAGCTAGAAAGCTCTTTAAGAGTCTAGGGATTTGGAAAATTCTGGCATCATGATAGTCTATCCCCAATGGAGACATTCTTTTTTTTTTTTTGAGACAGAGTTCCGCTCTTGTTGCCCAGGCTGGAGTGTAATGGCACGATCTTGGCTCACTGCAGCCTCCGCCTCCTGGTTTCAAGCAATTTTCCTGCCTCAGCCTCCTGAGTAGCTGGGATTACAGGCATGCGCCACTACGCCTGGCTAATTTTGCATTTTTTTAGTAGAGACGGGGTTTCTCCTTGTTGGTCAGGCTGGTCTCAAACTCGCGACCTCAGGTGATCTGCCTCCACTTGGCCTCCCAAAGTGCTGGGATTACAGGCGTGAGCCACCACACCTGGCCTGGAGACATTCTTTGAAGACCACATAGGCAATCACTTGACCAAATGCTACCTAAAATTTGAAAATTTTTTTTTTTTTTTTGAGACAGAGTCTTGCTCCATTGCCAGGCGCCGGGCTGGAGTGCAGTGGCATGATCTCGGCTCACTGCAACCTATGCCTCCCAGGTTCAAGCAATTCTCCTGCCTCAGCCTCCCAAGTAGCTGGGACCACAGGCGAACGTCACCACGCCCAGCTAATTTTTGTATTTTTAGTAGAGACGGGGTTTCACCATGTTGGCCAGGATGATCTCGATCTCTTGACCTCGTGATCCACCCACCTCGGGCTCCCAAAGTGCTGGGACTATAGGTGTGAGCCACCACGCCCGGCCAAAATTGAAATATTTTACACGTTTTGCTAGTACAGACCAATATACTCTCGCCCTTGAAGAAAGGGAAATGCTTATGTCATTCAGTAGCAGCCCTGCTTGGCTAAAGCAGCAGACAGCTCACCAGATTTCGCTGGATGGACTGCCCAAGCCAGGCCCCGCCACGGGCTCCAAAGTGCAGGGAGGGGTCGGTGGTAGGGAGAGCAGATGTGAAGGCCGTTCTGATGGGCAGTTGTGCCAACACCTCCCAACTTTTCCACTTTTTCTCAAACCTCAGATTGCCTTGTGCATGGCTAAGTTATTCCTGGCCAGCTGCTTTTTCCCTATTTTACCTCTACCCTGCTGTACCAATTCCCTAACCAGAACTACTAAGACTAAGGATTTCACCACCTCCTCCCATTTTCCACCACACTGGAATCCACAAAACTGACTTAGGAGAACTCTGCTGCCACTCTCAATAGCCAAAACAGAGAGCTGCCACTTGCTAACAGCACTCAGATGATTCATTAAAACACAGCGGAGTGTTCTCCAGGGGTGTGCAGGGGAGGTGCAAGGGGGAACATGAGATCCAGGCAGGAGGGAAATGGACAGATGAGACTGCGAGGTGTGTCACAGGGAGGGAGTCTCCTGCTGCCTTTCTCCGGGGCCAAATCCCTTTAGGTGGAAACTTGGTTGAGTCATTCTGAAGTCAAATCTGGTGCTAACTGGCACTCCTGCATCTGGGTCGGTCTTGATGTGGTCTGGGAATGTTTGCAGTGTCGTTCCTCTCAGCAGTTTGTGGGATTCTGAGAGCCACTCCTCTGCTTTGCTTCTCCCTTGACCCCATTCCCAGTTTCCTACCAGGATCATTGGGAGCCCTGGGAGTTTGGATTTGTGAAAAATTTCTGGAGCCAAACACCCTGAGCTGTGAAGCTGGCCCATTATGCTGAGAATTTTCAAATGTTGAAGAAATGTGGGGTTGGGAAAGACAGGAGCACCTTAAAGATGATTTATTCACCTAGTCACCCCCAGATGGTTGTCCACAGATTTCTATAGAGAAATGGAAATCATTTCAGATATTTTTTGTTGTTGTTGTTGTTGTTGTTGTTGTTTTTGAGACAGAGTCTCACTCTGTTCCCCAGGCTGGAGTGCCGTGGCACGCTCACCTCACGGCAACCTCCACCTCCCGGGTTCAAGCAATTCTCGTGCCTCAGCCTACTGAGTAGCTGGGATTACAGGCGCCCGCCACCACACCTGCCTTATTTTTGTATTTTTAGTAGAGA
Organism: Sapajus apella; assembly: GCF_009761245.1. Taxonomy (NCBI): domain Eukaryota; kingdom Metazoa; phylum Chordata; class Mammalia; order Primates; family Cebidae; genus Sapajus; species Sapajus apella. The sequence goes on from NW_022436979.1 coordinate 2,460,667, forward strand.
CGGGGGTTTCACTATGTTGGCCAGGCTGGTCTCGAACTCCTGACCTCAAGTGATCTGCCTACCTCAGCCTCCCAAAGTGCTGGATTACAGAGTGAGCAACCACACCTGGCCAAGTTTAAGATACTTTTTTAAGCATACTCTGGTTATCATTCTTCTCAGATTACTTCACTAAATTAAAATGTTCTAAATGTAGAAAGAGCAAAATTTAAATTAAAAAAAAAAAAAGCCTTGTTCAATCTCTATCAGAAACAGCTTCAAGTAAAATTATTTTCCTACAGCAAATTTCTTCTTTCAAGCATTCTCTATGAAACACTCACTTTGCAACCCTAGATGAAATTACTGAATCAACCTGTGGAATTTTCATCTGTTCCTTGACAGTAAGTTTTCATGTTTGGGTCAAAATGAACTTAACGCAAGGGGTACCCGTAAAACACTAGATAACAGGCCAGCATTCCCTAGAGTCAAACAAGCTATTGTCAAGCACAACTGCACTGGTTCTTCAGAGCTGGCTCCCTCAGCAGGGAAAGTTTTGGTCCCTCCTAAAGTGCTTTACCATACTGCAATTTGTCATTCTTGATTGTAATATATGGTAAATTATGCTTCTAGAAAGTTATCGCTCTGATCCACGTCTGATCTAATGAGAACAGCTGCATCCACTGCAGGCTGAGTGCTTGTCAGCTTACGCCCTCAGGGCCAGACAGGTGTGGTCTAAGCTCCAATTTAGGTAGGACACCTCCAGGGAAAGTCCAGGTGCTTCAGGAAGCTCCAAGATGAGATCAGAAATTGGCCCCTGTCCCTCTTGAGTCAGAATTCTGAGTCATCCTTTTTTTAAGGCGATTTTTTGTCTGTTTCCTCCTGCGACTATCAGTGCCTATACTTTACAGGAAAGTGTTCTGTAACTGTGAGAGCTTTCCTGGGATAACCCAGCCCACTTTACCCACTCCCACGAACCCCCACCAGCAAAAAATATAGATCTCTAGCTGAGTCAATTTCTTCATATTTGAAAGCGTAAGAGGGGATAGAAAAAGTTGACATTTCTATTCAGAGCTGATGCTCCATATTAAAGATAGGAAAGAAAAGTTTGGGGAGCTGCTAAGGATGACAGACACTGTTGATCAATTACCTTGAGACCGAAATATTACTTGAGCTTCACTCACAACTGAAAGAATCAAGTCTAATGGACTTTTTGCCCAGTGTCAGACTGGAAATATTTAACTCTTGAAGGTTTCTAAGGACTCCCAGCTGCTCATATCTTCTTTGTTCCTGTTCTGTATACCTGCAAGCTGCCTCGTTTGACCCCATGACAAGTTAAGTGTAAAACCCAGCTCTTCACCAGTTTTAAAAGGTTGTCCATTTATACCAAATGTCACCTGATGGAAGAATTTATGGAAGCCTCCAGGATTGGCACACTTCAAGTTCTTTCCCCATGTTGACTAAAAGTCTTAACCACTCTGGCCGGGAACGGTGGCTCACTCCTGTAATCCCAGCACTTTGGGAGACCAAAGCAGGTGGATCACCAGAGGTCAGAAGTTCAAGACCAGCCTGGCCAACATGGTGAAATCCATGTTTTTAGTCTCTACTAAAAATATGGGAAAAATTAGCTGGGTGTCATGGGGGAGTCGCAGCTACTCAGGAGGCTGAGGCAGGAGAATTGCTTGAATCCAGGAGGCGGAGGTTGCAGTGAGCCAAGATTGCGACATTGCATTCCAGCCTGGGCGACAAGAGCGAAACTCCGTCTCAAAAAAAAGTCTTAACCCCTCCACGAAGTCTCAATATTCGCTTATCCCCAGTGCATATCTAAGTATTTTCTTCCAGCAAAGAGCATTATTCTTCAGAAAAATTCTGAGACCAATTAGAACCACCCTGTTAAAACCCCATCAGAAGTTCACAAGGAAAATCCTGGCTTTCTGCATAATGATGGCACAACACAAATTCACTTCTACTTGTATCATCTATTAAACAATCAAGTATTTAGTGGCTTTTAAGTAGCAGGGCATATGGTTTTGAAGTTTGTTTTTCCAGTTGGAGTAAGAAATAATTCTTCATGATTACCCTAGAGAACCAGGAAGAAAATGAGCAGGGAACTGGCTAGGCTTCTAGGAGATGTCTGTGGTCACACAGTAGGATCTTGTAATAACTGACCTATGCTAAAAGCAAACCTGTGCTTCAGTACAGGGCAGAACACCATGGAGTGAAGAATGGGATGCAGTTTTTACTCAGAAAGGGACCTAGAAAGTATATATTTTCTTTTTCTTTGTTTTTGAGATGGAGTTTCACTCTTGTTGCCCAGGCTGGGGTGCAGTGGCATGATCTCAGCTCCATGCAACCTCCTCCTCCCAAGTTCAAGCAATTCTCCTGCCTCAGCCTCCTGAGTAGCTGGGATTACAAGCCTGCACCACCATGGCCGGCTAATTTTGCATTTTTTTTTTTTTTGTAAAGATGGGGTTTCACCATGTTGGCCAAGCTGGTCTCGAACTCCTGACCTCAGGTGATCCACCTGCCTTGGCCTCCTAAAGTGCTGGGATTACAAGCGTGAGCCACTGCACCTGGCCAAAAGTGTGTATTCTCTATCGTTTCATTGTCTAAGACCCTCCTAGCTTCTCCTCAAGAGATTTACTGCAACGGTTCCTCTCAGTTCAAATCCCATTTAGCTCTAAGTGGGTCCTTATCCTCCCTGACTTGTATTTCCCAGTTGATGAAGAAGAGATCATAATACATCCCTATAAAACTGATGTGGGTATTAAAGACATAAGCACATAGTATAGCCCACACTCAGGAAGTCACAATTTTACTATTGTAGATTCTTTCTCATCACTAGTACAAACAACCTTTCATGAAAATCTCACCTCCAACCCTGAGTGTAATCTCAGAAACTCACTCAATAACATCAACTCAAAGTTTATGTATAACTAATTCTGTTCCTATGTAATATTGATGTATCTTTTTAAACTGTGCTTTGAGAAATTCCAAAATATGGTATGATTTTTAGTGTCAAATTCCTGGCCTGTGATGTCATTGTATCTTCTTTCCTAAAAGAATAATTTAATTACAGTTCCTTTTATGTTAACGACTGAATTCACTGTTATTAATTTGGCCCCCAAGAAATGTTAAATGTTATCTGTGGAGAATGAAAAGGAAATAAAAGACAAGGCTTTGAAGTAATTAAAATATTATACTAACAAGTCACTTGTGTATTTGAGAAATAATTTTGAAAACAACTAGGATGAGTGAAATAAACCATGGAAATACTGCTCATAGTACTATCAAGATTTTTTTTTTTTTTTTTGAGACAGAGTCTTGTTCTGTCACCCAGGCTGGAGTGCAGTGGTGTGATATCAGCCCACTGCAACCTCAGACCCCGGGTTCAAGCGATTCTCCTGCCTCAGCCTCCTGAGTAACGGGGACCACAGGTGTGTACCACCACGCCCAGCTAATTTTTGTATTTTTAGTAAAGACAGGATTTCACCATGTTGGCCAGGATGGTCTCAGTCTCTTGACCTCATGATCCAACCACCTTGACCTCCCTAAGTGCTAGGATTACAGGTGTGAGCCACCGCACCCGGCCACTATTATGGATTTTTATGGGCTTGAAGAGGTCATAAGGAAAAGTCCCAACTATACCCTAGAACGTGTATGTGAGAATGCAGTTAACAGGAGAAAAACAACAGCATTGTCATACAAAGATAAGAAACCTAGAACCTAAAGTACCTCCTGGGAATGTTTTTACTTTGAGACCTCAAAAACTGGTTAAGTCAGGCTAAAATGTGCCTCAAAAAACAACTGTTGGAAAATGAATTCAAAATAGAATAAAAAGATCTGTTGCTAAGATTCAGGAACTCCCCTACATGGAGATCACCAAGTTGCTGCAAAAGATCAAGTTAGATCTTATTTGACTTGACCCTAACTCTTCTTCTGTTATGGCAATTCCTTACATATCATATCACTCCTATAGAAGTAGACATTTGAAGTATTAAAAAAAAAAAAAAAAAAGCTCATCTTCGTCTACAATGGATATCTTTTCTAACTTAGCCTGGTCTCTTTAGAAGCCAAGGTAGAAAGACTGCTGCTATTATCCTGTGTGGGCAACAGGCCATACAGGACCAAACTTGAAAAGGAATGTAGGTCATTGTCCTGACAGATCTAAGCTTTAAAATTTTGAAGAGACCTACATGTCTAGAGCTATCCCAAATAGTCACATGAATTAAGGCTTTGCTGCGGAGATTTATAGTTGAATAAAATGCAATGTCTTTGGCCCTTTCCTTTAAAAAATAGTCAACTCTGCAAAAATTACTATAAGAGACTGCATAAAGTATAACACACTGTGAAATTACTGGTTCCCCAATAATCTTCTCTATAAATTGTATTTTATAGGCTCTGCTGGATTGTTAAAAATCATGATGATATGTTTTTAAAAGTTTATGGTTAATTTAATCTCATACTTTCATCAGATTTTCCCTCTCCATTCTTCTAAACTCTCATCTTGCCTACTAAGCCTTTTTCCAACACAGCTAAAGATTCTTTCAAACACTGTGGGACCCAGCTTCTCTCTGCTGGATCTGTTCTAATTAAAGGGAGGAAGAGAGACCTCTCTGCTCTGCCTTTGCTACTCAGCATATATCTGGTCAGCCAAGAGAAGTACTTTGTTTAGTAGAGAGATTGCCAGTCACCAGGCAAAAAGAAAAGAGGGTCCAATCAAAAGTTCAGCTTTGACTTTCAGACAAAAGCGCATGCTCTCTCCATGTGCAGCCTCAGCCTTTCCCCACCACCTGCCTTGACAAGTTATCATCTAGCCCAGAAGTGGGAGGAAGATGCCAAAAAGCAAGAGGATTCCAGGCAAATTGCTCATCCACAGATGATCAAAATGCAAATATACATCTCCACTGCAAGAAATGCAGGAAGTCCCCCATTTTAAAAAGTAGTGAATTACAGTGTACTTGACAGTCAATTGTTTAGAACCAATTTGGAACGCTTTGTGTTACAAAGCAGGCCCACCAAAAGTCCCATGTAAGTCCCAACAACTTGGTTATGTTGGGTACTCTATGTACATCAGCATTTAAAATGAAAAAATAGAAAAAAAATCATTGCAATTATAATGATTAATTTTTTTTTTTTTTTGAGATGGAGTTTCACTCTTGTTGCCCAAGCTGGAGTGCCATGGCGTGCTCTCGGCTCACCTGCAACCTCTGCCTCCCAGGGTCAAGTAATTGTCTTGCCTCAGCCTCCTGAATATCTGGGGAATTACAGGCAGCCGCCACCATACGTGGCTTATTATTAGTAGAGACTGGGTTTCTCCATGTTGGTCAGGCTGGTTTCGAACTCCCGACCTCGGGTGATCTGCCGAACTCAGGCAATCCACCTACCTCGGCCTTCCAAAGTGCTGGGATTACAGGCGTGAGCCACCGTGCCTGGTGATTAAAAATTTTTTAAGACATAAAGTGATTTTGTATTATTGTTTTTCTAAAGTGCTGTGCTAAGCAAAGACATTTAGTTAGATGAGTTTGCTGGGGGCTTGTAGAAAAGGGAGCACCTGGGTAGTTTCACAGCCTGTGGTGTTAATGACCCCTTGGTTTTGGATGCAGCATTATTTACTCGCTTATATTTGTCAGTCACAATGAGGAAAATTCTTGAAATAACAAATAGGAAGTAGAGGTTATATATAAAGGAATTGTTTATTTTTAAAGAACTGGACAAACTTTTTAAAAGAGAAAAAAATAAAAACGAAACAGACAGGGAAAGTAAGGAGATGGTTAAGGATAGTGTAAGTAGGAGTGAAGAGGACTTTGACTAAGGTGGAGTTTGATGATCAGTTACTAGTTAGAGGCTGAATAAAGGAGTAGACATGAGTACAAGCAAGGCATGTGGAAGCTTAGAAAAAGCTTTACCTTAGTCCCAAGGTGATACCATCATTCCTGAGAGTTTAGTTCCTAGACAGAGCAAGCAGGATGATGTTCATGGAGTAGCCTTAAAAAAGCAGAGACCTGTGAGGGGAGGTAGTATCCTACTAATACTTACAAATCAAATGCTTGTAACACAGAGAATGAATTTCTTTTCAGAAACTTGTATAAAGCTTGATGAAACCAGCAGAGTGAAAAAGCATCATCTGTAGTCAGACCAACATGGACTTGAATTCAGGTTCTGTTATGCGACGTTGGGTCAAGTGATCTAACCTCTCTGGTGCTCAGTTGGGATATATTACAAATGAGCATTCAGTAAGTCATCTTAAAGGTATTATATACAGCCAGTGTCAACTAGACATTCAATAACAGACAGTTATTAGCTTCCTGAAATCTGCCAGTAATGCCTTACAGGTTGTGTCAGCAATGTCCTTGTAGTGTTTGAACCTGTAACAAAGTCAGTAGATATTTTAACCAGTAGCATATTAAAGACGATAATAGATGAAGAACAGGGTTAACATAACTAACTCTATGTCGGATTGTCAGAGTTGCTATGGAAACTTTGCTAGGCTTCTGACTTTCAAAAAAGAGTCTCAATTAATAAAATCTTCTTAGTAATCTATTTCACGTAAATGGATTATCTGCTTTACATCTAAAGGTCAAATGCATTTGAATCAGTCATTTTGGGATTTGTTTTCCCAAAGGAATGATAAATGGCCAAAAGACTATGGATTATATAAATTGACTAAATGTCATTAAAGCCCCCAGATGAATGTTTGCTGCCTTTGACCTCCATTAGGATAAATTGTGGTGGGGTCTGTGGCTATCTGCTGTCTTTTACTGAATCAATAACTTGGTTTCTTTAATAATACCTGTTTACGTACACGCCTAGAACCAATTAAATCCTAGGCTGTTTTTAGTTTCCCAATGCAGCTGTATTTTGGCAAGTGTGGAAGAATAAATGAGACACTTTTCCAAAGCACAATGATTTATTGAGATCTGTACTATGTAATAAACATGGGATGATGCCTAAGCCTATGGCATCATGGGCCCCAGGGGTCTTCTCTCCTGCCCTAGATCACATCATGTACTGCAAATGCATAAAAGATGTTGAAGTCTTTGTCCAAAACACTTATTGTGTATAATTATACAGATGAGCATTTATTAAAGTAAGTGTATTGGCATTTTAGTGCCAAAGCCATCCCTCTCTATAGATGTTAGCAGTTTTCACTTAAAGTGTGTTTATAGGAGTAACTGTGTTAGCCCATTTATAGTGAAGCAAGACAGTGTCTACAAATTGCTGTGACAATTGTCCTTGGCTCTTTAAAGTGGATATAAATATAAATTCAGTCATGAGAGTGCAGGATCTAAGAAACCTAAAAATAAAAATCTGGCCTACGGTGTATTATTTTTGTCTACTCAATAGAATACCAGGGTAAGGGCAGAAAAACCATCTAGCAGGCACTATGTTCACTACTTGAGTGACAAAATTATTTGTACACTAAACCTCAGCGACATGCAGTATACCCTTGTCACCAACCTGCACATGTAATGTACCCTGTGAACCTGAAATACAAGTTGAAAAAGCAAAAAAAAAAAAAATCAGAATACCCAACTTTCAGTTATCACCAAAACAACCCATACCATACTTCTGTTGTTACTAGTTCTTATGTACTACTAATAAGATTTTTGGTGGTTTAGGTATACTCTTTATCCTCCATTTAAATCATGTTTATAGACTATTTCTGTACATTCTACAAAAATGAAAATGTCTTGAGTACCTACTACGTGTCAAACCCTTTGCTGGGTTTTGTTCATTTCAAGATGAATGAGACACACTCCTATCTACAAGAAGTTCATGGTCTAATAGAGGAGAAATATGCAGAATGTACATTATATTATAAATATCTTAAGTGCTATAAAGATACTGTAAACCTACTGCTTTGGAAACTTCAGTGAGGGTGTGATTATTTGTTCCTTGGGAATCCAGAAACATTTTATTGAAGCAGCATTTCAGGCGGGCCTGAAAGGACAGGAGTGGCTTGACAGGCAGGCGAGCAGGTCTATTGTCCTGGGGAGGCTGTTGAAAGAACCAAATGTGTTTCCCTGTAGGGAACTCTTGTCTTTGGTATGAGGTTGGTATGGTTCATTCATCAAAGTGCATAAAGAGCTAAAAGCCTCGAGAAATGACCTTTGGACATTTCATCCCAGAAAGAATAAACATAGGCAATTCCCGTGGAGGACAGCAGCACAGGTAGCTTAGGTTTGTTCTTCCAGGGTCATTTCTTGATAACGAAAATGCATGTCTTATAGATTGGGTCCTCTAGATTCCCTCACCAATTCCAAGGGTAGAGCAACTTGACCCTGTAAAAAAAGGAAACAGAAGGAAATATCCAGATTTCTAAAAAAAAAAAAAAAAAAAAATACAATTTACTATCTCTCTAACTTGGAGAAAGTAAGCCAAAATATCTAGATTTTGTTGTTTTTTAAGCTATACTTCTCTCATTTAACCTTAAAGGTACTTAATTGAGTCCATCCATATTTAAGCCCTAATATCTGAAATATAGAACTTTTACCCTTTTCAGAATGTTGTCATCAATTGGTAAATCTAATAAAAACTGAATTTTTCTTTATGGGAGAAAAAAATTACAAGCAAACTCAAAGAATCAACAAATAATTGAGAAAAGTATTTGAAGCATAATTGACAGACAGAGAGAGAATTGTATTACTGTCAGAATTGTCACAGATGAATTTTTTTAAAGACAATTGATAAGCAAAGATAATGAAAGGGATTTCTACATAAGATAACAATAAAATGCTCAGATTAATTTATAATTAAATATAATGAAAACAATATAAACATACCATATATTGTTTATCAGATTTGCAAGTATACAAAATTTTAATACTATCTAGAATTAGCAAGAGTGTGGAGAAACGGGCACTCTCATAAACTCAGGAATGGATCCACATTTGTGCCTGAAACTCATACAGTTTTGGAGACTTCTTTAAGAAAAAGAATACAATGTGAAGTATGCCCTTGAATTTTTATTTAGAATGAGAATAATTCTAATAATTTTTAAATGACAAATACCACACAAACATTGCAAAATCGAGAATAATAATGTAATATTTCTATTGATGTACTGCCTGGCATACCTTTCTACTAACTTTTCCCTATATTTTTGATACATATTTTCTGAGTATCATTTCATGCAACAATTTTCTAATACACTACCTAGAGAGAATAGAAATATGAGTCATTTTTCCTCCAGCATGTTGATCAAAAAATTTTCTTATTTTTGATATTTTAAAAAGCTTCTTTTAGTTTCACAACTTATTGGAGATACCATATAAATTTTTAGGGTAGCTGATAAATTTGGGGAAAAAAAACTCTAAAAAGTTTCTTTCACGGACATGCGCAGTGGCGCACACCTGTAAACCTAGCACTTTGGGAGGCTGAGGTGGGCGGATCACAAGGTCAAGAGATCAAGACCATCCTGGCCAACACAGTGAAACCCCATCTCTATTAAAAATACAAAAATTAGCCAGGTGTGGTGGCAAGTGCCTGTAGTCTCAGTTACTCGGGAGGCTGAGGCAGGAGAATTGCTTGAACCCAGGAGATGGAGATTGCAGTGAACCGAGATCATGCTACTGCACTCCAGCCTGGGTGACAG
>NW_022436979.1:2470337-2553879 GCF_009761245.1 Sapajus apella
CAAAGAATGAGGCTAACGAAATCAATCAAAAAACACCACGCCCCCCCCCTGGGGGGGAAAAAAAAAAAAATTTAGAAAAAAAAAAAAAAAAAAAAAAAAAAAAAAAACTTTCTTTCACATATGATCTGTAATATTTCAGGGAATTTCAAGTATGGTTACATAGCAACCAATCAATGTTAAAGACCAGTCCAGCTGATGGCACTTCTTTGTTGTTGATATCCTTGTCATAGTGGTGTGTTATGAGCTTTATGTTATTGTCCATGCCACTATTTCTATCAAATCAATAAGAACATCATCATTTGCAATGTATTTATATGATTCGCTCTTGATTATCAAATAATCCAAGAGCTTATTTACTACTCCTATAAAAAGTGTACTTTTAATAAATTACTGCTTTTCAGAGTGATGAATTTTTTAACAATGCACTTCTTTTTAAAAGAATACATAATTCTTATATTATTGAATAGCAATAGGTGATGCTGCCTGTATCTGTAAAACTTTGGAACCACTGGCTGATTTGTTAAATCTGGTCCCTGCCAGCTTTCAAACACCAGAAAAATAATTTAGTTAGCTTCATTCTTTGATGCTTCGTCCAACTATTCTACAAGATCTGAAACATCCCCCTCCTCCCCATTGTCTTCTGGGTTTGGTACTTTGCTATTTGAGACTTGCCATGGAACTGTTTGGCCAACTTCCTAAAGCTTGTGAAACTGTCAGCACCAAGCTGACTTAATATTCCAGGAAGCATTTCTGTGATTAAGGTTTGGCTTCTGCATGACTGGTAACTGCGAAGGTGTTAGCAGAGGGAGAAGGACTAGAGAGAGGGACAGAGAGAGGTTGGACTTTGGGATTGCTGAAATGAAAAACTGCCCCATCTTCAATCATGTTCACCTCTTTAATGCCAGCTATATTATTTACGGCCAATTTTGTTGGAGAACTCCAAAGCTTTCTGTCATCTGCTGCAACACTCTATATTCCACCTTCATCTTGCAAGCTGTACACTTGCCCCTTATCTGGAGCTGAGCCTGAAGTTTGGCTAACTTTCTTGATTCACACTGTTGATAAATCCAAAACAGGGAGGGTCCACCAACACCATCACACAGCAAGAGCAAAATCACAAGTCACTTCTGTATATCAAAATAATTCCATAGATTGCACCACTCATCTTTATTGCCTTGGTTTCATATTTCACTGACTTTTAATCTGAATTTTATTTTATTTCTTTAATAAATAACTTTAAAGATGATGAAAAAATATTATTCCTGTATGTCGACATCAAGGGTCTGTAATTCCTTATTATATTGAAACTTTCTAAAAGGTCTCTATAAAATTCTGTTAAAATAACACATCCCAACACAACTTCTCCAAGTCTGATCCCCAAAATAGCCAGTAGTCACTCCAACTCCATGTGGCAAATAAGGGGTGTGACCATGAAGGATTCAGCATTAAGAGATGGTAGTCATAACCAACTGTGGTTGAAATATCTTACTTGTGCTAATTTTACAAAAACATTAGGAATATTTACATATTTTAAGGGCTCATGCAGGGCCTTAGAAGAAGACCATACAAGTAAGAGGATTGGCCAGGCGAGGTGGCTTATGCCTGTAATCCCAGCACTTTGGGAGGCTGAGGCAGGTGGATGACGAGGTCAGGAGATCGAGACCATCCTGGTCAACATGGTGAAACCCCGTCTCTACTAAAAATACAAAAATTAGCTAGGCATGGTGGCACGCCACTGTAGTCCCAGCTACTCGGGAGGTTGAGGCAGAAGAATTGCTTGAACCCAGGAGGCGGAGGTTGTGGTGAGCCAAGATCACGCCATTGCACTCCAGCCTGGGTAACAAGAGCGAAACTCCATCTCAAAAAAAAAAAAAAAACCAAGTAAGAGGATTTCAGGTTGACAATCAATTGGCTTACTATAAATACTCCTCAGTACACCCTTATGGTGAAAATCAAAATTCTCATCATCTATTTGGAGGACAAGTTGACAGCATCTTCCAAAATTTAGAATTACACATCCTTGGATCCAACACTTCCACTTCCACTAATTCACTGTTATAGACAGGCTGTCACAGACCAACAAAACATTTTGTACAAAAATATTCCATGAAGCATTATTTGTAACAGAAGAAAAAAATGGAAACACAGTAAGCAGAGAAATAGTGCAAGTAAAAATGGATATCTAAAGATCCTAAATATATACGCACCCAATACAGGAATACCCAGATATATAAGACTTATAAAGAGACTTAGACTCCCACACAATAATAGTGGGAGACTTCAACATCAATATTAGACACATCAATGAGACAGAAAATTAACAACAATATCCAGAATTTGAACTCAGATCCGGAACAAGTAAACTTAATCAACATTTATAGAACTCTCCACTTTAAATACACAAAATATACACTCTTATCAGTACCACATCACACCTATTTACAGGTTTCAATGAAATATTGGTTGGCTGCTTGTTTGTTATTTTCTTCCCTCATTTTCTTTTTCATGTCTCTATTATTAAACACAATTATAGGCATACCCATTTTTAGGCTGCATTCTAGCCCGGGCAATAAAGCAACACCCCCGTTCTCTCTCCCTCTTCCTCTTTCTCTTTCTTCCTCTCCTTCATTCTTTCTTTCTTTCTTTTTTTTTTTAGAAAAAAAAAAGAATATCTTCAATGAGCAGTAAAAATGATTGATGTTATTAAACTACTACTCTTGAATGTACATGTTTTTATATTCTGTGAACCAGAATGGGACATGAAGAAAAAAAAATGGATATCTACAATATATATGGTATGTAGTTGTTAAAAAGAGCAAGTTAGCCAGGTGTGGTGACACACACCTGTAGTCCTAACTACTCCAGAGGCTGAGGCAGGAGGATTACGTGAGGCCATGAGTTCAAGATTGTAGTACACTGTGATTGCATCCGTGAATAGCCACTGTACTCCTGCCTGAGCAATATAGCCAGATCCTGTGTCTGCACATATTTTTTAAACAAAATAAAGCAAAAAGGATAAGTCAAATCTCTCTATGTATGACCCCATGAAATATATCCAAGTTGTATTTCAATTTGAAAAAGTAGTCTAAAAGAGTGCATATGTATATATATATATATATATATATATGGTGTGTGTGTGGATATATTATATACACACATATATATATGTGTGTGTATACACATGTATACATATATACCATATGTATATAAACTGTGTTTGTGTGTGTATACATATGTAAACTGTGTGTGTATATTAATAGTTTGGCCCTAGTTTAATTTATATATTATATTTATACAGATTTTTCAACAGTTACATAATGTACCATTCCTCATGGCTCTTTTTGTGGATTAGACTAAAAGGCAGAGGACTTTTACTTACAAAAATTTGTGTATTTTTCCTCTATTTCTCTCCCCCTTTCATGCAAAATGTTTTACTTTCATAATAAAAAATTATAGCTGTTGCTCAATCTCTATGACTTCTCATGCTTAAATTACTTTCCCTCTTTAAACTCATCTTTTTAAAACAATAAATAAATTGAAGTATTTTAGGGAACCCCTGCTTGCAAATCACGCATACCATCTTTAGCTTTTAGTTGAGGTTTTGTTTTTTATTCCTCTATTTTAATCTCAATCTGTGACCAGAACTTTAGGAAAAACACGAACCCAGAATATGTCAAGATTTTTTTAAATAATGCCTTAACATAATTAAATATAATGATGATTGAGTCATCAGAGCCAGTTTATTATATTGTGTTGAAAAATTAAAATAGTTTTATACTGGGGGGCAGCATCGTGATTCAAGAGAGGATGCAAAGAAAGTCTAGCCTGCAAACAGTTACCAACAGGACTCAAAAGACTGAAAGACTTCTAGCCATCTCAGAAGAGAATGATGGGAGTATTCTAGAATACTTGCAAGAGCGTCTTCCTCAAACAGAAAAAGGTAACTCCTAAAGACGGCTGTGATATCTATGGTGCAATGTCAACTTTGCCTGGGGACGGAGGGGAACGTCCAGGCTTGCCAGTGAGCTGTCTTTAGCATAATATCCTACATGATGCAAGGATATTAAGAAATCAATGATTTATTGCTATTTCCTTGTGTCTCAATGTTTTTTCTTCTGCAAGTTTGGATTTGCCTTAGGCTCTTTTTTTTTTTTTTAAATAATCTTAGCTAGTTATAACATATGTCCAAAATTCCTAGCTTTTTGAGGAATTTTTTAATCCAGTAAAAAATGTGTCTGTAGGCACATTACCTTACACACAGAGAGAAAGAGCTATCTCTACCATCCCAGGAGACTGAATGCCTTGTTTTAGAGCAGAACAGCTTGTACACAAATGGCCTCAAGGTAAATAAGGTTCATTATTGGTCATTTTGGTGACCTTTGGCCCAGAAGATCTGTAAGGTATTAGCTCAATTTGTATGTCATCAGAAAGCAATGATTCATAAACTTCAATGCATAGAATGCCATGAATAGCCTATTAGAAAGAACCAGTGTCCACCACAACCACTATCACCACCAGCTGCACACAATCCTGATTCAGGACCACACTGACAAACCTGGCTTAGAACTTGGGGTTTACCCTGGAGAAAACTCACATGCACAAAGCCAAATCAAATTCCCATTCCTCTCTTTGAATAGATCCAACCCTCTGTTTCCTGATCTGTAAAACAAAAAAAAAAGAAGAAGAGAAGAAAAATACATTGTCTGATATCTAACATGGCCAGGTTAGCTTAAATAATAGAAGTTTAATGCAAGGACACAGGAGATATCAAATAAAGCAAAGCTTCAGCAATTGCACAACTCGGTTTGCAGAAATGGAAATTCATTCCTTGCTGGAAAAGAATACTTCAGGGGCTCCAGGGGCCAAGAGTAGCTCTTTGAGATCCAAAAGCATGGAGATTCCAAAGCATGAGCTTAATTAACTCATGACTCTTCATCTCTACTTTTCTGTCTCTTCACTATTTCCTCCTACCTCTTATCTACCTTCCCTCTACTTGGTTTTCCATGGCATAACTTCTGCCTTTTAAGGGTCAACTTCCAGAGCCTCTCTACTTCTTTTCCCCTTTTCCCTCTCTGTTTTCTAACCACTCAATCTGACCAAGACAGGAGAGGATCACAGGGCCGGGCAACCACCATCCAGCATAGAGCACTCTTGTGACTCCTGGTGAGTCTGTAGATATTAATGTTTGAGTCAGGCAGTTGGCCTAGCGAGTCAGGGCAAGAGTGCAGGGTCACAAGGTCCAAAGCATGGGAACTAAGCGTCGAAAACCCTTCAGAATGAGCTTTTGGAATAGACAGATATCTGTCAAAAGAGGGTTGTATGCTTCCCAGGCAGGCACTTTAGAGGCCACTTATTCACTCAGCCATCCCACCATTGTTGAATGTCTAGTAAGTGTTAAACACAAGCAACAGACACTGGTTAAGACATAGACTCTGAACTCCCGGACCTTAGAGTCCAGGGAGAGTGGTTAGCAGGTAATTCAACAACTATCACCCAGTGTGACAACTGCCACAACAAAAATGTGTTCAGATCTAGGGAACCCAGAAAAACAGGGAATACGAAAGACTCTGTATGTCAACCCTGAGCTAAGTGCCACTAATTAGATGAAGTCAAGAGGGAAGGAAGCCATTACAGAAATACTGCCCGGTATGAAGGCACAATGGGATTTGCTTGTGTTCAGCTGGCCGAACTCTAGCTGTGTCGCTCAGCTTGAGTATCCTCAACTTGGCTTTGTTGTCCTCATTTCTAGACTCCTTTCTAGCCATTTCAGATGTTATAAGGAAACTAAAAATGTAAACTTCCTTCAAAGCAAGGGACTATTAGCATCCACAGAACTGCAGAAAAACATGGTTCCTGGAGGGCGGCTTTGGGAAGAAACATACCCGCTTGAAAATACATAGAAAGAAAAAGAGACAAGGTCTCACTCTGTCACTCAGGCTGAAGTGCAGTGGGATGATCACGGCTCACTGCGGCCTCAACCTCCCAGGCTCAAGCAATCCTTCCATCTCAGCCTCCTGAACAGGTGGGACTACAGGCATGTACCACCATGCCCAGTTAATTTTTAAAAATTTTACAGACAGCATCTTGCTTTGTTACCCAGTCTGGTCTCAAGCTCCCAGGCTCAAACAATCCTCCCATCTCAGCCTTCCAAAGTACTGGGATTATAATGTATGCCATCATACCTGGCCCTGAATGTATTAAAACTATGCAGTAATACCCCAGTCATGGATTAACCACTCTAAATAGAAATTGTTTCTATCAAATACACATTTATCTCTAATTTATGGACTGATAATGGAGAATTTTTTAAAGAGCCTAAGCAACCCAATGCCATCAAAACTTGTTGTGTTTATCAACATTTTATTCAACCAGTTAAATATTCTTGATCTAAGTTACGATTAAAAGTGTCTCATTATTTATTTTTCTGAGAAAAAAATACAGCAGTTTTTCATTAATCTAAAAATCTTTATATTGTAAATTTTAAATCATAAAGTACTTTAAGGCTGTTGATGTGCTCCTTAGCGGTCGTTCAGAAGAGTAATAAATTGTACAGATGAAAATGTGCACAGTTAATTATGAATATATAATTTTATCAGTGACATTTTACTACCACTTATCAATAACTTCAGGAAAGACCTATTTTTCAAAATGCAAAAAAGTACAGCTTTTTCTATGTTAGGCACAGATGTTTAAATGTGTTCATTATGTTATGCTCGGGGTGTTTCTTGTTAGTTTCATAGTAGGCCTCAGGTTGCAATGCTTTTTTGCAAGGTGGTAGGATAGGTGTTATTCTCTTCATTAAAAATGAGTCAAGTAAGTTTCAAAAAATGAAGTGACATGCCCAACATCACACCACTGGTAAAAGCTGAACTTGCATATTCTTTCTGCATTTCCCAAAAGGTTCACAGGATGCAAAAAGTTCCATAGTAAAAGTGGTTTGGGAAATTCTGGATGAAACAAAAATTAAATAGTTCTGTTTTTAAGATTGCAGTCATCTTAGTGAATGGATATACACTAATGTGCTTCATAAATCGCCAAGTAGAAAGACAGAGTCTGCAGCATTTCCCAAACATACCTGAGTATAAATCCCTTTTATATCCCAAAATATCTCATGGTATTAATCGTGAAACATAATCTGGAAAAAACTAATCTATATTAGGCTCCTTCTCATTTAGTAACTGAAAATCACTCTGAAGCTCTCCCTTAGGAAAGTAAGTCATGAGAGCTGCAGTGAGAAACAAGAAGGGAGAGAAAATAAACAAGCTGGACAACTTCTGTAGAAGCTGAAGGGTGAGACAGTAACATCAGTAGTGTTACACAAACCAAAAAGGACAAAAAGATACTCAAAATTCATCACGAGACAGATTTTCTTCTTGATCAAGGACAGCTATGGAGACCAAGAGCAAACCCTATATCATTATGTTTCTCAGTGCTGCTTTAAGCAAGGAAATGTCTGCATTTATCTATGAAACACCTAACACCCAGAAAAATCTCATAAAATCTTATACATGGAACACGTAACATGGCCAGTTTAATAATCAGCCAAAAAATCTGCAAAAATGATATAACAGGGCCTGAACATCTCTAGACATAACAAATACAGCATAGTTACATTAGCAGACTAACAATGCTTGATTAAGGCATAGAGAGGATTTGGAAGACACACAGAGCATATGTCTATAAAGCTTAAGTTTATTATGTTGCAATACGAATATTAATAGTGCATGGGATTTAAGATTTAATAGCAAGAAAGTTGCATGAAGTGCATGTCTCTAAGAATTCCTGCTGTCAGTGACTGGAAAGGATCCCACTGGGGAAATGCCTTGCTACCTAACAATGCCATTGGCGGTGACTCACCAAAATTCCGACACAGGCCTAATTAGCCTCTGAGAGAATGCCTGGCAGACTCCGTCCTATTCAGTGGGGTAAATAGAGGATAAGAAACAAAGTTCTCAACTGATACAGTTTTCGCTAAAGCTCTGTTGTTTCTGCAAGTTAAGACATACTAGTACATTGGTCGAAGGATATTTGATCTTCCGTCTACCACTTTGGTTAACTGGAGGAAGAAAAGCACCACAAAGTGAGTTTGCCTCTTTGTTTTTTGTTTATCGAAGTCTTTGTACTCTGATGCCTTCTTCGGAATATCAAATAGAAACTGCCCCTCCAGTTCGGAGCATGATCGAGGGGGTAATTAACTGAACTCCAAATGGGATGTTTCTGGTGGTCATTCCCAGTCATTCTAACCTATCAGTCAATCTCCCTGTGCTCTGACTTGGAGCGTATGTTTTTAGCCCCTGGAGCAATGGTGTTCAAGCCTGGCTCTGCCCATTAAATTCATTTAGGGGATTAATATATATATATATATATATATATATATATATATGCCTAGACCCCACCCTGGACCAACTAGATCCAATCTCTAGGTCAACCTCTGTATTTGTGAAAAGTTTTCTACATGATTCTAAATGAAGTCAAAAGCCTCTAAAAACTGCTATTATGTTCATGTCCGGCTACTGAGTATATTATCTGGTCTCCAAGGAGTGATCCAAAAACCTCAAAGAATTAAGCATAAAAAAAATGCCCCCACTAATGATTGCCATACAGCTGGCTTCTTGGGACCAGCACATAGGACATGAGAAGACAGGTCCATGTTGAAGCCAGGAACTGTGAGGACTGTGATCAGCGTTGGTCAGCAGGATCCAGGGAGTGACTCCTAGGCTGGGCAAGGGAGCCTGGACTGAATGTGGGCTCTGCAGAGCTGTCTGCACACACTGGGCTTGGTGCATCTGGGGACCAGCGACTGGCGTGTTTGTTTTACCCAGTCTCTGTAGCTGCTACAACCCATGCTATCACCTCTACCAGTACCCCCCAAAATAAATAAATATACCTAAAATGGTTTTCTTCTCACAAACATTTTAAATAACATAAAAAATATTACATATTGAAGGAATTCTTGCCACCGGAAGAATTCACTGTTTGTATTTTGATATTCAGACTTAGATCCTACCAACGTCAATATAGATTTTCTTTGTCCTTCTTTTTAAAGAGTTTGCCTAATTTTTTTTTTTAGGACAAATTTCTAGAAATCTCTGTTTTTCACTAAACGGCATCTGTCTTCTAAATTTCTGCACTCATTACTAAAGTACATTCTGTAAAGCTTGTATTAACTTATATTCCTATACATAGTCCTCTTTCTCTGTGTCCTTGCCTGCCTGTAAAGTGAATTAGAAGTTGTTTTAATCTTATGACCGGGCACGGTGGCTCAAGCCTGTAATCCCAGCACTTTGGGAGGCCGAGGCAAGTGGATCACGAGGTCAAGAGATCGAGACCATCCTGGCCAACATGGTGAAACCCCGTCTCTACGAAAAATGCAAAAATTAGCTGGGCGTGGTGGCGTGCGCCTGTATTCCCAGCTACTTGGGAGGCTGAGGCAAGAGAATTGCTTGAACCCGGGAGGCGGAGGTTGCAGTGAGCGGAGATTGTGCCACTGCATTCCAGCCTGGCGCCTGGCAACAGAGTGAGACTCTGTCTCAAAAAAAAATAAAATAAAATAAAAATAAAAAAATAAAGAAGTTGTGTTAATCTTTGCTAGTATGGGAGGCAAAAACAGAAACTTACGGTTGTTTTAATTTGTGTTTCTTTGATTATCGGGGAAATCGAGCATCCTTCTGTGTGATTTTTGCACGTTTTGTCATTGTTGTCGTTACGTGCCTCTTTGTGCTTGTAACTTACTTTAGTGCTAGTTGTGGCTGCTGCTTTCAGACCCGGGCCACCCAGGACGACGGCTCAGCTACGCCCTACTTGCCCCGCATCAGCTGGAGTTGAAGCAGTCCCTGTCATTTAAGATCAAGCTTCCTCAGAGTCAGTTTCCTCATACAAACTCCTAACACCCTCGCAGTCCAGTGTTACCTTTGGATCCCTACTGCCATTCTCTTCAGAGCCTGGGGCAGGACACAGATGCATGCACTGGGAGCCCGACCCCACCAGGCAAAGTCTACCCAGCCCCAAGGCCTTCCTGAGATCAGAGGAGCCATCTTGGGGCACAAGCTGAGATTTTCTTTTGCTCATAACTCCAGTTCCAAAATTTAAGGTGTAACAAGATACAAGAGAGGCCAGCCGTTTTTCTTTAAGATGAGGGAGAAATGTAACATCATATTTACTATGTGTTTCACTAACCTGTGCTAAGAACCTAAGATACCAAAGGCACAGGGGCTGGGAGATGGGTAGGGGAGTTGAGAGGGGAACATTATATCTAGGTGCTTGCAAGGAAGTTAAGAAAAGGTACAAGGGAGGGAGGGAAAGGAAGAAGAGGCAGGGCAGAGGACAAGTCATGTCTTCGGAAATAAGCTTAGGATGATAATGAAAGCAGATTCCCTCCCTCCTATTTTTGGGGGGCATTTGCCTGTCTCCCCTTTCATTCCCACCACACTTAATGTAGATTATTAGAAATAAACAGTGGTAGAGGGAGCTGGAAAGTACAAAACACATAGTGACCGGAGGTGTAACTGGGAGATTACTGCTCTGACTCATGTAATTTTCTCTAACCTGGCACTCGGTGTGAGCTTTTTCTCTATAAGCATCGAGTAATCAACTATAGCAGACCCTCGTCTTCAAGGCTTCGATAGTTATAGATCCATAATACTTATAACAGATAATATTTATTGAGAGCCAGTCACTTGGCACTTTTGATTATTACAACAAACATACAGGGCTGGTTAAAAGTATGATCTCCATTTAACAACTGAAGAAAGAGAAAGTTTAAGTAATTTGTTGGGGACCACAGAGCTAAGGTAATTTGACAGCCAAGTAGTCGGGAGGCTGGGTCATGCTTTTATTTCGTTCCTCTATCATGCTAATTATTTGTGGGTGTTTTTTGAAAAAAAAATGGCTGCAAGAAAAAGAAAATCCACTTGAGCTAGCATAAGCAAAAAATAAAAGATTATGATCAGGGAAAGAGAACTGAAGGACAGGTTCAGAAACCAGGCCTCGGAAACAAATGGTAATGAGGGACTCTATACCACTAGAATTCTGCCCCTGCCTTCCTGTCGTTGCTGCCAATCTTACTCTGTTGCCACAGTCCAAGGGGCTGGAAATATGGCTACCAGCTGCTCACAGGTTTGCATTTTATAGGTCCCACCATTTAAAGTGCTGGCTCTTGTTCAGTGGGTCCCATTTTTACAATTCCGAAGAAGAGACTCTGGTTTGTCCACCTGTTTAGTTAAATCTCTGAGGCTTTGGAGTAGGGTCCCATTGGGAGCAGCACTGGTAACCTATAAATATGTGATGCAGAAGGAGAGATGCTTGAACAGACAAATAGGAGCCCATTCCTGTGAGCAACTCCATGCTTTATAACTAAAGTGGTCTGCCATCTTTCAGAGGCATGAATCCATCTGAAGCCTGCCCATAGCAAGCCCCACCACTCACCCAATGAGCCCCACATTTGCATCTCAAGATGGTGTTAGTCTCCTTTTAAATGCTATAATTTTCAGGACGTATTATAGTGTTAGTCTTCATGAAACTGAGACTTCATGACCTATATCAGTATGAAATTGCTCCCCAAAGGATCATGAATCCATATCCAAAATTCTTGCAATACAAAATGTAAGTGCTTACTGAAGTTTCTTGATGCAGCTAGAAGAGGAATTACTGCATCATGTAACATACCTCAAAACCTCTTTAGAAAGCCTCATTAAATATTTCTCTTCTTCCTCCCCCCAAACTGTCTTTTCTCTTAATCCTTCTCCTATATCCAGAACTGCTTGTTATTGTTGATGTAGCTGTTGCTGTTGTCATTGTCATTGTTGCTGCTGTTTTGGTTTTTCATTTGTTTGGAGTTTTCTATGCCCCTAGCTCCTATGAATCACTCTGGCATTTTTTGGTCTCTTTCATTTTTTATCTACTACTATTCAGATCAGTGAAACAGGCATAGGATAATAGAAGATGAGGAAGGGGAAAAGCTGTGACTACTTTTTGCCTTACCAAGTTTTGTCTCACTGGAATCATTGCAGTTTTCCACAAAGAAGGGGACGTCCCCCTGAGGCACCCAGAGTTTCTTCCAGTTCATGCTTCAACACACTCCCCTCCCCCCTTCCTTCCTGTATCCTGCCGAGCTGAGTAGAATTCTCTCCAAGGCCTTGAGAGCATTACCTCTTCACAAAGTTGGGGGATCTGGACTTGTCCTGAATTTCAGCAGCAGGACTCAAACTTCCTTCATTCAGGCGCTGTGGCTCAGGCCAAAGATGTATACTCACCAGAATTGTGTTCACCTGTGAGTAATAAGCAGCCCAATTTACAGTGGCTTACGTCAATAGGGGGCTATTTTTTCCTATAACAAGAAATCCGGCCTTAGAGAGTTGCTGATGTTGGCTTAGCAGTTCCACTCACCAAGCAGTGATCCCAGGAGACAGGAATCGAGGATGGATTGGAGATAAGAAAGCAGGAGTGAAAGATGTTACCAAAAAAAAAAAAAAAGAGAGAGAGAGAGAGAGGTTCTCCAGGTGAATGACTAGGCCTGTTCCTCCTGTGACCCCTCAAGGACATCTGTCCATTGTCCTTCAGCACTGTCCAACCAGCAGATGAAAGAAAGGTGCATTGATCCCTCAGTCCCTGAGCCCACACTGGGCAAAGGCTGCCCTGTGGGATGTCACCAGCGCTTCCAGTTGTGCGTGCTTGCTCATCGAGTGGGGTTCTGGATGTCTTTGTGCGGGGGTCTCAGAGAGACCTGGGAGCAGAACGCAAGAGGTGTTAAGGGCAGCTTAGTGGACGTGCATTGTCAAGATGTCCTTGCAGGGAGATGTGATGGCTGCAGTAAAAGGTGGGCTCCTTTGTGGATATGATGCGGGACCCAAGACGCATCTCACACAGCCCAGAGCCTCCTGAATCTGAGGTTTCTACATGCTTCCTTAATTCTGGGAAAGTCTCTGTGACTGTTTCTTCAAAAATGTCATCCTGTTTATTCTCTTCTCTTCTTCTGGGATTCCGTCTACTTCAATGCAGATATTATCCTCCACAGTGCTTAGTTTCCTTTTACAAATCCCCTCTCCTTAATATCCCCTCCTGATTCCTTTACAGCTAGTTCTGCATCCCAATCTTCCTACTTGCTAATTCATTTCCTGTCTATGTCCAATCTGTCATTCAATCCATTTACGATATTTGTTCCAACATATATATTTTCTGACTTAATATCTCCAATTGGTTCTTCACAGCTGCTTATTGCTGTTTCATGTCTTCCCGCAACTCTTTGAGAATATTTGATATGCTTATTTTCATCTTCCTGGCCCATCACCTATGTTGCATCTCAGAGTGTTTTCTGCCAGGAGTCCTTCTCTTTCTTCTCCTTGCAGTCTTCGTGTTTTTCCCTCAGAGCTCCTTTTCTCCTGAGGGTGTTCACCTCCGTGGTTAAGTATCTCTGGGGTGGGGGCTAGAAGCCAGGGCCTCCATCTGTCCGCTTCTTAGGGGGCCACTTCCAGGCTGAGACTCTGAGGTGCTACTCTTGGGGCTCAATTACTTCATGTAGGGCATTGCCCCATTTCCCATACCAGTGACCCTGCCCTGGGGACTTCATCGAAGGTTGTGTGTGGAGGAGTGCTGGAGAAGGCGATGCATGGAGCTGGCCAGAGAGCCTGAGCATTTTCTTATCAGTCTCTCATGGAGCAGAAGTTTCTGCATCACCAGGTGCTGTTTAACAGACTGTCAGTGGCAATCTGGCGATGCACAAGACCAAAAAGGGTAGAGATAGAATCATGCTCCCAACCCTGCCCCTCCTCTAGAGGTCAACTCCTATCTGGGGTCAGCACTTTTTTTTTTTTTTTTTTTTTTTTTTTGAGATGGAGTCTTGTTCTGTCGCCAGACTGGAGTGCAGTGGCACAATCCCGGCTCGCTGCAACCTCCGCCTCCTGGGTTCAAGCAATTCTTCCGCCTCAGCCTCCTGAGTAGCTGGGACCACAGGCGTGTGCCAGCATGCCCAGCTAATTTTTGTATTTTTAGTAGAGACGGAGTTTCACCATGTTGGCCAGGATAGTCTCGATCTCTTGACCTCGTGATCCGCCCACCTTGGCCTCCCAAAGTGCTGGGATTAAGGCGTGAGCCACCGCACCCAGCCTGGGGTCAGCACTTTTACACATACATTGTGATTCAGCGACCTTCTGGGCTCTCCAAGGGTTTCTTTTAGTTTTTATAATAACTCCGGCTTCAACATTCTCCCTCTCACCCCCATGCATCTTCAGAATTGGCTTTGGGACTGGCAGCCAGCAGCCTGGGCATTTCTATTCTGTTGATTCCCTGTCTATAGAGAGAGGAAGATCATGCATTCTTGAAGTTCTTTTCTCCATGGGTACAGGGTGGCCTCTTTGCCACAACTAAAAAAAGCTGCATGTGTGACTGCACCTTCCGAAATCTTGTGCAGTCACAGGTATATTATGAAATCTGTCTCCCATCTGCTAATATCTAGAGTTTACTCCTGGCTGGAACAGTTGCCCAGTGTGATGAATCCTCGAAGCAGATCCTGGAAGCAGTCCATGACTACGTGCCAAGAGGCTCTGGCTGGAGCCTTGGTCACCGGGGACCAGGCCCTTGCTGGTCTGGACCTGATATCAGCAAACCCAGTTATCTTCTGGCTCTTGGGTCTACTCCAAGAGCCTGAGCCATCCTCTGCCATTTGCTCAGGTTTCCTGACAGCTGCCACAACTGCTCCTTTCTCTTTCTTCCTTCTAATGAGCTCCATCAACAATGACAAGTCAGGCCATCCCACCAGTTTGCAGTGAAGTCTAAGCTTGTTCAGAAACTCCTTGCTATAAATCGCTCTCTACCGACCTGAATCGATCATCTCTGATGCTGTGAGCTGTGTTCCATCACATCCTGCCAGGGGGCCAACTGCCAGAGCTCCTAAAGCACAAACACAAAGGTAGCACCTTCCTCTCTTCTTCTTGTTAACGTAGGAGAAAACAACAAAACAAATAAAAACCCCTCAACTTACAGATCTCATCAACCCTTCAATTTAACATATCTACCTAACTGAGGTCCTAGAAGACCAAGTAGTAACAACAAATTCTGCAGCCTACATTTAACTTCTGGCATTGGTCTGTTTTGAAGTTTTGCCTTTCCGGTACCATTTTAATGCACGATTACCTGGGACCTGGGCTGATACTCCCAATGGATTTTTCTTCTTTCTGGAGGTACATGTTCCTCACCAGCAGTTTTAAAGCCTCCTTGATTCTCTGTCCCACTAAAAGAGCTCAGAGGATGCAGACTCCATGAATGAGTCAGATTTACCAGTGTAAACACGACCACCAAACCAGCCGCATGGCTCAGGCCTGTAATCTCAACATTTTGGGAGGCTGAGGTGGGTGGACTGTTTGAGCTCAGGAGTTCGAGACCAGCCTGGGCAACATGTTAAAACCCTGCCTCTAAAAAAAGTAAAGAAATTAGCCTGCCATGGTGGTATATGCCTGTAGTCCCAGCTACTTGGGAAGCTGAGATGGGAGGATCGCCTGAGCCCGGGAGGTTGAGGTTACAGTGAGCTGGGATCGTGCCACTGCTCTCCAGCCTGGGTGACAGAGTGAGACCCTGTCTCAAAAATAAAAATATAAATGTCCACCACAGACCTCTTCTCCATTTCCTAAAATGCCAAGTTTTAAGAACTTCAGTGTCCTTGAAACCTAGGTTTATTAAAAAAATGCTCATCTTATAATTTCCAAGATCATCTCTTCAACTCCCTTGAAATAGGAAACTGATATGCTGCATCCCCATGTGGTTCCACCTCAACCCAGGATTTCTCCCGCTGTGATAATTCTGATCCCAGAGAAGCCTCCACAGTTTTCTCTGATTTGTGGATGATCACTCCAAGAACCATGAAGGCTTGTGTCAAGTTGAGCCCCAACTCCCTTGCTCCAGTCTGTCCAGCAGCTGAACAATGGTGGAAGTTTTCTTTGGCTGCATTCTGGGGTAATGATTTTATCTAAGGTGCAGCTGTGCATTGTTCTTTAGGTCCAAAATCTGGGACATTTACCCCCAAACATGAGGAGAATTAAGCCAGACTGCCTTGCAAGTGCCTCAAAGTCTGCCTTAACACAGTGACCCATCCAAGAGAAACAGAGATATGTCACCAAAAATATCTATAATTTTTTTTGTTTTACTGGAAACTCCTTAGGGATAGAGTTGAGGGGTTCACGCTGCCCTTAGAGCTAAACTTCCGGCAAATCTTCTCCCAGGGCCCTGGAGGCAAATAGGGCAGTGCAGAATGCTCCTTAGAAGGGAAGGTGGAGGAAAATAGATGCTTATATTTAAGGATCCATGTTTCCGAAACCCCAGAATTCAAAAAGCTTTCTGGGCTATGCCCTCACTGGATTCAGAACTACCAGGCTTTCATTATCAAGAATCCATCTTGCCAGCATAGGGCTGAAGTTTCTGCTTCCTGAATACCTTTTCCCCCATCAATTTCCTTCAGTAACTAGTGGAGGAAAATGAAATTATTCTGGGAGGTGGCATGACAGAGAAACTGAGTTTCTAATGTCACTTTTTGAAATGCATCATATACATTTAGATCTCTCAAAGCCTATGTCTAGGTCCCTTGTAGGGTGACAAATCATCCTGGATCGACTTGGACTGAGGGGTTTACTGAGATGCAGGACATTCAATGCTGAAACCAAAAAAGTCCAGGGCAAACCCAAACAAATTGTTCACCCCAGTGCCATGCCCAAGATGAATAGAGACACCAAAATACCGCTAAGACAAACATCTTCACTGAGGTGTATGTATTTCTGACAGCCATACTGCGTCAAAGAGCATGCGCCGTCATTCTTTTCAGAATTCCATTCACCTGCAGACCATCCTCAGCCTCAGTCTTTACCTGTCCACATCATCTTCTCCTCATCTTTTGGATGTGTCTCAACACTGTCTGCAATTAATTGTGTTGCATCTTGTATTCCAGATAACAATGCCAGAAATGAATGCAGATTTTGGTTTTGGCTGTAAGGGCTCGGTTTGTGAAACATACATATTTATAATGGAGAGGAAACTGGTGGAGAGAAGAATCCTACCTCCTTTGGCTGGTTTGTGCAATGAGCTCAGCACTACACACTTAGATATGAAGTAATTAGAAATAATGAGCCTCTGGGATTACCCCAAGTCTTCCAGGAGATGTAGAGTGTGCCCCGAGTCATGCTGGCTACAAAGACCAGAATTCGTTATGGATAAAAGTAGGAGAATTTGATTAAACCAACTCATGGGTGTGTGTCCAAAGATTATTTAAAAACATGGTAGTGGTGCCACACAAATAATACATAGATCCTACAAAGCCATGCCAACACTGTGAAAGGAAATCTGACTCGCAGGGCTCCACATCCCACTGCCCTCCAGACCTAACAGTGTTATTCTTCTGGTTTGTAGCTGGAAATTCATTTAAAGGCTGGAGAATGGTTTCGACTGTTCTTTCTCTGCTTAAGTCATGTCATAAGTAATGTCCATCAGATGTAACTCTGTGGATGGAGCCTTCACTTTAGCAGAGAATCTCCAGTCTCAGGAAGAAAATGAAGTGTCTTTTCCTCTTGGCTTGATTCCTGCCTCTTGTCTTTTTTCTCTATCATATAAGCACACTACTGGTCTTCATCATTTTTTTTCTTAAAAGTCCTGGATTGCATTTTTATTTTAAAAAGACACTGTGGACTCCATTACGTCTATTTTTAAAATTATAATAGTAATAAACTCAGGGGAGGCCTATCTAGTGACTATGATGCGCCAGGGAAACCCTTCTGCCTAAAACAGCTCCCAGCTCAGGAGAGGGAGAAGGCAGCCACACTGGCTGGCCTGGTCAGCATTTTCTGCCAAAGATTTCTTCCTATCCGGAAATTGCTCTTATGTGTATCATACATGTTTGAAATAGCTTTCTCCAATTTGAAAAACCATAAAGCAGCAATAAACAAATGGGACGCTGGTGAAAAAAAAAATCCTCTCTAAGTATCATGCATGCTTTTACAAGTGTTTATTAGATGGCATCATTTTGCCTTTGCTTTTGCATGGTGAATTCTCATTGCTCATGTAAACTTCCCAATGTAATTGGGTCCCTAGACCATTCACTAACTTGGGTATACTTTTCTCTATTAACTATTAAAAAACAAGATAATAGGAAAAGAAACGAATGCTGAAAAGCGAGCCAAAAGTACAATGAAATGAAATGAATCCTAATAACAAAGAGCTCTCTTCTTTCCAAATGCATGCATTCCTCCCCAGCCCTGCACCACAAACCACATCAGTGTGTGCCAGTGCCATTTCAATGTTATTCGAATACTCCAAGACTAAGTCCATGAATAAAAGGCAACAGCAGCAACATTGCTAATAGGCTCTAGGTATTTAAAACACAATGGCAGCAACCTTCCTCAACTATGAGGGATACCTGGAGCTCATAGGCCCCAGTGCATGGATATCAGGCGGCTTGATGATTAGGGTTACATGGTTAAAGGAATAGGCTAAGGGAATAAGCTGCTATATACAGGGTTAGCTCATATTTCCTGTAATGCACTTTTTGAGTACTTTTGCTTTCATTCCTGGGAAAGATGCTAAGTTTAAAAAAAAAAAAAAAAACCTTATAAAGCATTACATTTAAAAATTCATATAAAAGGCACCAAGAATAGAAATCACATTTATACTTCAGTTTCACACACTTTCTGTCCCAAACAGCATATAAATAAATATATGATTTTTGTAAAAGCTACATTGTGGCATATGCCACAAAGGGCTTAGGTATCAGGCAAGGGAAAAATGATTTATCTTCATTATCATCTATCCACACATACTTTTGGTAATCATGAAGACATTTCTCCATACAGTTTCACAAGAAAAATAACAGAACTTGGGGTCTGAGTTTCAGTATCTGGCCTGAATCCATTTAGTGGCAAAAGGAATTCTTCAGTACTGACATTACATTTCAACGGGGCACAGAGAGACAGGATTTACATTCCTTCTTGGATTAAGTTTTGTTTTTTAGACTCGTTCTCTTTAGATAATCAAAAGCATGTGTGCCCACACCTTGCCAGCTCCACCAAGGGATCCTCAGGACCCATCTCAGAGGGGTCTGACATAACATCTGAAAGGCTATGTTGCTGCCTCCCCAGCCAAGGGGGGTGCTGGTGATTTCTCTTGCATTATCTTTGAGGTATCACTCACCAAAGCAATGAATGGCAACCATTCCAAGTCCCACCAGTAACCCCTTCTGAAAAACATATCAGTAGGAGCCTTCAGTTTTAAATAACCACTGCCTCGTAGTCAAACAGAGGAAGAATACCCTAGTCAATTTATGAGGTCTTTGCCTTCAAGTTATAGATGAAAGGAGTTTGTTGCTAGCTGGGAAAGGTTATTTATAACGTGATTGTTAAGGAAGGAATGATAGCGTTCCCATTTTTTTCTTTTTTTTTAAAACCATCCTTGGGTTTTGATGATTGCTATGGTATTTTTTGCCTGTTTTACATACTCCTTTTGGCCGACTTTAAACTGGGTTGTATTCAAAGAATCAACTTTAATTTTGTGACAAAAGAATCTGTAATCAGAGATATCCTGCCTTCATTTTGAGTACTCCCCACGCTGTCCTCTCTCTAACTTGTTTTATTTTGAATGACACGGACAAGGAATTTGAATGACTGCATGCATTTTTGAAGACGCTTAAACCTTCTCTCATTCTGGGTCTTCAGGATAAAAATATCTACATTAGAAAAATTTTAAAGAAGGGATCCTATATTCTAAAAATATAAAAAATTAATTCAGAGTGGAGTAGTTCATCAAATTAAAAGACAATTTTGTTGATCTTACCCTCTTTAGTTACAAAAGAGAATTTAGTTGCATTTCTTTTGGTCAGGGAAGTCCACCATCGATACTACAGAAGCGGGCAAGATCATGTATATAATTTTACTAGGGGAGAAGCAGATGGAATTTATTTTCTTACCTGAGCTCACCAGGTCTTCTTATACCCCAGCCTCTCTACTCCTGGTTTCTGATTGGAACCCCATATGGGATTTCTCATGCATCCCTATCCATTTGCCTCAAAATCACCTGAAATGAGCGGGTACGCTGCTTAAGAAAAATGAGGATTCCCAGGCCCCATCCCAAGTCTGCTACATCAGAATCTCTAACAGTGGCTTCAAGAATCTGAATATTTAACAAGCTTCCCAGGAAATTTCTAAGACCCTAAAGTTTGGGGAATGACTACCACTATGTCATAAGAGATTCTAGAATGGAGACTGTGGCAGGATTGCTATTGCTTACCCCAAGGCCAGTTTTCCTCTCATGCTTCAAGTAACAGAGCCTGAGTCTTGGCCAGGCATGACTCTCTTACTGCTAGGTGTGTCTGTTTTATGGGTCCAGGCCACCATGGAGATGCCAGCATAAGTGCTGTGAGCAGCTTAAAAGACAGGTAGTTGGTCGGGCACGGTGGCTCACGCCTATAATCCCAGCACTTTGGGAGGCCAAGGCAAGTGGATCACGAGGTTAGGAGTTCGACACCAGCCTGGTCAATATGGCGAAACCCTGTCTCTACTAAAAATACAAAAATTAGCCCAGCGTGATGGTGGGCATCTGTAATCACAGCTACTCAGGAGGCTGAGGCAGGAGAATTGCTCGAACCCAGGAGGCGGAGGTTGCAATGAGCTGAGATCATGCCGTTGCACTCCAGCCTGGTTGACAAGAGCAGGACTCCGTCTCAAAAAAAAAAAAAAAAAAAAAAAAAAGACAGTTAGTTGACACTTGACACACACACTTGCTTTCTGCTTCTTCTTTCTTGCTGGCTGGAATCGAGACATCATCACCGGCACTCAAGCATTCATATTAGAAAGAAGGGAACACATTAACAAGCAAAAGAGAAAGAATTTGACAACCACGAGGCTGCCATAACAGGCCCAAATAGCCCAACTCCACATTTCTTTAATATGATAGAGAAATAAATGTCTGCCTGGTTTAATTCATAAGTCTCTCATCTTGTAGTTGTGGAATGGAGTCGGGTAGATGGTATGTGCAGCTAAGCCTCAACTAAATGATATAGACACCAAGAAAAAATTGTCTTCTTTCCCCTCCATAATCCCAGAACCTGTCCAGTACTGATAAGCTGATTTCTTGTAAGCAAACCGTCCACTGTGGGGGTGAGGTATGGAGATGGGCTCCCATGCCTGCAGAGCCACAGCTTTCCCAGCTCCTGGTCACCAGAACAAGACCAGGGGCCAGTTAAGTGGAGGGAGGATTATCTGCAACCTCATGCAATCGTTAGAACTCCAGTGAGAGTATAATGAGAAGATGAATAGCAAAGACTGTAGGTGGAGTCAGACCCCCTGGGTCCGAATCCTGGGCCCCCACTTATTTTTTGTGTGCATTTCAACAGATTGCTCAACTCGTTTGAACTTCAATCTTACAATATAAAATGAGGAGACTCAGAAAACCAACCATCCAAGGCTTACTATGAGAATTCAATGCTATACGCAAAGTCTGGCATCTCAATAACAAATTCTCTCAATAAATGACAAGTATTGTGATTGTTATTTTTGGAAACTGTAAGAAGAAAGAAAATGAAACATCAGGAAGTGTGGTTATGAAGTTCCCTCCACTAGCTACCCCAGAACCTGATTATCTTCCACTTTGTGAAATAAATTCTGTAAGCCGCTGAGTTTTGGAGATAGAAAGAGAGATGTTTAAAGAGGATTTTAAAGTCCTTGCTATTGCTTGGCAAAGAAATCATCAGTAAATTCTATATCTCAGGGAAGGAAAGAAAGTAACACTGATGAGAATAAGGAGGTGAAGTAAGAGGCAGCAGCAAAGGAAGGTGGCTTCCAGTCCTAGCACCTCTGCTTGGTTTATGGCTGATCTCAACCAAGTCACTTATACTCTAAGCCTCAGTTTTCTTTTCTGTAGAAAGGAGCTCCTAATATCTGCCTTATCTCAGTGATAAGTGAATGAAATAATAATGTAGTTATATATCATAATCATATAATTTGGAATTTATAAAGAGCTATAGCTTTCTATGGCTTTATTACATATTCAGACTCCGTGCTACGTTCCTGGGGATAGCAGAAACTGTCTCATGTAAATCTTCTCTCTCAACTTGGGGGAGGATCTGGGTGGAGAACCTTTGGCCATGTTCATCTCCAGCTGCTGACTTTCTAGGGCTGTAAAGGCCATACTCTTACAGGTAAGCCACCAGAATAATACATCAAAGCATCTAAAAACTATTTATTGCACACTCATCTTAGTCTCTATTTAACCTCTTTCGTTGTACAAAAAGAATGGGCTTTGAAAGTCCAGTTATAATCAAGTATTAGGAGGCGATGCAGAAATCACTTTCAAGTAGTTGGCTGTGCATAGCATGGAGGCAATACTTATTCCATCACAGTCTGAAGCTCTTAGATGACATCAGGGATCAAAAATGCCACCTGTCACCACTACCCAGCCACAAGAATGAGTCCTTTCCTCCAAGGAAAATACTGAGTGTTATCAAATATGTATTTACTTATTATAAGCTTCCCTCCCTCTCAGCTCCTCACTGGCGTCATTGACTAGGCCCTTATAAATCCCAGTATAGTACATTTTTTCTTCCACATGGATCGTCTCTCTTAGAGTCACTTTCAGGCTTCTAAAAGGCAGTGATCATTTCTTTCTTTCTTTCTTTTTTTTTTTTTTTTTTTTTTTTTTTTTTGAGATGCAGCTTCACTCTTGTTGCCTAAGCTGGAGTGCAATGGCACAATCTCTGCTCACGCAAAGTCCGCCTCCCAGGTTCAAGCGATTTTCCTGCCTCAGTCTCCTAAGTAGCTGGGATTGCAGGCGTGTGCCACCACATCTGGCTATTTTTGTATTTTTAGTAGAGACAGAGTTTCTCCATTTTGGTCAGTCTGGTCTGAAACTCACAACCTCAGATGATCCACCCGCCTCAGCCTCCCAAAGTGCTGTGATTATAGGCATGAGCCACTGCATCCAGCCAGCAGTGACAATTTCCATCATACTCAACATCCATCAGATCTGATGTTTAACAAGTGATGTGTGGTTTTAAAGGATGTGGGTGCACAGCCATGACCAGGTCTGATGGCTCCTTCTTTTCCCAGTGTCCACAATGGGCTAGGTCTCTATCCGGCACTGAACTGTGGATAGAAACATGTTCATGGAGCCCGCCTTTCAGCAAGAGATCTGCTTTATACAAAGACACAAATATCTTTGATAAGCAGTTTCTGAGTCGACAGATAAGTTGGTCTTGGAGGATGGAGAGGAACTGGTGCAAAGGCTGTCTAAGTGTGAAAGGCATTGACATGGATCAGGAACTGAACAAAACCCAGCGGGCTAGAATGTGGAGGGGAGCTGGCGGGAGCTGGAGAAGGAGGCAGCAGCCAGATCATTTGGTTGGCATTTAAATGACTTTTGCTTTTAATCTAACTGAAATGGGCAGCCACTTAGCTGTTTTAAGGAGGGAACTGAGCTAATCCAACCTGCACATGAAGATGATGTCACTGCTGTTGTGGGGATAGCCAATTAAGGGGCTCTTCAGTTACCTGGTCTGGAAAGAATTGTAACTCAGGTCGGGCTGATAACTGTAGTTAGAGAAGTTTGGCGATCAACAGTTTCTTTTACTGTGGTGGGAAATCTTTTAGTAGAACCAACTCAGATCTACAGATCCTTAACAGCTGAAGGAGTCTGTATTTATGACGAGCTCCAGGGTTATCTTACATATACAATGTTCGAGGGTTCAACTGACACTTCTGTATGTTCTTATTGCCAATGAATTTCTTAAAAGGACTAAATTCATGAGTCTGGATCCACCCTAAACCTAGTCTCCCGAAGGTTTTCTAAAACATCAGATTTAACCATCACCAGAATGGCTATTCACAATGAAAAATATCATTCTCCTAACCAATGGTCAGTAATGTGTGCACTTTAAGCTCTTCAACAGTAGTGATGAATTTGTGCAAGTTGGCCCACACATATTTCTGATTCACAATGTCAATGTTTAAGACTAGTGGACAAACACACAGCCTGCTGACATGGAACAAAGCAAAATCAGCTGACTTCAAGCCATGAACCACCCCACCTTCATGCTAAAAATGTAACTAATGGGCTTGATTAATGATACTTAATTTTCGTTTGTGTTAATGGTATTTCAATAAAAAATTATCCTTCAGTGGCCAAAAACCAGGGAACTCAACCAAAAAGACGTCCAAATTATAGTGCTCAGTGAAAAAAGTACATCACAGGGTAATAAACAGAGTATAATATTATGCCAGGGCCAGATTTGCATAGTTAGTCCTAAAAATTTTTCTCATCTGCTTACTTGATGCTTTGCTGTTTATGGAAATGTATCTTTCTATCTGGGATTTGTAAAGATCATATGACCATATTTTCATATTTCCTTGTTTTGGTGTGTAAATTCCTCTCCCAAATGTATATAAATCCCATAAGTGGTGAAAGGAATTTTACTAAATGGCCCATTTGCCATTTGCCAACCTCTCTCTTGGCAGGTGTGACCCAAGGGGTCCATCACTTTGTCAAGCGACAGATAAGCAAGCTGTGAATTCCAGTGGTCTATGGCTCACCTTTGCTTCTCAGAAGCTTCCTCCTGAATTTATGTGGGGATGCAATGCTGTGTAAATCTACCATGAAAGTCCTATGCACGCAAAAGACCTGATTTTCAGGTCTGCGAACACATGCTTCATCTGTTTGACTTATATGGGCACCCTAGGGTTTTTATTTGTGCCAGAAAGTGGAAGCCAAGCTTTCATTGTAAACAGATGGTGCTGCTAACAAGGAAAGTAAAAAAATTCTTCCAGTCACTCTCTTGCACCAGAGGCCCCAAGAAGATTCTGCTTTAAAAACAAATGAACAAAACTATCAAATACTCCCTCTCCCCTACTCCGTAGACTCTAGGTCAAAACACACACATACATGGCCCCTCACATGCAGACAAAATCTGGTCTCCATTCCTCCCTTTCCCTATGCTCCTCCCCATGCCAAATTCTACATTCCTTCAGTGTAGATACTATAAATATAAAAGAAGCAAACTCAATCCTGAATCACGAGGGGGCTTTTCTTTCCATGACCACAACATAAGCACTGGTCCATCATTTTGGGATTTTTATGAAGCCTTGAAGAATGTTCAGAATTCCAGTGTTGCTCAAACAACATCTCTCACCAGTCGGCATGATTCAGATGTTGAGTTTCGAGACAACCTGGGGATTTCTGATTAGAAGAAAACATTATCTTGAAGTATCTCAATGTGAAAGATTTCCACGTATTTCCCCCTTTTTCCTTTCAGCCCAGGAGAAAAGAAATGTGGAAACGCTTATGTTTTCTTTAACATGAGGGAATTTGAAGTTGATTGCAATCTCCCTGTCCCTAACCCCAAAAGAGAAGTAGCATTATTATGCTGTAATCAGGTCCTTTCTTAAATTTCTCCATTAGGTAGCATCTTGTTACATAACCACTTTATGCTCTTAAATCTGGATATCATTGATAACAATCTTCTGACAGATCATACTTCCGGTGCCTAAGTTAGAAAATGAATGACCCAGACCCCCTGAGATGTTCTTTGAAGCATTCCAGAGGAAGGGGACATTGGAGGTTATCCAGTCACCCGTGCCTTGGGGCAAGACCACACTCAAACTGTTCCAAAGAAATGAAGATCTCTTTTATTTTTCAAGTTTCCCCAGAGATACAGATTCCACAGCCTCCCTAAGTAAACCCTCAGTGTTTCAACATCGTTAACATTTTCAGAGGAGAGTTAAACCCACTATCAATTTACTTATGATTCAATTGGCACTCTGTCCTTTGAGCCTTAGAAAATATCTCCATCAAGACCTTTCTATGGTATACCTGAAAGCTACATTGTCTATTGGCTTGTGTCAGAAACCATGAGGAAATACACCTTTTTGGAAACCTTACCTCAGTCTCTCCTATCTGTTTAATGGGGATACCTGCTCTGCCAAGCTCACAATACTACTGGAAGGTTCCAAAGAGATCATGTGTCAGGCTGCCCACGGCATTATTTGTATCACCACCTAAATAATTATTCTAAACCTGAATCTGGAAGTAGTAAGTTACTCTATTATAGAAATAATAGGGATTCCTGAAATAATACTTAATTCTAAGACTAAGTATTGTATTACAAATACAAACGCGTGGTGCATGACATATCACTTTAATGCTCACATAAGCAAACTAAGTGTTGGCATCTCACAAAGCATTAGGGAAAAATTATTTCCCTGAAGATGAAGGACTTCTGAAGAGCAATGGTGGAAAGCTACCTCCATGGTTTAGCAATTGCAGATGCAGGGACCGGGAAGGTGAGGGTGGAGGCAGCAAACTGCCTAAGAGTGGGAAGCCCTGTACGAGGGACACACATGGATCAAAGTGGTTCCGAAAGCCTAAGTGTGAATGGATAAGGAAAGGCACGCCAGGCAAAGGGAGCTGACACAGCAAGGTTAGGACCTTACCCTCAGGTAAGTGGAATTCAGGACAGAAATTAATAGAATAAGAAAAGGGCACTTTGTCATGCTAAATAATGAAACTCAAAATGAGGCTACAGCAATGATTAATTACATATTCATCAGACAACACAGCAGCCACTATATAAAGCAGGAATTACAGGAGATGAAAGGAGAATTATTCAGAAATGAAAACGCAGTCCATGATAAATAACTCAACATAACTTAAGTTCAGAAAAGACATAACATAATCAATAAAATGTATGTTATTCAACTGTGTATCCTGAAAATATCTCCATATTATCTAACATCATTTTTTCAAGTGGCCAGGGAACATATATGAAAATTAACCAGAAGTTAGGCCCACAAAGAAAGTCAAGAAATTCCAAAAGATAGAAACATTACAAATAATATTTTTTGTCACAATGCAATAAAACAAAAACATTGTTATCAAAATCTCAGTTATAAATATCATTACAGAAAATTATAAATAAATACTGGCAAACATCATTTATTAGCACATTAGAAAAATAATCACCGTGATCAAGTGGAGCTTGTTGTGGGAATGCAAGAACAGTTCATGGCCAAGAAATGTATTATATTCCATTAAATTAATAGC
Source organism: Sapajus apella (assembly GCF_009761245.1). NCBI lineage: Eukaryota > Metazoa > Chordata > Mammalia > Primates > Cebidae > Sapajus > Sapajus apella. The sequence continues at coordinate 2,497,389 of NW_022436979.1, forward strand.
TGTATGGAGAAAAAATATATATGATCACTTCCAAAGATACCAAAAAGAGCATTTGGACAGAAGTCAATAATCACACTTGACCTGTCCCTCCCCACCAAAAAAGCTTCTAAGAACAAATTGATCTTTTCTTAGCATGAGAAAATAGATCATTCTCAGCCCAAAGCCCACATGGGTAATCACTGAAGCCAATTCCTTTAAAATAAAAAATAAGACACGAATACCCACTCTTACTACTTTTATTTAACATCGTACTAGACCTAATAGACAATGAAAGTTGAAGAGAGAAACTAAAAGTATAAAAATTGGAAAGCAGATGTTAATCTTTATTTTTAGATTATATCATATAGTTAGAAATATAAGAGAATTGAGAAATGCTTATAAACAATATGAGTAAGATAGAATGGCACACCATGAATACACTATGTAATTAGTTGCTTATATCCAGCTAGAAGATGTAATGAGAGAAAAGACCCCATTTACAATAGTAATAAAAGATAAAATACCTATGAATAAACTGAATACATGTCCAAGATACATATAAAAAAACTGTACAACATTCCCAAAGGACACAAAATAAGATTTGAACAGATGGAAAGATCTACCTTTTCCTTGGCTAGAAAGACTGGATAATATGAAGATGTCAACTTTCTCTGTTAATTATTTAAATTTAATCCTAATGATAAAAATAGGAATAAGAGTTTCTGTTATTATTTGTTTACTCTCAAGTTCATGTGGAAAAATAAACAATAAGGAAAACTGGGAATCTGAGAAAAGCAATGAGAAATGATATTAAACTTAAAATAGAAGCGATTAGCTATTAAGTAAATATTAAAATAAAAAGCATCAATAATTAATTGGTATGGTGGTAACACCCAAACTAAAAAAAATCGACCAAGGAAATAGAAATATAAGGTCCAGAAATAGACTCAACAATACACAGGAATTTAATATATGATAATAATAGCATCTCAAAACACGGTACAAGATCATTACCATAAAGTCGTGGTGGTCAAGCAAAGCACAGGCAACAGAAGCAAAAATAGGCAAATGGGACTATAGCAAACCTAAAAACTTCTGTGTAACAAAGGACACAATCAACAGAGTGAAAGTTCAGCCCATGTTACAGAAGAAAACAATTGCAAATCTTGAATAGAGATTTCAAAAGACTTGAATAGAGCCTTTTGCCCATTTAAAGATGATCCTCCAAAGATGATATTCACACAGCCAAAAAGCATATGGAAAGATGTGAACCGTCATTGATTACTAGAGAAGAGAAAATCAAAACCGCAATGAGATATCGCCTCATATCCATTAGGATGGCTACTATCAAGAACACAAAAAGTAGCAGGTGTTGGCAAGGGTGTGGAGAAATTGGAACTCATGTGCACTGTTGTGGTAATGTAAAATGGTGCAGCCACTGTGGAAATCAATCTTGCTTCTGGGTACATAACCAAAAGAATTGAAAGCAGGATCTCAAAGAGATATTTGCTCATCCATGTTCATAGCAGCATTAGTCACAATAGCTAAGAGGCGTGGGCAACGCAAACATCTACTGTGGGACTAACAGATAAAGAAAAAGTTGTGGCCAGGTGCTGTGGCTCATGCCTGTAATCCCAGCACTGTGGGAGGCAGAGGAGGGTAGACTGCTTCAGCCCAGGAAATAGAGACCAGCCTGGGAAACTGGGCAAGACCCCTGCCTCTACTAAAGCTACAAAAATTAGCCGGGTGTAGTGGCACACACCTGTAGTCCCTGCTACTTGGGAAGCTGAGGTGGGAGGATCACTGGAGCCCTTGAGATTGAGGCTGCAGCAAGCCAAGATTATGCCATTGAGTTCCAGCCTGGGTGACAGAGGAAGACCCTGCCTCAAAAAAAAAAAAAAAAAAATCAATCAATTAATTAAATTAAAATAAATGTGTTATAGACATACAATGGAATATTATTCAGCCTTAAAAAAGAAAATCCTGCCACATGTCACAATATGGATGAACCCTTGAGGATATCATGCCAAGTGAAATAAGCCAGTCACAAAAAGACAAAAATTGTATGATTTAATTTATAAGAGGTATCTAAAGTAGTCAAATTCATATAAACATAGAGAATAATGGTTGCCAGGGGCTTAGGGGAGGGAGAAATCAAGAGTTGTTCAATGGATACAGCATTTCCATTTTGCAAAATAAAAAGTTCTGGAGATCTTTTGCACAACAGCATAAGCATATTTAACACTACAGAACTGTACACTTAAAAATGATTGAGATGGTACATTTTATGTGTTTTCTAACCACAATTAACATTTCAAAAATTATTCTTTTTGAAAGTGGTAGTGGGCCAACTGGATCATTAACAATGAAGCAAGATCCGTACCTTAATACCTTATACACTAAACCAGGATAAAATATAAACGGACTGGCCAGGCACGGTGGCTCATGCCTGTAATCCCAGCACTTTGGGAGGCTGAGGTGGGTGGATCACCTGAGGTCAAGAGCTTCAGACCAGCCTGGCCAATATGGCGAACCTCCATCTCTGCTAAAAATACAAATATTAGCTGGGCATGGTGGTGGGCATCTGTAGTCCTGGCTACTCGGGAGGCTGAGACAGGAGAATCACTTGAACATGAGAGGCAGTGGTTGCAGTGAGCCAAGATCGCACGATTGCACTCCAGCCTGGGTGACAGAACAAGACTCTGTCTCCAGATATATATATATATATATTTGGACCAAATATTTAAATATCAAAATTGAATAATTTTTCAAATATCAAAATAAAATTAAATAGTACATAGGATACAATAGGCGTATCTATGTCTCATTTAAAAATTGATAAATTCAATTACATAAAAATTAGAAACTTTTTTGAATGTCATGAGATATCATAAGCCAAGTCAAAAGACAAATGGCAAAATGAGAAAACCTGAAACATAACTCAAAGGGATAATCTCCTTAACATACGTGGAGTTTCAAGAACTCCATAAAGAACAAGACCAAGAATCCAATAAAATACGGGAATAAGATATAAACAATAAGGCCACAACAAAGGAAATAGAATTGGCTCTTAAATGTATAAAAAAACTTGCTCAACCTCACTCAAAATCAGAGAAATGCAAGTCAAAACTATCTTGAGACATGACTTTTCACCTATCAGATTGGCAAACACCCAGAAGTTTGATTGCACATCTTGCTGGCAAGGCTATGGGGAAACAGGCACTATTTAACGTTGCTAGTGGAAGTGTAAATTGCTTCAGCCTTTTGAAAGGCAACCTGGCTGTATTTATCAAAATTCGAAATGTAAAATCCAGTAATCCCACTTGTGGGAATTAATACTCTAGATATACTTGTATAAGTGTAAAATGTCATGTGTGGACGTTTGTAACATTGTTTAATAGGAAAAGATTGGAAACAAGTCAAACGTCTATCAGTGGGAATCTGATGGAATAAATTGCGATACCTTTATCCAAGGGAATGCTATGCCACATTAAACATAAGCATGTTTACTCTGCACTGATATGCATGTATGTCTCATCATGTCTGTCTGCTTCTCAAGATGCTCCAATGGCTGTCCACTGCTCTGAGAGTAAGTCCTAAAATACTTACACTGGTTTACAAGGTCCTACACTGTCTGGCTGCCCTGTCTCTCTGACTTCATATGACATTCTACACCTCACTTTCTGTTTCAGCCACATTGTCCCCTTTGCTGTTCCTCAAACGTGCTAGGCATGGTCCCTTTGCACTAGATTTTCCTGCCTGGGTCACTGTTCTCTCAAAATCATCCCAAAGCTCACTCACTCCCTTACCATGATCAAGTCTTTGTTCTCATGTCACTTTCTCAAGGAAGCCATCCCTGGCCACTCTGTTTTAAATTAAAATTTCCCACTGACATCCCCAACCCCCATTATCTTACTCTGTTTTCAACTGCTCTTATTATGTCCTAACTCAACATAGAATTCACTTGTTTAGCATGTTTATTTTCTACCTAATGTGCCCCCTGCTAAAGACATAAATGCCATGGGACAGAAACTGTTGTCAGCTTGTCCCTGCTGTGTCACCAACACACACAGTAGTCCGCAGTATGAAGTAGGTCTTCAACAGGTGTTTCCAAACAAATGAATGACGGAACAGAGGATCACAAAGTCTATATATTTAAGTTAAGAAGTAAGATGAAGCCCAGTTATTGTTCTGCCTATAGTATTTATTTATTTATTTATTTATGAGATGGGAGTTTCACTCTTGTTGCCCAGGCGGGAGTGCAATGGCGTCATCTCGGCTCACTGCAACCTCTGCCTCTTGGATTCAAGCAATTCTCCTGCCTCAGCCTCCTGAGTAGGTGGGATTGCAGGCGCCCACCACCATGCCTGACTAATTTTTGTATTATTAGTTTCTCCATGTTGGCCAGGCTGGTCTCGAACTCCTGACCTCAGGCGATCTGCCGCCTCAGCCTCACAAAGTGCTGGGATTACAGGCATAAGCCACCACACCAGGACCTGCCTATAGTATTTTTAAGAAATAAAGAAAAAGAGTAAGAATGTATTTAGGCCTAAAGAAACCTGGAAGTCTACAGAGAAAAATACTATCAGTGGTTACCTGGAGGGAAATGTATGGACTGGGCATATGGGTAAGAGTGATAGGAGACTGTGGTGCATACACTTTTATATAAATTATGTAAATGTATCACTTATTCAAAACATTAAATTATCAAAAGAAAAAAAAAAGCTGATGTCAGCTCGCAAAGACTGCAATTCAGTAGTTCTGAGTAGGGCTCAGAGGAACCTGCATTTTCAACAAGTTCCCCCACCCTCCCATTAAAAATCGCAGTCACCACTATCTCTCCTGGCCCCAAAACGCCACAAAATGTGCAACGTTGGGACAGTTCTCTTTTGGAGCACAAGCAAATGGGCAGGCACGTCACAGAAACAAAAGGCAGAGTTTTCAGTAACATTTGACACCACTAATAGCTGCCACCCAAAAGATGGCCTCCTTGTGTGGAAGAACAGCAGAAACTTCATCTACCCTTCAATCTCATCCCCACAAGCAAGCAGGACCACTAAGCCAGGTGTCCTCTCTGTTTAAGACATTTATACATGTTGGGTGTTTGGACTAAATTTCAGACTTCTAAAACATTTATAGATTTAGTGAAAGTAGTTGGAGGGGCTGTCTCAGATTTCTGTGCTCAGGGTGACCTGACACTGAAGCCCTCCAAATTTTTCCTTCTGCTTTCACTTGGGCATTTTAATTAATAAAATGTCCTTCCTAACTCACGGAGGAAAGATCTAAGAACACTCGCTGGAGATGAGAAAGGTGGCGAGGACCTGAAATATGTCTTAGCGAGACCCACCCAACAGGACCACCCTGTTTCACTGTGACACCTTTCAGATGAACAGGAGTATTTGGCTCTTATTATTAAATGACCATAATAAAACTCTACAACTGAAGTGTAGAGGTAAAAAATAAATAAAAAGACTTCATGACATACAAAAAGGGACTGAACCCGCCAAACCCCAGAATATTTTCAGTCTGAAAAGCAACCTCGTCCTTATTAACTTTACCTTGATTCCCGAAGAGGGGAAAATTTAATAAGGAAGAAAAAATTCAGTATTTCATGACTCATCACTTCCTCAGGATAATAGATAGGAACTAAAGATATATAAACTGACCGCTTTTAACATTGTATTTTCACTTCGAAAAGTATTGTGTGCACTCTCTCTATGATGGACCGCTCAAGATGATTCTATTTCCAGAACACACTTTTTGATATGGTTTCTAATCGACTTCAAAAATCTGTCACGTGTTTGATATTTCATATGCTGCATTAAAGTTAGTAGCTTCATGGGTCCCTCGTGAGTTTCCTCATGAAATTTTCAAACAGTTTGTGGTCTGCTTCTCAGTCTGGCCAATGACAAGCAGTTCTGGAAGACGTTAAGTAGTGAAATAATCGTTAAAACTGTGTAAAAAATTAAGCACTGTCTACCAGTGGATTTAGAGTTGCCAGATAGATGGGTCTTTGCTAAATGGTTGGTTTTGCTTCTCCCATTGTTTCTCCCTGATGTCCGTCTGTGTGTAATTGAGTCACTATGACGTAATGCCGCAGAGAAAGCCTGCAGGACAGCCAGACGCGCACATGGCCATCACTCCATGAGTCCCAACCTTGGGTCTGTTCCCTAGACATTGGGGGAAAGACTTGATTAATGGCAGACTTGTTCAACATAGAAAAGAACAAAGACCAGATTTATTCTTGGCATTCCTTTTCCTAGGGGCTCCCTTGGTAATGGGGTAATTAATGACGGCTTTGCAGTCAGGCGGCATCAGAGGAGCGATTTAACTCCCAAGAGGTACCACAGATGGAGAGTACAACTGAAAGATGCCTTGCGTGGAAGGGTCCAGAAGGAACCCCAAGCTGGACGCGGACTCCTTTAATCACTAACACAAATTCACCACCAGCTGCCCCTGGGAGGTCCCCTTTGAGGGCTGCCGCGTTTCCTCCAGGAGCAGAGGTCTTTAGGGACGGCCTCCAGCTCCGGCTGAGCAGGGAGGGGCTTGAGAATCCGCGGTGGCCCCAGCCTGGTACCTTCCTGCAACCCCCCGGCCCTGGCCTCGCAGAGCCGCCCTCAGCGCGCGAGGAGCCTGCAGGCGGCGAGGGGAGCGATTTCCGGGCGTTAGCGGCGTTCCTCCCCAGGACACACCCTCTCCCCTCCCCGGCCCCGGCACCCCCGGCGCACACGCGCCCCTCAGCGAGACGCGGCGCACTCGCGCGCTGCACACGGGGGCCTCGCACGCGGCGTGAGTCGCGGCCGTCGCGCCGCCAGGAGGCCTCCCGGAGCCGGTGGGGCAGGACGTTCCCGCGCAGCCCGCCAGGGGCCGGCGTTCCGCGAGCGCCACTGCCCGCCGGCTTTCTCCGCGGCGTTCTGCACACGAGCCCGCGTCCGGAGCCCGCCGCTGCAGCCTGGGAATAGGCGAGAGCCGGCGGACCCGGGGAGGAGCGTCTCAGGCGCGGGGGCGGAAGGTGTGCTGGGCCCGGCTGGTAAGTGGCAGCGTTCAGCCAGGATCCACGCAGAGCTGCAGGAACGAAGCGTTTCCTGGCAGTGGCAGGCGGGTCCGCGCGATTAGCTGCAGTGGACTCGGAATGCCGCGCTCCGCCACGACTTCCCCCATCCCTTCTTCGGGCTTCTCTTTGGGGGGTGGCGGGGGCGGGACGTTTCTGTTGTTAGAGTTGGGGTGGGGGAGGGGAGAAAGGCGTGAGGTTGGATCCTCTCTCCCACCCCCCTCACCCTTTTTAACTTTTTCGTTTAAAAAAACATGGTAGTTTTAGAGACGCTTCTCTTTGGTGAGTTTTAACTTGCCCGCAGCGGTGTGAGCCCAGTGCGTTTGTATATTCTTTCTAATCACTTGGTAAGGGGCTCCATCCTCGCTGGAAATCGAAGGGAACTTTCACAAAGCAGTTTCTGACAGCCCGACAGCGGCTCAGTGGCTGAATGAGGTCTCGCTGGAAACAATTTGTTTCATAGAAGGTTTGGGTGATTTTTCCCATGAGAAATCTGGCCGTTTTTCACACCTGTTGCTCTTCAGTGCCCTGAAGGTTGTTTGCTTGCTTGTTTGTTTGTTTTCCTGGGTTTCGCTTGATGGCAGCTCTTTGTCTGACAAAACCCAACGCGGCTTTCCCGGTTCTCCTCTCCTCGAAGACATCTGCACGGGGTCCCTGTTGTTCGCATTCAGCTGGCTGCGGGTCTCAGGGGACGAGTGGCAGGCAGAATACAATAGGGAAGAATGCGGTCCCGAGGACTCCTCTACCATGGAAAGACTAAACTGAAAAGCTGGCATCTCTATTGTTTTTATGAGAAGCATTGCTGACACTTCCATAAATATTCAATTTTGTTGAGTTCCTGGGATTATTTAATCCAGAAGTAACCAGCATGACTTTTAAAGAGAGAGTCCCCCCTAATCTATTGGCACTGCAAGCGTAGAGACCCTGGCACCTGAACACCCCCGGGATGATGCTGCTGTCACCTCTCATTTCACTGGCAGGGAGGCTGCTGACAAGGAAAGAGGTGATGGCATGTGAGGAGCGGGGCAGCGGGCAAGACCACCTGAAAACTGGCCGTCCTTTGAGGACTAGCATGTTTTCAGCTTTCTGATGATGAAGAAAGTCATCAGTATATTGGAATGTAATTTAACAACTTCGTAGGTTAGCTTGAACTCCTGTCCACATGATGAAAAAGGCTTTCTATCAGCCCTTCTCACACTTCCAAGTGGAGCCCAATGGAATGCTTGTTTATTTCTGTTGCTGATAAATCCATGGGAAATCTCTGCTGAACCCAGCAATTTCAAAAAAGCAAGTTCCAGCTTATAATTGCCCATATAATGGCAAACAGGTTATTTTCAGTAACTGGAGACTCTTACATTTCCCCCCACGATTGTTATAGAGGTTGCATGAAGATATTATGAACATGCATTTGAGCTTTCCACCCCCACAACTGAAATGGAAAGTTACTCTTGGGTGCCTGATGGAAAAGATTGTTGCCAGCTACCTTAGGAGGCTATAAGATAACATATTTCTGAAAAGATCGTAACTAGTAGATGTATGTGTCTGTAGCTACTATATAATTTTTCATTCTTCCTTTAGGATAGAGACCTACTTTGATCACTACAGTGTTTTCATTTGTTGTTTGTTGTATGGTTTTGCTGAGTCTTTTTTCTTTTCTTTTTGTTATTGAAAATCTCCCTTCACTAAATGAAATCACAGACTGGAAATAGCAATGATCACTCTCTAGGGCTAAAATTAGAAACTACAGGAGACTTTTTAGGCACATCCTTCTTGTATCATGGAAGGTTCTGCAGAGCCTTCTTTAAAACTCCCACCTAAGCAATTATTGTAAGATGATGTTTACTCTCTAAAATAGCATTTTTTATTTGGACAAGTTTTTCCATCAAGCTTTAATCATACCTTGCCAACACATGTTGCACTTTGTTTCTCTGAGGTGCCTAAAGGCACATCCAATGTATTTACCATCCCTTCAAAGTCTGTATACTTAGCTCTTTGAACAGTTTCTTAAAAAAATAAACAAAACCTCCAACAGCACTTGCAAAAAACAAGACTGGGTCCTCTGATGTGATGGCAGATGGCAGTTGCATGAGCTTTGTTGATGCCCAGAACAAGCTTGGTGTCTCTTAAATTAGTCATGAATTGAATAATTGATTTCTCACACCTTGGGCTGCACTTAATCTTCAGCTGTAAATTTAAAGATAGGTTATTACTGGGGTCTGATTCACTTGAACGTCCTTTCAAAGCCTATATCAAATGATTTTACAATTGGGTCATATCTAATCGTAACACACGTTATAAAATGTAATGACATAAACTTCGAGCTCTCCTGGCTTTTCCATTTCCAAGATGGGCTTCAGTGACCTTCCCATTTGTTGGTCAGCCCCAAAGATGGTGGGGCTAATGGATGCAGTGGTTTCTCTGTAAATGTAATTAAACGTGTCTCTGCCAGCTGCCTGTGGTATTTGCAAATGTTTTCGTAAGAAAGGCTGTTCTTCGACTTTATCTGCCCACTGTGGTTTGTGGCATGTTGTGCTATTCCGCAGCCCTTGCAGTTTTTTTCCTGAATGATTGGGCTATGATGTCATGTGCTATCTCAGCGGGAACCTTTTCAAGGCTTTGCTGGGGTCTGTGTGCCTGAGCGAGAGGAGTGGAGGCTCCCTCAGAGCGCACTTGGTAGCGACTCCCCTCTACCCCAGCACATTCCATCGCCTGGAGACCAAAGCCACCAAATGATTTGCGGTCAGAGTGATTCGGGGTTGGTTAGAGATGATTTAAAAGGAAGGTTATGGGCATATGAAGTGTAGGGTAAAGAAAATGTATTTTACTACTTTATTGAGACCACATGGCTCCAACTTGAACTTTTTTTAAACATGGAAATTGTTGGCTGAACTAGCTCACAGTGTTTTTTCCCTTTTTTCCTTTTTATTGCTCTGAGCAAAGAGCTGTACTCCCTGTTTATTATACGCTTGACCTCCCCATTATTTCTGAAAGTTTGAAAAACTTTTTATGTTTAAAGAAAACAGGAAAACGTAGGATTTATCTGTTGTGCTCTTCAAGGGCCAAATACCATTACCAGAGAAGAGACCCAACTCTCTCCAATAACTGAAAAAAGGTTTCTCATATCAAGCTTGGGAAGCCATTAGTTATGAAACAGACGAGGGCCGGCCTGTCCCATGGTACCCGAGGACCACAGTGTATCAGCACTGGCAGTGCGTGCAAGTCTCATTGACTGGGAGAGATGGTTTTGCTCAATCTCCTATGGGTTCAGTATACCCTATGATTAATAATGGGGCCAAATAAGGCATGGTTGATCTTTTCCAATGCCAGAATGGTGATGAGAGGGCTCAGAGTCCAGGGGCTCCTTCTCATTAGTGGTCCATGGGAACACATAACCCTCGGGGGCAACACTTCATTTGTGAGACTAAGCAGTCATCTCCTGCCTCTCCTATGGGGCTACCACAAATTGGCACCGTAAACCACCTATTACCATGGAACAGGTTCCCAAATCTCTGTCCAGCATGAACTGAAAGTATCTATTATCACTTCACTCTGTGGCTCAGGCTCATCCTATTTCAATCCTGGAGGCATATGCCATAGTCTAATAGTCCGTTATAAGCTATCGAATAGCCAGCTTCAACTTGCAATTTGGTGTTATGAAACTAGCTAGAGCAGTGCCATGGCAAGCGAGCCCGTGAGCATGCCCAGTCCCTTGGCAGCCATCAGCCCAGGGTCTGAGGGCCATGACTGTGATGTAATGGAAGGCTGCTGAGATCTCTCCACCAACCCTTCATAGTTGCTGGTCTGTGATCCATCTGAGCCAGTCTGGATTCCCGAAGTTTGAGTCTGTGTGTGTCCAGGGATTTAAAGGAAAACATGTGGAGACCAAATTAGTGTGGTGCCTGATGAGAAAATCTTACAGAATTGGAAAAATGTCAAGAAGGCAACATTGTATGATGGAAATCAAACTACATTGGAATTGAGGATCCTGGTTTTGACACTATGTGACCTTGAACCAACTATTTAATAATGTAACATTGATAAAGCACTGTATTACATTTTATCATTTCCTTCCTAAATATGACATGTGATCCTCAGAACCACACTTGGAAGCAGGTAGGGCAGGTAGTGTTATTTCCGTTCTACAAGTATGGAAACTGGAGCTCTAGAGGTTAATGACTTGCTCAAGGTCACAAAACATGTGAGTGATAAAGTTTGGCCTCAAACTCAGAACTTCTGCCAGACATGGTAGCTCATAGGCATGAGCCTGTAATCCCAACACTTTGAGAGGCCAAGGCAGGAGGATCGCTTGAGACCAGGAGTTTGACACCAGCCTGGGCAACATAGTGAGACCCCATCCCTACAAAAAATAAAATTAGCACAATGTTTTGGTGTGTACCTGTAGTCCTAGCTACCCAGGAGGCTGAAGTGAGAAGATCTCTTTAGCCCAGAAGTTCGAGGCTGCAGTGAATTAATATTGTGCCACTGTGCACTCCAGCCTGAGTGGCAGAATGAGACTCTGTCTCAGACACAACAAAACACCCCAGAACTTCTAACTTCAAATTCCTTGATCTGTCCACTGTAGCAAGCAGCCCCCACTAGTCTCAACCTCTTTAGAACTCACTCTCCTTATTTGCAAAAGTGAGACATTTAGCCCAGAAAATTACAGACCATTCCAGCTTAAAATTCTGTGTCTGATGAATCACTGGCTGGAAGGGACTTTAAAAAATCACTTAGTCATATTCCTTGCTTCCAGAAGAACTCTATCTAAACTATTTGGAAAATAGCAGCCCTTTTCTTACAGTCTGAGAGCAGAAAAGGGCCCCAGAGAGTGTCCAAGTGCATCTGGGAGTGAGGAAGAGACGAGGAGTCACAGATCCAGTGCTCGGCAGGGTGATCCGTCTTGGACTCGGAAGCAGTGAGTCTTGCCTTACTGCATGTGAATGTTCAGCCCCTGAGATCAATACCTGAAGTAGGAAAGGAGAGTCACAAGCATGCTTTGCTGGTTAGAAAGGAATTCTGGAAGAGAGATCAGAAGACTGGTAACTCCGTGAAGAGGAAGAAAGGAGCTAAGTGATTCAGTAATGATCTTAACGTTTATTAAGGACTCCTGGACAGCATGATGACTACAAATCAGTGGTAATGTTTCTATTTAAAGATAGAAACCGTAGAATCCTGTTCATTCAGCAGGTGTGACAAGCAGAAAGCTGTGCTAACCTAGTTCTTACTTTGCTTGTATTGGAGGGGTTGGCGGCAGAATGGGAAGGAAAGGCACCCCGAAGACAGTGCCTGGGAGCCCCAGTCCAGTTTTCCCTTCTCTCTCAGCACAGTTCTCAGCAGGCTGGAGTGCCAGTTAGCATCTAGTAACCTTTCTGGGACAAGGGACTACCAGCAGACAACTATCAGCAAGCACATCAACTTGCAAGTTTAGTCTCACATTGCTCAACTAACCCGGTTATAATTTCAAAAACTAATCTGTCTCCCATCTTCTTCCGATGTCACTTCCATGAAATAAATTTTTTTTAAAAAAAAGCAGTGACTGAGATCAGAAGACGAGTAATCGTCACAACTCTACAACTTATTAACTGAGCTTGGACAAGGCATTTCCTACTCTGGGTCTCAATTTCTCATCTGTAAAATGGGCTAACAATAGCCACTTCAAAGTTAAATATTTCTGAGGATTAGCCAGTTGCAGTGGCTCACGCCTGTAATCCCAGCACTTTGGGAGGTTGAGGCAGGCGGATCAGTTGAGGTCAGGAGTTTAAGACCCACCTGGCCAACATGGTGACACCCCATCTGTACTAAAAATACAAACATTAGCTGGGTATGGTGGTGGGTACCTGTAATTCCAACTACTTGGGAGGCTGAGACAGAATAATCCCTTGAATCCAGGAGGCAGAGGTTACAGTGAACCAAGATTGCACCACTGCACTCCAGCCTGGTTGACAGAGTGAGACTCTGTCTCAAAAAAAAAAAAAAAAATTTCTGAGGATTAGATCGAGGAACATAGATGAGCATGCTGTGTAACAGTTTGCATCATTATTAATAGGAGTCCAGTTTCAGGCTTTTCTAGAAACCACAAGGTCACAGATGTTTCTTTTTATTTTGCCTTAATTCCATTCCCAAGCCAAAATCAGAATCACAGCAGTTTATCCACGCTTACTATGTGTCAGGCGCATAATCACCTTTAATCCTCACAAAAATATTATGAAGTAGATATATTACCCCTATTTTATTATCTGGAAACTATGTTCTAACAAAGATAAGCATCTTGCCCAAGATCACATGGCTACTAAGTAACAGAGGCAAAATGGAAACCACATCTGTCTTACAGCAAAGCTGCTTTCAGACTTTCAGGGCTCTGAAGAACTAGGGCCTCGTCCTACCTGGGTCCTGCCCCAGTCCTCTTGGTTTCAGGTTGCAGCTGATCTCCCGGCAGGCCTTTGAGGGGGTCTCAGCTGTTTTGAGTCTAGATCAGGTCCTTGGCTTGGTCCCTTAACTAATGCTTCGTCTTAATCTGTGGTTTAGTCCATTCTGGCGGCTGTAACAAAGTGCCATAAACTGGATAGGTTATAAACAGCAGAAGTTTATTGCTCACAGTTCTGAAGGCTGAAAAGTCCACAAAGAAGGTGCCAGTAGATTCGATGTCTGCTGAGGAGGGCCCACTTTCTGGTTCAGAGATGGCGCCTTCTTGCTGTGATCTCGCATACCTGAAGAACTAACGAGCTCCCGTGGGCCTATTTTATAGGGGCACTAATCCCAGTCATGAGGCTCTACCCTCATAACCTGATCACCCCCAGAAAGCCCCACTTCCTAAATACCATATGAATTTGGGGGGTGGGTCATAAACATCCAGACCACAGCAATCAGCTTACCCATATTCACACTCCATGCCTCCTCTCCTTTTCCTATCCATCCTGGATGGCTTGCAGGCCCCTCTCATGTTCCGCTCCCACTCCACACATTCCTCTTCTGAACATCCTGCATTCTCTTCCCTACCTTTCTCTCAGAAGCAGATACTTCCCCGTAAGGATCTTAGACCTCTCCCCAGTTTTCCCAGCCCACGACATCAGCCCATCAAGCCTAGATCAAATGCCAAATTCCCCAGCATGTTTACTATTTTTCCTTTCACTGGAAAGAGATGTTTAGTGTGTTCAATACAGCCTCTATATTACTCTTGAATATCACAGAATGTGAATTTTAAAAACTGCGAAAACCGTGGAAGTCATTGGTCGGTTGCCTTTATAGATGAGGAAACTGAGGCCCAGACAAATTAATTTACTGCCCAAAATTATAGCTATAGGCCACAGCTGGAGCCGATTCCAAATGCATCAGTTTTGTTGTCAGAATAGTTTTAACTGGGCATGTTATATCTGCATCCTCCAGTCTGGTGTGGCCCCTTGGTCAAAGCTTGGAAAGGAGTTTCGCCCTTGCCACAACAGCCTGTGTGGACTCTGACCATGCATCATAAGAAATGTTTTATTTTACTTTACATACTTTCTTTCTACTGAACTTAAGTCTGTTCACTCCTCGGTAGACTACAAAGAACTATTGCCCACTCAACTGTAATTCATGGCCAGAAGGAGTTATGTCTCCCCTTAGCTTGCCTGTCTTTAGGTTAAATAACACCAGATCTTTTTGCTTTTCCTCACAGTTCTTACTCTCCAACAGTTTCGTCATCTTTATTTCTATCTGTTGAGCTGTGTCCAAGTACTCCATGTCTCTCAAACTGTGAAGTCCAGCAGTAGACACAGACGTCTCATAAAGGTGTGAGAAAGTGACGATGACCTCACAGTTCCTTCAAACTCTGCTTCAGTTGGTGCTGCCAAATTTCATGCTCATGTTTCAAATGATAGCCGGGCCTCATTGGCTCCTTTTCAGCGTATTATCCTCATTTGGCTGGACATTGCTTAGCTTGTGTTTGTGATAATGATCGTTTCCTCCATGTAGCATCCAGAACTTTTCCGATTGAGCCTTTTCCCTTTGTTCCTGACTACTACTCCAATTCATCATCTCATTTGGGATTCTAATCCTATTCTTCCACCTCTTAATTCTTAACCCCAGCTACTGTCCCAAGTAGCTTATCACATTAAAAGTCCCTGGAGTTCACCCCTGAGACTTCTGGCTCCTCAAAGCCCTTCTCCCTCATGGCTCCAGGATTTGATAAAGACAGTAGTCCATCTCCCAGTATACACAAGGCACTCACACAGGGCCGTACGTTCTGGATAAAATAAAAGATCACCAGAGAGCCTTCCAAGAAATGTGTAGCTAACGGTCATTACATGGGTAGATTCAGAGGTAACTAACCATAGTCAGACCTAACTTGGGTACAATGGTGGGAGTCTCCAAGATTTTCCTTTGGCTCAGAAATGTGATAATTATGAATATTTGCATTTACAAACAACTTATCTTCATTGGCGTAAGCTACACTTAAAATGAAATACGTTACCCAAGTTTACAGATAAAGAAATTCAGGCTCAGTGAGGTTAAGGTCACAAAGCTAAGATTATAACTCACGTTTCCTGTCTTTGAGTTCCTTGAACTTTCCTGTATCTCAGCAGGTTTTAAAATCTTAGAATTCCTAAAAGTCCCATGTGTGAGTTGGGTAGGGTGCTTTTGAAAAACACAGATTCCTGGCTCTAGCACATATTGATTGTCTTAAGTCTGAGTGGAGCCCTGGGATCTGCATTTTAGTAAGCACTGCAAAGGGTTTTGAGTAAGTCTCGGCGGCCATTCTTGAAGAAACCCTCTCCTAGACTATTCTGTCTAGGCCAGGCCCTTTAAATACTACAGACCTACCTTTGCCCCAGGATAAAGCTGGCACATAAAAACCAGCCACAGAAATCTAATCCAGACCGGAGCTCAGAGGGCTCCCTGATGACCCTAGCCCTGGGGCTGTGGTGCTCAGAGCCTGCCGCTAACCCTGGTTCCGTCCTGTTTTTGTCTTCTTCAGTTTTGCTGACCCGTTCCATTCCCCTCTTTTGAGTACTCTGCTTTGACTTCCTGCTTGGGTCTCAGATATGCTCTTGCCCCTGATTTTGTCAGCTTCCACAGCTCCAGATCAGAAAGCCTGTCTCCCTAAGGCCATTTCAAATGAGGCTGTACAATGGATCTGAAACCTGAATGAGAGAGAATCTGAAAACTTCATCTGGGCAACTTTCTCATCCTGTACACCCTGCTGGGCAGCATTTACAAACAGCTCTGAGGGAAAGCTTCACAGCCAGTTTCCCTAGAGATGCATAGTGGTCTTGCAGTTCTGCCCCTCAACTAAGTTCACAATCTATTGTTTCTGGAAAACCAAATACTCCAGGAGGCTGATAGATGACTAGGATACGGGCAGCGTGCAGTGAGTGTTGATTGGGCACCCACAGTACACAGGCACAGCACTGATTCCTTTCCGTGAGTTGTGTCTTCTTCTCCTTCCACCCATAAGGGGCACAGTCAGGACAGTTGCACCTGCTGCCTGCTCTCTACTCTCAGGGCACTTAGGGATTGTGTGATCCTGGGATTACAAGCACAGCCCTGCTACCTACACATCTCTTGGGTCTTACAGGATCACAGAATCTTCAAGTGGTCCCCAGCTGGATTCTCTTATGTGTGTTTTATCAAGGAACAAGTGGACCCCTAATGATAAAAGTTTCTAGATTAAAAGCAGACTAACAGAATAGTTAAAAATTGACATGGGAAGCCAGGCGCGGTGGCTCACGCCTGTCATCCCAGCACTTTGGGAGGCCAAGGTGGGCAGATCCTGAAGTTGGGAGTTTGAGACCAGCCTGACCAACATGGAGAAACCCCGTCTCTACTAAAAAATACAAAAATTAGCTGGGTGTGGTGGCACATGCCTGTAATCCCAGCCACTCAGGAGGCTGAGGCGGGAAAATTGCTTGAAGCCAAGAGGCAGAAGTTGCAGTGAGCCGAGATCACGCCATTGCACTCCAGCCTAGGCAATAAGAGTGAGACTCCATTGAAGGAAAGAAGAAAGGACGGAAGGAGGGAGGAAGGGAGGGAGGGAGGGAAGGAGGGTGGACGGAGGGAGGGAAGGAAGGGGGAGGGAGGGGGGGAGGGAGGAAGGAAAAGAAGGAAGGAAGGAACAAACGAATGAACGAACACACCAAACTCCCAGTCTTAGTAGACACGTTCCACTCACTGCCTCTTCTGCATTTCCTTTTTCCAAGTGCAGGCATCATCATCTTCCTTTTTTTTAAGACAGAGTCTCACTCTGTCACCCAGGCTGGAGTGCAGTGGCACCATCTCAGCTCACCGCAACCTCCGCCTCCTAGGTTCAAGCAATCCTCCTGCCTCAGCCTCCTGAGTAGCTGTGATTATAGGCGCCTGCCACCACGCCCAGCTAATTTTTGTATTTTTAGTAGATGGGGTTTCATCATGTTGACCAGGCTGGTCTCAAAACTCCTGACTTCAGGTGATCCACCCACTTCAGTCTCCCAAAGTGCTGAGATTAAACGCATGAGCCACCATGCCAGGCAGGCATCTTCTACTCAATAGGCTTGACTCTTCCTCCACTTTCTCAGCAACAAATCCAGCTTGTGATAGTGAGGCAGCACACAATAGCATATGCTAGCAGCAAATACCAACACAGTATGAAAAAGCTGCTTTTCCTTTCCCTTGGTCTTTGCTATCTTATGACAATCTGAAGAGAAATTCCCAAACCTGAGTCTCTTGAGTAATTGTCAGGTGTATACCTTGCCTTGTCAGCAGATGTGAAAGCTCTTTGAGAAGACAGCAAAGCATTTGGAGCTGGAGGGAAAGGAGTGTTTGGAGCCTTGTTAGAGACCAGCTGTAGAGCCTTAAAATGTTCTCTCTATAGGAAAGCTTACATTGTGCCGAAAGAAACAGTTGCCTGTTGGGTTATAACTTGGCGAGTTATGTAATGACACAAATGTTGGATGACTTGTTAAAAAATCTGGGAGCATTATGGCAAAATTCTACACCCTCTCCTTAATTAGATCAAGTTCAACTAAAAGGGAAAAGGAGTCTGGTTTGCTAACCACAGTAGAAGTATTGCTTTCGGGTGGAATTCATATCTGGATTGCATTGTCTGACTTGAGCATAATACACAGGAAGCAATTTGGAGTTTTTCTTTCTTTGGGTTTTGATATTTCAGCTACAAGGAACTTGAAGTCTAGGAACTGGCTTTGCAATGTTAACAGTTATCATAGCCAGCTAACCAAAATGTCCCTGTTTAAGATCTCGCTGTTTATCATAACACTAAGTGAGCTCTGTGCTGTGTATGATTTCCAATACACATGTGCTAGTAATTACTACCAATATGAGTATCTACCCAGCCATTAATCAAGGCACCCAACACATCTTGCCAATGTACTTTGAAACTTTATCTGCTGAAAAAGCAAAATTCCCCTCTGCTTATGAACACTTTTAGGAAAGCAGGCTGGTTAAACGTGTCTGAAGCGTTCAAGTGACAGCTGCAGTGAACTCCCATGTATGATCGCAGGTGACCTTGCAAAAACTGGGAAATATAAGTATAGTTCTACATTTTAGCTTCTCATAAAGATCATCAGTTTAATAATAATAGTTGGCCTTTACAGAGCCCTGATCAGAAGTCTCTTAACATTTATTTTCTCCTTTAATAATCCCAGGACGTAAGGTTTATTAGTATCCCCCCTTCCTTGTTTGGAAATTGAAGCTCAGAGAGGCTAAGTAGTTTGCGAAAATTCGTGCATGGAGGAAATGACAGAGCCAGGGTACTAACCCAGGTGTGCCTGACTCCAGAACCTGCGCTTCTTGGAGTCCATTCTTCTTTCAAAACCACATGGTGCCTCCAAAGAGATAAATGGTTGGTAATTAGTCCCATTTGCTTCAGATGACTAAGAGGAACTCTTTGAATGTTGATATCTTTATCAAACTCAGCACACCAAACTCCCAGTCTTGGTAGACACGTTCCACTCACTGCCTCTTCTGCATTTCCTTTTTCCAAGTGCAGGCATCATCATCTTTTTTTTTTTTTTTTTAAGACAGAGTCTCACTCTGTCACACAGGCTGGAGTGCAGTGGCACAATCTCAGCTCACTGCAACCTCTGCCTCCCAGGTTCAAGTAATTCTCCTGCCTCAACCTCCCAAGTAGCTGGGATTACAGGCATGTGCCACCATGCCTGGTTAATTTTTGTATTTTTGGTAGAGACGGGGTTTCACTGTGTTTGTCAGACTGGTCTCAAACTCCTAACCTCAAGTGATCTCCCACCTCAGCCTCCCAAAGTGCTGGGATTACAGGCATGAGCCACTGCACCTGGCTGGATGTTGATATCTTTTTCTTTTTTTTTTTTTTTCAGTGATAGGAAAACATTTATTGAGCCTTATTTTACAGAAGTAAAAGACCATTGACTACTCTCAAGGAGTTTATAAGAGGAACAGATTTATGAACCTAAACTTTAAACTGCAATAATAGAGATCCTGAAACTGGGAGTAGTGTGGATGAAGAACTGATTCATTTTCTAATGGAAGTGACAGGGTGAAGAAAGTGGGGGACAACTGTGAAAGAAATTATATCTAAATATATTCTAAATATAAATGATTTATAAGTAATATTCTGCCCAGAAGAGATGATCCCTAAACTGTGTTTGAAGTTTAAAAAATAATGTAATACTATGCAGCCATAAAAAGGAACAAGATCATGTCCTTTGCAGGGACATGAATGGAGCTGGAAGCCATCATCCTCAGCTCCCACTTAGAGGTGAGAATATGTGGTGTTTGGTTTTCTGTTCCTGCATTAGTTTGCTGATGTTGATATCTTTCAAACATTTGTTGAGCACTGACCTTGTCCTAAGGGTTTAGACAGACTGTATCACTGAATCCACCCAATAAACAAATGAGGTAGGTTGTAGCATTCCTGTTTTACTGGAAAGTAACCACCTGTTCTGTTCCATCACCCAGTATTGCCCCTGTGGCCCTGAGGGTTGACCAACTTTCTGTTTGAGAGGAGTATGTAAATAGGACCAAAAAGCCGCGTGATAGTTGTAGGAGAAAGGGCACAGCAATGGAACTTTGAAACTGTGGTCCTCATCCTGGATGCCATCATTCATGCTCATGCTTCATCTCCTCTCCACCTGTGTTCCTTTTTCATGCCTATAGTATTCCTTTTAACTAAAGTGGAAGTGTTATCTGAAGTTTCATGAAAATAGCATATACATCGGAAGTAGGAAGAGATTGGCCGGGTACAGTGGCTCACACCTGTAATCCCAGCACTTTGGGGATCAAAGGCAGGCACATCACTGGAGGTCAGGAGTTTGAGACCAGCCTGGACAACATGGTGAAACCCCGTCTCTACTGAAAATAAAAAATGAGCCAGATGTGTTGGTGGGCACCTGTAATCCCAGCTGTTTGGGAGGCTGAGGCAGAGAATCACTTGAACATGGGAGGCAGAGTTTGCAGTGAGCTGAGATCGTGACAGTGCACTCCTGCCTGGGTGACAGTGTGAGGCTCAGTCTCAAAAAAAAAAAAAAAAAAAGAGGGGGGAATAGGGAGAAAGCGATCTCTTCTAATTCTGGATCTTGCACTAAATATCAGTATTCAAATTGCGTAGCCTTTCTGACCCTCAATATCCCAATCTGTAAAATGGAGACACTGGTACTCAGCCCTAACTATTGTTGTAAAGATTGAGTGAGACAACACGTATGGTGTGTGCAGCACAGTAGCTGATGTGCATTAGTAGTAGTGCCTCTTAAATGCCACTTCTGTCCTCCTCTCAACTCCCTACCTCCCCATCAATATTAGTAAGTAGTGCTTAAAGTACAGATAAGATGGAGTGTTTGTGAAGAGCGTCATGCCATTCATGGTGTCACTTACAGGGCGGCAATATCGAGCAGTGGTTAAACACTTTGAATCCCTTTAAGTAGACCGATGAAGTTGAAATCCCTGCTCCATTTCCCCTGTGACTTTGAGCCAGTTATTGAACCTCCCGGGGCCTCGGTTTCCTCTTTCTTTAAAATGGGTCTAACAGTAATGCTTCTCTCATGGGATTTCTGAGAGTGCTGAATTAGTTATATGCAACAATCACTTAGAAAATACCTGGCCCATATGTTTGTTGGCTGCATAAATGTCTCCTTTTGAGAAGTTTCTGTTTATATCCTTCACACACATATGTTTATTGTGGCACTGTGCACAATAGCAAAGACTTGGAACCAACCCAAATGCCCATCAGTGATAGACTGGATAAAGAAAATGTGGCACATATACACCATGGAATACTATGCAGCCTTAAAAAGGGATGAGTTCATGTCTTTTGCAGGGACATGGATAAAGCTGGAAACCGTCATTCTCAGCAAACTGACATGGAGGAGGAAACCAAACACTGCATGCTGTCACTCATAAGTGGGTGTTGAACAATGAGAACACGTGGACACAGGGAGGGGAACATCATACACTGGGGCCCATCAGGGGGGTGGGGGGCTAGGGGAGGGATAGCAGGGGGTAGGGGTTAGGGGAGGGATAGCATTAGGAGAAATACCTAATGTAGATGACAGAGTAATGGATGCAGCAAACCACCATGGCATGTGTGTACCTATGTAACAAACCTGCACTTTCTGCACATGTAACCCAGAAGTTAAAGTACAATAAAAAATAAATAAATAAAATTTAAAAAAGAAAAGAAAATACCTGGCCCAGAGTGAGCACTCATTTGATGTTAGCTGCCAGTATGATTATTTATTTATCTCTGTGACCTCTTGTAAGCTTATGAAAGGAGCTGTGCAGAGTGAGACCATAGAACAGATTTTCTAGCGCAAGCAGGGCTACTCACAGGGGGCTCGTGGAGTCTGAGTGCTGACCTCGGCCCCATTAGCACCGTTCTCTCACCAGCTCAGGCACGGGGCTATAATGAGGATTATTGAAGTAACATATGGAAAACTCTTAGCGTTAGCTCTTGGGAGAGGAAAAAGGCACTAAATAAATACAAGGAATTATTAAAAACCGGGAGACGACCTCACAGGGATGCTGAACTTTGTATGTTATTTGCTATTCTAAGAAGAAACCAGGGCAAGAAGCCAACTTCATCGCCAGGTGACAAAGTGGTCTCCTGGCTGCTGTTCAAGGGACAGCAGCAGGCAGCGTCACCTCAGCAGATCCCAGGCCATCCACAGCCTCTTCCTGGCTGCAGGCAGCTCAGCTTTCCCATGAAAGAGAAGGCCTGGGTCCTATGCCAGATGCTGTGCCTGCCCGTCCTGCATCTTGTGCCCAAATGCCCCTCCTTTGAGGAGAGCCGAGAGGTGGTATTCTGAGTTAGAACCTATGAAACAGAATACTGATGGTGCATTCCCGCTGGTGCTAGTACAGATGAGTTAGGGCCACCAGCAATCTGCTTCCACAGCAGGACTCCAGTCCCGGACTGGGCCAAGCCCGGAGCTTCATTGCCAAGCCTTAACAAGTATGTGGAGAGCACACAGCTCTGTAACTCTGGAGACAACAGTCCATCAGATTCTACTTACAAGTTTACCACCCACCCCTACAACATTCCTCTCTCCAGAACCAATCCTAATGCTAAAATGAAATACACTTAAAGTGGTCTCCAGGTATCACTTGTGAAATGGTGTATAGGAGGCATCCAAGAATGAATCCAGATCTGGCCCACAGCCACCACACAGCTTGGGGCCTCTGGTTTCCTCTTGATATCAGTGGCATAAGATTAATTGCTATGGCTCCAAGCAATGATTATAGAAACATCCTATTTCTCTTCGCCACAAAATAAAGAATATCTTAGTCATGATGTCTTACATTATAAAGTCTTGGCGGATAAGGATGGTGTCTAAGTCTCATCACTCAAGGATATAGCACTTCATGACATGTACCTTTATTTATACTTTTCTGGTAACAATCTGGTTTTAAAATACTGATGGCTTTACCAAATAATGGTATAAATATGATATCTCAATCCTCAAAACTACCAACAAATTTAAGTTATTTATAACACATACAACAAATACTTATGCATAAATATTACAAAAACATTGCCTACCTATCAATGTGCATAGCAAAAAATAGTTTGAGAAAAAACAAAATTAAAAAGTCCACCACTCAAAAGAAAAAAATAGTTCTCTTTCCTTCTTCAACCAGTTTCACAGATGCTACATTACCCATCAACTATAAAAGGGATCAAACATTTCAGCAGGCTTTTAAAAAAATTTTTTTGAGACAGAGTTTCGCTCTTGTTACCTAGGCTGGAGTGCAGTGGCGCAATCTCAGCTCACCGCAACCTCCACCTCCGCTGGGATTACAGGCATGCACCACCACATGCAGCTAATTTTTTGTATTTTTGTTTGTTTGTTTTTCAGTAGAGATGGGGTTTCTCCATGTTGGTGAGGCTGGCCTTGAACTCCTGACCTTGTGATCCTCCCGCCTCCGCCTCCCAAAGTGCTGGTATTACAGGCATGAGCCACCGCGCCTGGCATTCAGCAGCCTTTAAACCTAGAAGAAGTCCTAAAAAATTTAAAGCTTAGACAATTAGAATATTTTCTCTGGCATTTAAGATTTTTGAAGTATCTAGTTCTTCAGAAAGGTTAGGCTGACAATCAAGACAACATTGCAAAATATGGAAGATTATTCTCTAGTTCACTTGCTACAATGGAATGTGTTTTTTCTTTAGAGATCAGGATTGATTATTAAAATATTTAAAGAAGATGTTTCTAAGGCTGCCTGGAAGACAAATCATAACAGTTGATCTCAACAATAAGCCTCTGTGTAAAACAACCTCTTAAAAAAGAGGTGGCATGTGGCCGGGTGTGGTGGCTCATGCCTGTAATCCCAGCACTTTGGGAGGCCAAGGCAGGCAAATCACCTGAGGTCAGGAGTTCAAGACCAGCCTGGCCAACAGGGGGAAACCCCCATCTCTACTGAAAATACAAAAATTAGCCAGGTGTGGCAGTGCATACCTGTAATCCCAACTACTCCAGAGGCTGATACAGGAGAATTGCTTGAACCCTGGAGGCGGAGGTTGCAGTGAGCTGAGATTGCGCCATTGCACTCCAGCCTGGGTGACAGAGTGAGACTCTGTCAAAAAAAAGTAAAAGAATCTAGAACTGGCATGCATATTTAAAAGTAGTTGCAGAGAAAGTCTTGGCAGTTTTTCAGAGCTCCCTTCATGTAATCCCTGTATTACAGTGCACCCCTCAAGTTGAAAAGCTCCCATGTATTTAACATTTTTTTTAAAGAATTAAAGATTTTCTTTATCCAATTTGCAAACGTAAAACAAAGCTGTATCAATTCTCCCTTTTCCGCATCCTTCTTTCCATCCACTAAGATAGTTCTCTGGGGCTGTTGACAGCTTCTGAAGGTGATTTGATGTGCACTCCCTCCTGACTTCTGGTTTATCTGCTTCTTATAAAGAGCTAGTATGCTCCAGAGAGCACTAGAGGCAATTCTTACCCAGCAATCCCAGAAGCAATTTTCTTCTGCTTTTCTTACTCACCAGAGCCCTCCTGGAGTTTCAGACAAAGAAGCTGAGCAGTTTGCAATAGATACTAGAGAGAGGTTCATAATGCAATAGCAGCTTCAAGTTTTTAATCCATCATTGCAAATAGTTGTTTTACAACTTGAGAGAGAAAAAGTAGAAATCTATGGCGTAATGAAGGGGAAAGAAATGGGTCATGTTACTATAGAGATAGACTCAAATTCTGTATTATGTCATAAGTGAAAGCTTTTTTGGTCTATGTGGGTATAAATTAATGAAAGAATGATATCAGGGAAGAATGTATAAGTACTTTGCCTGGAGAGTATGAGACCAGCCAGTTAGTCCAATAAATCCGAGGGTTTGGGGAGCCTCTTTTGAGGTAGGTGATGCGTTGCTCATTATTAGAGAATCTCTTGGCATGAGTCCTTTTGCACCCAGCATCTGCTTTCAAGGTCTCTTCATGAATGTTCTTCTTATGTGCTAATATCTTTATTCTTACACAAACTTGGTGGAAGGCACTATTGTTGCACATCATTAAATTTCCTTACTGTATTCGACAACTGTGCTACCTAATGTGCTCCAATTACTCTTGCTGTACTTGGTTTTCTTCCTAACATTTCCCCGTCTGAAATTATTTCATTCACATGGTATAGTTTAGGTGCTTATTATCTCTCTCCCCTGCGCCCATCACCACCGGAGTAAAAGCTGCCTGTGAGTAGACTCCTTGTCATCTTCTATATATTCAAGTTTTCATTTTGTTTCATAACTAGCTTTTCTCTTCTCCCAGCAAGGTTTTCAAGATCCAATCCAAAGACTGTTTAAGGAATGGAGCTCAGACTTCTTTTACTTCTTTTTTTTTTTTTCTTTTTGAGGCAGAGTCTTACTCAGTTGCCAGACTGGAGTGCAGTGGCACGATCTCGGCTCACTGCAACCTCTGCCTCCTGGCTTCAATCGATTCTTCTGCCTTAGCCTCTGGAGTAGCTGGGACTAGAGGCGCCCACCACGACACCCAGCTAATTTTTATTTATTTTTAGTAGAGAATGGGGTTTCACCATGTTGGCCAGGATGGTCTTGATCTCTTGACCTGGTGATCCGCCTGCCTCAGCCTCCCAAAGTGCTGATATTACAGGCATGAGCCACCAAGCCCGTTCTCTTTTCTTCAAGAGTCAATTCATGGATTAAAAGCATCCTGTTCTTGGGACTTTGACTAGCAGAGCCAAGAACTTTCCTACAAGCTATTGCTTGGTTGTTAAGGCAACACAACAGAATACCACCCTGATGTGTCACATTCTACATGTGCTCACTTACAATACAGTGTAATATTTTTCACCTCCTATCTGAAGCAAGATGAGATAATTGCTGGCTGGTGTGAATTTTTTTTTAGCATCTCTTTGCATCAATAGATCTAGTTTTCAGACTATATACTTAAGTTTATAAAACAGTATGCTAACGTTTGTTTTATTTAATCGGATTCTATTTGATTCTTATTAAGACCATGTTTTCAGAAAGCACCCAACAGCCCTCATAATAGTGGAAGCTTCATTAACAAAGGCAAATATTATAAACACACTAATATATAACCCAGGCCTCATGTATGTGCTCTCAAATGGGAAACGTGGAAGACATCAGTTGCATGCATCCCAAGTCAGAGACTTATTTTCTTCATTTGCCTTCTGTGCCTCCCCAGCGATCTCTTCCCTTCGCTTTGGTAAGAAATTATAACAGCCGGCTAGCTTTATTGAGTAGCACGCATCAAGCCCACAGCAGAGCTTAGATATGTATTATCTTGTTGAGTCCCCATAACAACCTTATGAGGAAGGTACAAAATAAAAGAAGGATTTAAAAGACCTCCATAGTTAAGGAATGAAGAAACAATAATGCAAGTCTCTTTTTATACAACATAATTGTCCTAAAAGGTATCTATTTCTTTGCATCTTTTAAAATGCACCATAAATGGGATATTCTAATATCATTATGTTTTTCTTTAGGTTTCTCTTTTGTACATTTTAGTAAGTTTAAAATATATAAAAGTGTCCAGGCATGGTGGCTCATGCCTATAATCTCAGCACTTTAGGAAACTGAGGCGGGCACCTGAGGTCAGGAGTTCGAGACCAGCCTGGCCAACATGGTCAAACTCCATCTCTATTAGAAGTTCAAAAATTAGCTGGGCACGGTAGTGGGGTGCCTGTAATCTCAGCTACTCAGGAGACTAAGGCAGAGGTTGCAGTGAGCTGAGATCACATCACTGCACTCCAGCCTGACTGACAAGAGTGAGATTCCATCTCAAATAAATAAATAAATAAATACGAACATAAATGTAATATTTATATTTGCTTGCAATAAAAATAAATGAAGAATGCTCCAAAATGAAAAGTTAAAGTTCTTCTCTAACCTCTCTCAGCCTCTACCTCTCCTCTCAAGATAAGTTACAACCTTCCAAAAATACATTGTCCAATAAAACCACAGTGGTATAGAATGAAAGTCTGCAGTTAGTCTACAATATGCTTTTGACAGCTGTAGCTAACATTCTTTGTAAAGGCTGCATAGTATTTCATTATGTGGGATACCATAATTGAATTGCCGTTTCCTTTATGATGGACATTTAGGGCAAGTTGGGTGTTTTCCTATTACTGTTTGTGAAAAGTGCTGAAGTGAACATTCTTGTCTTTCCTGTGTCTTTGTGTCCTTTCGTGAGTAAATTAAGCACAACTTCCTAGAAATGAAACTGCTGGGTCAATTGCATATGTATCCTAAATTTTGCCAAACTCTCTTCTTAACAGATTACACTAAATTATATTCCCACATTAGTGGTAGCAATTTTTAATATTATGAATGTTAGCTTGTATTTTAAATGTCTTCATTTTCCTTTTAGATGCTCACATAGCTCCCAACTGGAAAACTGGACCCATCCCCTGCCACCATCTCCACCAAGAACCCTGCATACCCTCTGCATATCATATTCGTATAACAGTATTACCAAGTACAGTAGTGCTTTCTGAATGTCCCTCTCTTTCATCCTTTAGGGAAAATATGTACAGTCTGATGATATTGTTTGCTAAACACATAAATGTATAGATGGCTTTCTTCTAAAGAGCAAGTGATATATGATCCAAACTTTGGAAAACTGGATTCTGCTCACAAGGGGGTTGGAAAGTGCCTTTTCAGGATCTTAATTAAACTTAGCTAATTGTAATTCCAATATTGATGCAAGAAGGCAAAAGGTTCAAGGATGAAGTCAATTTTTCCTGAGGTTAGGAATAAATCTATAAATTCTGGTTATATGAATCGCTAAAGAATTATTGCACAGGGATCAATAAATCACTTCTAAAGCAGTGTTAGAATGCTGTTTCACCTCAGTATACTAGTTACAATTGCATTATTAGGCTCAGGAGTGTTGGACAAACTGGTTCTTTTAGCTTTTAACATTGCAGTAAATGGCTTGGCAACAGATTTAACATTTTCTAACGTCCAGGATTAACTCTTTTTTTGCTTAAGATCTGGAATGTTCTCAACACAAAGAAATGATAAATGTTTGAGGTGAGGGACATCCCAGTCACTCTGAGTGGATCAGTACCTGTCACCCTCATGCATCAAAATACCACATATACCCTAGAAATGTGAACAGTCACTATGTATCAATTAAACGAATAGCCCAGCCCTACCTCAGACCAATTAAACCAAAATCTCTCAAGATGGAACTCTCTTTTCTTTTTTTTCCCCAAGGTTAGCTCTTTAGTCACTGGCCAGAAAACCTCTAATCCCAGCAGAATTTTAGAGCTATTAAGTACTTTAGTTCTTAGCCACTTAGAAATCATAATTACATAATGATGCTTTACAAGAAGAGGTAGGGGAGGAGAGAAGAATTTCTACTCCTCCTCCTCAGTGACATGAGTGTAGAGAAGAGAAATGAGAGGTTATAACCATACATATCTGCATGTTATGTTTACTTGAACAAAAATACAAATTTTATCTGTCATTGAGAAGAATTGTTTTTGAACAAAAGTGAATAGCTAAAAATAGTGAGTCTGTACAACCGAGAGGCTGGTTTTCCTTTAGTCTTTTTGTATTTTTTTTTTTTTTTGAGGCGGAGTTTCGCTCTTGTTACCCAGGCTGGAGTGCAATGGCGCGATCTCGGCTCACCGCAACCTCCGCCTCCTGGGTTCAGGCAATTCTCCTGCCTCAGCCTCCCAAGTAGCTGGGACTACAGGTGTGCGCCACCATGCCCAGCTAATTTTTGTATTTTTAGTAGAGACGGTGTTTCACCTTGTTAACCAGGATGGTCTCGATCTCTTGACCTCGTGATCCGCCCACCTCGGCCTCCCAAAGTGCTGGGATTGTAGGCATGAGCCACCGCGCCCGGCCTAGTCTTTTTGTATTTGTTTGTTTTGTTTTTGTTTTGGCTTGTCAACACCGAGAGTACCTGATGGGGCAGATGGAGGCAGATCGAATGCTCCACACTCTCTTAGGAGGCTAGAGTCTGAGGGTTAAAATGCTGAGGGGCAGATGTTGCTTGAAGCCTCACATACTGCGTGACCATGGCAGAGAGTTCCTTGAGCAGTGAAAAGCACTTTTCTGTCCCAACAGATAGGCTTATGTTGGGACATATAGGCCAGTCCCAAGAAGAAATCATGACTTTTCTTCACTCTATAGGTGATAAGCATGAGATTCTTCCCCAAGAAGAATGTTGAAAAGTCAGAAAGGATATAAAAATGGGAGGAAAAGGTGGGATATTCAGGAAACTATCAGAATATGTACATGCAAAAATAAATTTTTCATGGAACTTATTCTTTGGTTAAACAACATTTTAAAAATCTCTTCAAAGCTTTCAAATGGGCCTTTGAAAAATTAAATTGCAACCACATTGGATTTCAATTTAGCATGGGATTTCCTAACATGAACGTCTTTAAAGTTAGAGGTTCTGCGTCAATGAAATAAGGCTAAAACATGAACCTCGGGTAGAAACATTGGAAACTTCAGTACAAAGGAAGTTACTAATGAATATGATTAAGTTTAGAAAGCTTTCCTATGAGAGAAAATACTCTAATGTCAGACACTGATTCAGGTTTTTGTGCAAAGAATGAAAGTGCTATTTGAAATATATTTTGTAATGCAAACAGGGCAACATCATAGTATTTTGTGTGTGTGCTGAATCTACGCTCCATTTAACAGCTGAAGTGTCCCCAGTAAACCATCCTAATTATAAAGCCCCTGGAAATCTCCTGCATTATCTTAATTAAATTAGGCTGATCTAATAAAGGCATCATAATGAAGAGGACTGTGCCTTTCCTTACTATGCAGCATACCAGACATTAGATGATTTGTCCCACTTTCAGGCATCAGTTGTCATGCTTGCTAAAAGAAAAGAAAAATGATAGCACCAGTCATCATAGTCCCTCGAGGAATCATCCATCTAGTTCTTGAATTTTTTTTACAACACCCCCGTCAATTATTTCTTCCTCTCCAGAGCATCTAGTGACAGGGAACTCACTCTGTCATTTTGATCTATTTCATCTTTGAACATGGGAAGTAGTTTTAGCCATAAGAAACCTCAGGATTTTTTTTAGTTCCTTCAACATGAACCTATCGTAGTACTCAGACAACTATTTTTAAGCTTAATTTCAAACAACCTGGAAAAACAGTGGATCGATGGAACACTAAAGGCTGTAGGGAGACTATGATCATTCTTGCCCAAAGGCATTGCAAAAAGGCAGGTGTGTAAATGCCATTTACATATAGGATGGACCTCTCCACCTTTTTCTAGTACAGATTAATTTTTAATTTCCCAACATCTATAAATTGTCAGAATGGTAAGGTCATGAGGAAACACTTTCTCCTAATGTACACAGACTTGAAAGCTGTTGACCTGTCTTCCTTATCACAGACAGTTCTTGGGAGCCCCGAGGAGAGAGATGGCTGAGGCACAGATCACATTGTCTGGCTGTTCTGCTATGCACATATTGGGCTCTGATAATTAGAACATTGATCCACAGCACAACCTTTGAGTACGCTGTTCTTTTCCTTTGCAGCAAACATATAGCCATTATCATCAGTTATTGTTTTTTTAAGAGGCAGAATCTCACCATGTTGGCCAGGCTGGCTTCAAACTCCTGGGCTCAAGCAATCCTTCAACCTCAGCCTTCTAAGCAGTTGGGACTACACATGGCTCATCAGTGATATTTTTAAATACAAAAAGACACATATTTTTATTTGCTTATGCAAACAGAGTAACTATTATAATTTCCTGCAACCAGTAAATATCATATGCTAAAGCCTTTTTTTCTGATTCCACCTCTTCCCCACCCCACCATGTAATACCTTTAGAGTTGTTTTCTTTGGGGGACGGAGGGGTGTTATGTGTATCTTTTTTTTTTTTTTTGTCTTTTGCCAAGTCTCTAAGTGCCTCTGAAGCCAATTTTTAAAAGTTGTGCATTGTGAGATCACACTTGCTTTGGGGCATACAGGATGTAAGCACAAGACGATGGACTGTAGCCAGGTAGTGAGAGCTCTAATTGTAGTCAGAAAGAAGAACATTTTCATCGTGACATAACAAAATCTGTATTTTTCAAAGAAAATGATTTAAATCTGTATCAAGTCATAGCATTAGTTTCCCACTGGAAAAAAAAAAACTAGTTTATTATTAATAGAATGAGATGCCAGCCTTAGGCAATTTGCTCTGAAAAACCAACTGAAATGAAACATGGCATTTTATTCGTTATTCAAATAGCCAAATAAAACAAGGTGTAATTAGTCCTGACTTCCTGTTCTTGCTCACACACCTGAGGCCCCTCCCGCTCTGCTGTAGCTCCGCACACCCAGGCAGGCTTTCAGGGGAAGCAGTGGAGCAGCTTTCTTGGACGACAGCTCACTTGTCTACATATTCAAAAGTATGTATTTGATCAAATGGTTGGGAGGAGGACAGGTATTATTTAGAAAAGTACCTGTGTGACTAGAACAAGAAAAGGAGCTGCAAAGCAGCCTTTGTAGAATGTTTGTTAATCTTTCAGGAACTTGTTTCAAGCAGTGCATCAGATGTTAAATCTAGGCATATATGTATATGGCTACTTGGGGGGGGGGTGGGTGTGTGTGTGTGTGTGTGTGTGTGTGTAAAAGTGTAATTTCACATTTTTTAAAAATGAAGACATTCACAATTTTAGCCAGAACAGTT
Organism: Sapajus apella; assembly: GCF_009761245.1. Lineage (NCBI taxonomy): Eukaryota > Metazoa > Chordata > Mammalia > Primates > Cebidae > Sapajus > Sapajus apella. The sequence continues at coordinate 2,528,994 of NW_022436979.1, forward strand.
GGTACAAGGCCCATACATGCTACCTGCTAAGAATATAATTTCTTCTACCTCTAAGATTTCATTATTAAAAGAATTCTCTCCTCAATGGATACTTCATTTATCACAGCTCTCCTTGGAAAGCTGACCTCTAAATGGGAACTTCCAGAAGGAACACACAATAAGAACGAGGGAAAAGCATTCAGGAAAGAGGGTGGCTTTGAAAGGAGTTAGCTGGGAAAATCTTGAGAAAGAAAGTGAGCCCATTTCTGTACATGCAGTTTTTGCTTGGTGGGCAGTTTACGGCTTAGCTCTGCATGTGCTTACTCCCTGTTGTAGGTACCTGCTTTGTGGTTCTGCAGAGACCACACCAGCCACATTTGAACACCAATAGACTAGACTAGAGCCAGAACTCTGAGAAGGGAGGCTCTTCCTCGGCCTCTGACAGAGTTGCCACCAAATCTGACTGTCCTCCTTGCCCTGAGCAGCTGAATTTGGCTCCGTGGATGAAGCCTCAACCAACTGCATCCTCGCTTGGAGAGTAGATGAAAAAGAAAGAAGCAAAGGCTTTTGAATTCTAAAGTGTCAGCTTTTTCCAAAAGTAGGCTATTTTCCCTTCCTTCTCAATCGCTTCTTCCATTCAGTGTTCTCCTGTCATCTTGCTAGTCATGATTAGACAGATTAAGGCAAGAAACTGGGGGTTTTGCTAATGAACTTGGGGAAATTTTGAAGGACATCTCCTGTGCTTTGACTTTTGGGGAAAGCTCTTCCCTTGTTAAGGAAAAAGTTGCTTTGGATGAAATTGTTGGTCAGATGCAAAGAAATAACTGCTGGGCTTTCTAGGAGTCTGTACATGAACTGTTTTACGTGGGTTTCTGCAATTCCGTAGAGTTGAAAACATCAACAGGAGCTGCAGCCCTTTTCCCTAGTTTGGCTTTAGTCCTTTTGAGTTTCATAATTCTGAGGTGATCATTGTATTCTAGTGGACAAGTTCCAAAAGCCCAGAAGACTGACAGCATTGTCTGATAAAGCATCTCCCATTTTATCCCCTTTGGAATGTAATCCAAGTTACAACAATAGCTAATAATTACCTGCCATAATTGTAGCAACAAAATAGCTGAATATGCACCTCTAGCTGATTTATGTATGCAATTTATCATTCTCAAGCTCACCATAATCCATTCTTTCCCCCCAATGCTTTGAAGCTTTGGAAGCATTCAATACAATTTTTCACAATATAGGTGACTTTGAAGTGAGGCTTGTCAGGTCATGCTGACTTAATTTTGTGCTCGCATAGAGAATTGGTGAGGATGAATCTTTTATTTTAACTAACAAGTGTAACTTGAGAATTTGTGAATGACTGACAGATGGGTTGGGAACCTTTTTTTCCTTCACATACTGTGAAATGTACTTCTGTCTACTCATGGGAATGAGTCACATTTGCAAAAAGCCATAATGTTCACTGGTGCCAAAATGACATTTTTTAGTTTCTCTGGCAATGAGCTATAAGTAGGACAGCTGCCCATCCTAGTTTGCCTGAAAGTCATTCTTTATTCCCATAATTATCAATGGTTACCTATTATTTCATTCTCAGAAATGTCCTGGCTTGGGCAATGTATTATATGTTCACCCTGCATATCCACATAGTGCAGGAAAGCCCAGTATTTTCATGTGCCATGGCCAAATGACAGCTTATTTAAAAAAATAGAAAATTATTGGAATTAACAGTCAAAGATACGTGAGAGATTAGAAATCAACATTTCACATTGACTCCTGTGTAAGAAAGCAATACATATGTGTAGACTATTAAAACAGGCATGGCGAATATGTTTCAATTCAGGTGTCAACACTAATTGGTTGGTAGTGGTTGCCCCTAGCATCCATCATTGGAGAAGGACTCTGAAACCAAAGTGGAGACCAGTGGGATATGGGGCTTGCCCTATTACTGATGTCTGTCATAAGCTCTGGAAAAGCTAGTTGTAAAATGTATACCAGGTATTCAATGTCACCACCATAGAGCCAGATGAGGTTTTAGTGATAATCCAACCCAGTGTTTTCAAAATGTGTTCCCAAAACACTGATCCTTCAACATGAATCTCAGAACACATATTCCATGGTCCAGTAAGATTGAGAGTGATGCCTACCATATTTCTCTCTCGGAAATTCAGTGTATATTGGCACAGAGCTCTAAAAAGTTCTGTTTAACTTTCTTACAGATGTTTAACTTTGTTTAACCCAGTGCTTCATAACCTATTTGGCCACAGAAACCTTTTCAATGTTATCTGTCAACTTGCTACAGAACTAGTTTCTTGGTACATAGTTGAGGAAACTCTAGTCCAGCTCATTCCTTGCATTTCACAAATAAGGAAAATCAAGCCCCAAATGAGAGAAAGACTGGACCACAGTCAACTTGGCTGATGTATGGAACTCATTGATATAGGAGATAAGAAGAAATTATTTAGGTAGGTAGTGAGGGTATAGGAGTCCTTGGTAAGGTTTTCCTTTTAATGAAAAGCAGCCCCAAAACTATTTTTTCTAGCAAAGAGCAGCCAGTAAACTCCAGTTACAGATACAGACAAGCAAGCGCAAAGCTGGCACGGGTGAATGCCAGCAGCTGTGCCAATAGGAACAGGCTAGTTGGGACTAGGCATGCTCAAAATGGCGGCTCTACCTTCCCTTTTCTTTCCCAGCCACATGTACAGTAAGGAGCAGACAGCATGGGCTAGTCAAGTGGAAAGTCCATTTGCATAATAAGATTAGGATGGGGTGGCCAGCCTTCCTGAAATGTCACAGCTGGTCCAGCCAATCTGTGGGTCCTATGTCAATCAAACACAGCCACTTCAAGCATGCCTATAAAAGCCGGTGCACTCCCATTCAGGATGCCCCTCTCTCAAAAAAGAGAGAGCTGTTCTCCTTGCTGTTTCTGTTGCTTGTTAAACCTTTGCTCCTAAACTCACTCCTTGTGTGTGTCCATGTCTTTTATCTTCTTGGTATTTACTCCAGACAAGGTCACTGCTTTATCAGAACTGCTGACTCCAGATCCTAGCTCCTTTCCACTGTATCACCAATGAGGAAAATATTAGAAGCAATCAAAGATTTTAATAGCTTCAGGCAGCACAGATATTTAGTAGAGTTCACTTATTTTTATAGGTGTTTGTTTCTTTGTTTGTTTTGCTCTGTCGCCCAGACTGGAGTGCAGTGGCACAATCTCGGCTCACTGTAACCTCCACTTCCCAGGTTTGAGTGATTCTCCTGCCTCAGCCTCCAGAGTAGCTGGGATTACAGGCGGCTGCCACCATGCCCAGCTAATTTTTGAACTTCTTTTAGTAGAGATGGGGTTTCACCATGTTGGTCAGGCCAGTCTTGAACTCATGACCTCGTGATCTACCCACCTCAGCCTCCCAAAGTGCTGGGATTACAGGCGTGAGCCCCCACGCCTGACCACCCTGACCTGGTGGTGGGTTTTTTTGTTTGTTTGTTTGTTTGTTTTGTTTTATTTTGGTTTTTGAGATGGGATCTTGCCTTGTCACTCAGGCTGGAGTGCAGTGGTACAATCATAGCTCACTGCTGCCTCCAATTCCTGGGCTCAAGTAATCCTCCCACCTCAACCTCCCAGTAGCTGGGACTACAGGCACATGCCACCATGCCCAGTTAGTTTTTCTGTAGTGTCACAGTCTTGTCATCTTACCCAGACTGGCCTCTAACTCTTGGGCTGAAGTGATCCTTCCACTTTGGCCTCCTAAAGTGCTGTGATTACCGGCATGAGCCACTGCACCCAGCTTATATTGTTTTTTAAAGATGGTAAATAAATATCTGTATGTTCCTAGTGTCAGACACTAAGCTACCTCTCATGGTCAAAAAAAAAAAAGGGGGCAAGATAAAATCATTTTCATAGTTTAGTTTTATCTGGGCTGGTCCATTCCTCTATTTTATCCTTTTTCCTTTGGAGATAAAGTGGTTGTTTGAGGAAAGAATTGCTAGACACGAATCTGGTTTTGGTTCAAATTCTATTTTATTATTTCCTGGGCTTTGAATTTCAAGAAATCCTATCTATTTATTGGTCTCTTTTGGGCCATAAGGTTAAAGTACATCTGTTGTCCACACAAATTTAGCTATTGGCCTTCGAGCTAAGCAGTCATGAAATTATAGCCATAGTAAATTTAGACAATGATTAATTTCACTTCAGTCAGCCTGTAAATCCACATGACAGAATAAACATAGTGTGTCATGTAGTTAATGTGAACACATGTAAAAAATTAAGAAATCTTTGGTGACAAGACAAAAAATACTCCATAAATATTAATTGGTGTTTAATTGTGGATGTATGAAATGCAATACTTACAGATGGCCTGACTTGGCATGTAGGCATCAACAAAACTTATCTTGGGCATCACTTTCAAATTTTGTCTTGGTGGTTCTCCGGGTCATGGCAGACCACTGTCATTCCTTTGAGGGAAAAGAACACCTGGAAAATATAACTATTGCCGAAGCACTTATCTCTCTGGGGTTTTTTTCCTACCCTTTATTTTTGTTATTATACCATTACAGAAACTGGTTGCTTCAGTTTTCTTTAAGCATGGACTTCGTGAAGCCATGTGGTTTCATGTGCTTTGGGAGAAAGAGGCAGCTGGGGGCTAAATTTGCCATCCTGAAATCATCCTTGACATCCCTTTGAAGATAAATGTTTCCAGGAAGTACAAATCAGTGAAGTGGTGAGGGAAAAATGGAGAGACATCTTTCAACATAACCTTGTTTCCCCTTGAGCATAAAGGAATTGATTTGAAGGAGAAAATAAAAACTCAACAGTTTTTAAAGGTTTTTATTTAATAAGCACTTCATTGTTTCTATTAACTGGCTTTTAACATTTACCATCTTGCTTAGCGGAGTTGGAGAACATTACCCAAGATTCATTGATGAAACTTGATAAGTGTTATAAGTCAGATTTGTTTCATTTTAAAAGCCACATGTTTAAAATACAGTGCACAGAGAATTTTCACGATACGTAGTTGTGGTTCAATAAAATAAAGATAGCCAGAAGAAACTGTCACTCATAAAATCTATATTTCCTGCTAAGTGTTAGTATTAAAATAGATATTGCTAGTCAACTTGTAAGCCAAGCGATGCCATGTGTGATTTTTTTTAACATAAACGATTCGTATTCTTTACTAGAAGGTGTATCTCAGACTTTGCAGTGATTTGTTGGTTCCTTTCATTAATCATGAATTTATTCTCATAAAAATCAACACTCATGACCCTATCTTGGAGAATTGGAGTGTTCTGAGCATTCCCAGATGTGTACTGCAGTACCAGTGCACAGTTCTGAACCTCACTGCCAGTTGCCAGGGTCACAAGAGAAACATATCACTAGGCCGCGTCAGGGAGGTGAATTTTTAAACATTCTTCCACCACCCAAGGACGGAAGTAATTGGTGGTTTTCAAGGGCAGCCATTGGGTCAGAAGCAGCTGCAGCCCCTCGATTTTAATTATCCTCCTGACTCCTTGATCCCTCACCAAAAAGGCTCTAGGACTGTGGACAGATGCAGCCACTTGCCTCTAACAACTGGACTCAGACCAAGTCAGCAGTCACATTTCACCTCACCTTGAAATGTAGAAAGTGAACAATTAGATATTGAGCATTTTAATGTAAAACACCTTCTTGAATTTCAATCCAGCCACATCCTGCTAGTGCCATAATGTGATCCTTGAATTTTTGGCACTATCTCATTTTTAAGCTGAAACGTTTGGAAAATCCTTATGGGGAAGGAGGAACCATTATAAACAACAATAGTACACACACACATACATGCACACACACATGCATACACACATATACACACACACATACACATAAACACATGTATACATATTTATTAACATTTCAAAATCCCACAGAATCGTATAAAGAAATACACCATCTTACAAAACTATAATGTTACAATCCTTTTTCCTCTATGTGCTATAATCCTTTATGAACAAAGGGAAAATTCAAAACTCATGAATATTATCTCCTCTCCAACAAATTGATTGCAACCTGAGTATTATATCCAAAGAAACGTATATAAGTATGAAGCTACAACCAACTTTGAAACATTTCTGAAGGAGTTCAGGTTCTATGTGATGGAAAAACCTAAGCTCATTAAGTAAAATATATTCATTGTATTTCCTTATGTCTACAATTGGGTTTTCTTTTCTCTTAGCCTCTGCCGCTAGCTTCATGAACTAAGAAACCTGGCTTAGCTGACATCTATGCTCCCAGTCGGTTCCTGCATCGTAGTTAAAGTGCAGTTAGTCCTTGATGAATAAATGATTGATGAATGAATGAATGAGTATAACTACATCTTCTAATCCTTTTACATTTTATTTCCAGTTAGTACAAGGTTATTGTCATACCCTGTTCATGGCCTTGAAATCTGACAGCCAGTCCCAACTGGTCTATTCTCATATTAGCAACTCAATTCTTTGGAAGGGGCATGTACCATGCCCACTGATTTTGCAGCATTTAGCTCTCCAGCTTCCTTCAGCTCCTTGTTTGGGTGGCAGTTACATAGCTGTTTAACAGCTGCACCAGAAATTAAAGAGGAAGAATCAGTAAACTTTGTTAAAACATGTATCCATCTACCAATAGATACATGTTTTGGTGAAAGATGAAAGCTAAAAGCATTAAGGAAAATGAAATTTTGGAGACTACTGGGTTTTTTATTGTTTGTGTTCTTCTTTTTAATTGCTATAGATAAATGAGAGTTGCCTATATCTAAAAATATAATGACGGCTACTTTGCAAGGTACTTGTGAAAATAAAATAAGGTCATATTTGCATATAATAGGCATTCAATAAATATTAATTCTCTTTCCCTTAATCTGAATTTCCATAAGTCCTTAAGAATTATCATTATTCCCAAACACTGTATTATCTTTTCATCCTAATTATGAGATCATAGTTACATATTTTTAATGATTTTATGGCAGGAATGTAAAAATTGGATTGAAGTTGATATTTATCAGAAGTTCAGAATGGGGATGTAGATAGCATTTTTTTAAATATGCTACCTGGATACTGTTCACTAGATAAAAGGCTTCCAGGTATTCAAAACGGAATGAATAAAGGTTCGAGGGAGTCCTCAAGTCAAATTTTGCTTGAGTGGGTTCTCTCTTAGCCACATTACATGCTTCCACCCACCCTCCTCTCTCAGTCAAACCCCTCTCCACTCTCAGTCCATAGTAATTAAACAGGGCTTTCAGGATCTGGAGGAAAGCGAGAATGTTTCTCCTAGAAAGATGGCAAATGTGTTTCGTTTCAAACTTCAGCTTTAGTTGCTTTGTAGCCTACACAGCTAGCCTGAGGATTCTGAGATGTTCCATTTCACTGGTGAAGAACATTCTGATGCGTGAGTGACATCTGCCACAGGAAGAAGAGGGATAGTGTCCTCATTTGTGCCATGCATTTACCAAACCTATGCTTCATCCTTATATGCTTCACAGTTTAGCTTGTCAGCCCAGTATCTCTTTCCCTAAGTGACACCAGCAACAAGAATTTAATGTGAGAAAAATTTCAAGAGGTCAAAATGTAACCAGCAGATCTCACATTTTCCTCTTTAGAGAATAGTAAATGTTTTGAGTTCTTTGCCAGGAAGCTGGTAGAATTGTGACCTTTGAGAAATTGAACTAAACAAACGTGACTGTAGCACACCCGTCTCATCCGATGTGTGGTGTGTGCCAAAACTTCAAATCTCTAAGATCCTCTTAGTTTAGGCAAGGTCACTCTTCTTTAATCAGCTACATAAAAAGTGGACGAGACACATTTCCATTTCTGATATTTGCACTAACTAGATTATTTTGAGTTTAATTGTATGGGTTTTAAATGCACTTCAGTTTGAGTTGCTGAAAGTCTATAAGCCTCTATCCATATACATTTTAAAGCAGAAAGTGTGGCTGATAAAAAACTATTTATCTGTTCAGTTCTTCATCTGTAAGCATATTCTTCTTTGATAAGCTCTGTTATCAAATGTGCCCTGTGTGAAAATGTAGGCTTGATTACTATTCAGATATGGTGAGGTCAACAGATGAGGAGATGACTGTCATTGGAAAAATACTAGTTTGTTATTTGAAGTTCCCAAGGGGAGGGGTATGCACACCGCAGGGGACTGCAGGGGAAGCTCCAGGATTGGTCAGAAGGCCAGGGAGCAAGGGGCAGCTTTGGAAGGAGCCTTTGTTAGGAACCCTCAGGAAAAGCACAGGTGAGGTGAGGTAAGCAGGTTAGGACTGCCTCTTTTGAACACTTTCAGTGGGTTCTCAGGCAAAGAGGCTGTTTCTGGTTGTCTGGTATCTGGCCCTGGGTTGATGAGGAGAGGGAAGCTGTGGCCCTGAGTCTGAGAACCCAGTAGAGCAGGTGCTGAGTGTGTGGGGTCTGGATTGATTGGTTTGCATATGGAACACATGCTCCCAGAAAGGTCCTTTACATCTCTAGGAACTGACCAGTCCTGGGAGGGGCAGTCCCTCCAGGGTCAGCAATGTCCTAGATGCAAAATTCAATACATGCAAAATTCTGTTCTTTTTCTCTCTGTACTCAAAAAAAAATTAACCTCATTCATTTGACTGTTGATCATTTGTCCCTGTCGGATATCATCTGTATTGTTTCCGTATGCCATTCTTTGATATCAAATGCATTTATGCCAATTTTCCCAACTAGAAATCAACTTGATTGTTTAAAAAAATGCAATTTTTAATTTTTAAAATTGATCCACAGAGTATTGCACATAGTTGGTGCTTTAAAATGCTTATTATCAGCCCCACATTACTTTAAAGCATGGGTCTGATGAAAAAGCAAACAATGAAGAAATATGTGCTCTAATAGATTTGTAAAATGCTGCATACATGTTACATCTCACTCCTTGATATTTGCAATTCACATTTCCTCACTTGAGGCCCTGGGAAGTCCTGCAGAAAAGAAATTAACATTGTCCCAATCCAACCATTTACTAAGCGTGTTTGACCGTGAAATTTTTTTCTCATTGAGTACCTGCTAACAATCTATGAATATGTTGCAGAATACTTTTCTGTCATGTTTTCTCCATAGAATTTGTACTTTACAGGATAAGATTGTTATAAACTGAGTGATGATGGTAAGATTAAGGCTAAAGAAAATAGTAAGTGCAAAAAAGTGCTTGAAATATACCTTAATACTGGCAGAACAGTTAAGACAATGAATAGATTTTTTACCTTAGTCTAACTTATCTATTTAGTCATATGAAATGGTTCATTATGTAATAAAACTCTTCCACAACTGCATACGGCAAAATGCTTCGTGCGTGTAAACCACTAGGCTGACCTGTTTTTGCTTTTTGTACATGCATATGTTTTGTTCTTCAGCTCAGTGAATAAAATTGAAACATCATCTCAGATTGTAACACAAAGTAGAAGAAATAATTTAGAGAAAAGAATAAATTTGCCCAATAAGGTATAATTGAAATAGTTAACATGACCCATGCATATTGCTTTCGGAGACAGCAACTGTCAACCAGGGAAAGTCAGTTATTGACGTAAGTGCCTGTCAGGTGACTAGTTCAATGGTGTGAAAATGTGGTAACATAGGGTGTGACCCAAGAGGAGGAGAATAAAATGTGCAAATATTTGGATGACAGGCTCTCCCTAGAAACAGAAAGGGCAGCATAGTTTCTGGCCAATATTTAGGTCAATGTGTGTTTGATCTGTGATTGGAATCATTTGCATATCGGAACTAGCAATGGCAGAGCAAAAAGGCTCAACTGTGACTTTAGGAAAGTCATCTAGCTTCCTCATCTGTACGAGGAGATGAAACTTTAAGGTTGTTTTGTTAAATGGAAGACTGTATATTTAATGATTATGTTTAAAATATTTCATGAAATGATGTAGAAAATTCATTGATGAAGGGTGCAACTAATTAATGGCTTTGCTTAATTGAAATATACTAGGATACAATCATGTTTCTGCTATCATAGGCCCACGCTGGACCTTTAAAGGTATAGATGGATTTGGCACCTTGTCTTTGTCACAACCATGGTACTTAACTTTCCATGTTATACTGAAATTAGCGCTTGATGGGCCTTTCTATCCTGTTGGAATAAAAGTTTTTCCAGAGTAGCAGCCTGGTCTTATATTAACTTACTCTCTAGGCTTTAGCACAATGTTTGACACATTAATGTATTAAGTATGCCTTTTAATTTTCAGTATTTCTACTGCTTTGGCATGCAATGGACCAGAGATACAATATAAATTTTTTTTTTAAGTGGTTGCTATGTTAAACAAGTGAGCAACCTAGATGGAGAGCCAAGACTCTATAAGGCAGGTCATTCTGGTCCAGAACATATCTTAAGCTTTAGGTGCACGTGATCACCTGGGGATCTGAACCAATTCAGTAGAATTGGGGCAACGGCCAAGATACTGCACTTCTAATAAGCCGCCAGGTGATGCTGCTGCTGCTGGCTCCAGAACCACACTTTGAGTAGCAAAAAGCATGAGTGGGCAACCTTTCTCTGTAAAGGCCCAGATACTAAATATTGGGGGCTTTGAGGGCCATATAATATGTTGTAACTCTGTCCCTGTAATGCAAAAGCAGCCATGGACAATATGTAAATAAATGAGCATGGTTATGTTCCTCCCCCCCAAAAAAACCTTATTTAAGGACTCCAAAATGTGAAATTGATGTCGCAAATTGTTCTTCCTCTTTTGATTTTTTTTTTCAAACCTTTAAAAGTATAAAAACCATTCTTAGTTCAAGGGCCATATAGAAACAGGCAGTAGGCTTGCAGGCTGAAAGTTCCCTGAGTTAGAGGATAAGATACTAGTCACTTCGGTAGTTGGCAGAGGTTTCCCTATGGAGTACATCTAACCAAAAGAAATGAATCCTTCTCTCTGTTGAACCTCTGTTGCATTTTTTCAAGCTTCACTTTCCCCCAATAGGTGATTTATATCTTTTCTGTGGAAGGTAGAAATATGCTAATTGACAGTACAGACAAACTCAACTAGTTTCAGAGTTTAGCAGGCATTTTTTTCTATTACCTGTAGCAGGTAATGTAGTTCCTTACAAATAGAAGAAGCTCTGTAAGTGCATATTCAGTTTATTTTTATCTGTCGAAGAAGCCTTTAGCTTGATCTTAAGGAAGAGTAATTCCTAGATGGGATTAATGAAGAGGGTAAGGAGATAATTCAAAGAAGAAAATGTGGTGCAGAAAAGTAGGGATGTAATATTTGAGAACTATGTAAGGAGCTGCAAGTCCATGCAAATATTCGGCAGAAACAGAGGATTAGTATAAGAAAACGATAGGGCCCAAGTTGCATGAAAGCTGGAAATGACAGATCTGAAGTTTAGGGAATCATGTGTGTAGGGGAAGAAAGAATTTATAGTCTGCTGGTGATGGAGGGACCAATTGAAACACAAAAGCCACAGTTAGTACTGATGGGTGAGGATCTGAACTATGGCTTTGGAAAGATAACAGAAAATAAAAAGACTGGAAGATGACCCTGGGCTGGAAGGCCCTTTAAGACTTGGTGATAACAAAGAAAACCACACAGTGCTATGGAATCAAGAAATATTGCCCTGCTCAAGTTCCTCCAAAATAATATGGCTTGCCTGGCATAGAATGCTCAGTTGGCTGGTTATCATATGTTCTTTAATTCCCAAAGTCTTACCTGTTCTTTGGTGAGAATCACATATTTCATATTTAGTATGGTTTCTAGGGTTGATACTCATAGTAGTAGCAAACTCATTTGCTATATTAACTATTTTCAAATTAAATTGGACAAAAGCCTACATTCTACCCCAAAAACAGAAAAAAAGACTTAGTCTTCCATGTCACATTTTCACAAAAGGATGTGAAATCCAATTAATTTTATAGGAAATTAAACTTAGAGAAAATCTCTAAGTGCTAATTAAGAGCTTAAATGGACAATATTTTCCCAGAGAATTCAGTCCTTTTAGTTGTAAGTGGCAGATTTCTACATATTTATTTAATAATAAATCCCATTTGGAGTTTTTCTTTTTTAGGGTGGCTTTGGGCTTTGTTTTGGTTTGTATGTTTGTTTCTTGGTAAAGGCAACCAGATGTTACTGAGAATCTGAGGTGCTGGGGAAAGAGGAGAGAGAGTGAGAGGGAACCTGTGTTCAGTCTGACAGCCTGTAGTCTCCCACATGAAGGGCCTGATTGTTTGGGAAAGGAAAAGTGCTGACCAGCAAGAATGAATTACAGCACAACTGCTATATCTCTCTATATCTTGGAGGCCAAGGCGGTCTGCTAGAAGGTTTTGTAAATATCAGAAATGTGAAAGGCATTAAATCTGTTACTGCTCAGCTGATCAGAAGTCTTAAGGTCAACAAAAATATTGCTGCCTGTGATTTTTTTTAACATGATGATAAGTTTCCTTTCATATATTAAACATTTTGAACATAATGTTTATATTACTTTTATATTTTTCTTTAGGTAAGAAAAATAGATAAAATTGTAATAAATGTAGGAGGTGTTAGTTACAAAGCATTTTACAACGCTGAGTTTCTGTTTCTTTTATTTTATAACTGAAATGGTCTTTCTGAGTTTGACAGCATCACTTGCGTTGATAAAATGTACAAGGTGCTTTACAAAGAAAACCTGTGAGAATTATCTAGTCATTAATTTCACAGTCTAAATTGTAGAGTTTCCATCAATAACACTGACACTGATTTTTTTTAAATCAACCAAACATCATTTTGCATAGCACCAGCCTTCACTTCTGCTTAATTGTTTTAAACATCACCATTTCCTTTCTTTCCCTCCTATCCTTTGACCTCCATTTGGCCTGAAGATGGTTCTGTGAAGGGAAAGAACTGCACAACACTCCTGATATCCAAATCCACTGTGAGGGTGGGGACCTCCATACCCTGATCATAGCAGAGGCCTTTGAGGACGACACAGGTCGCTACACCTGTTTGGCCACGAATCCCAGCGGCTCAGACACAACATCTGCTGAGGTCTTCATTGAAGGTAAGGAAGGGTGCCTGGTAATGGGGGATAAAGAGGTGCTGATGTTCTAATCACTCCAGTATTCTAGGGAGTGTGAATATGCCTTTCCAATGCAAACGGTACAACAGTGCTCTAATTCAAACTTCATTTCCTTGAGAATCTTTAGAAATGGAACTGTTAGGCACCCATCAACTATCTCCAATGCCAACATTTGTTCTTTTCAATGTAGAATGTTTCCACTACATTAACTCGATTTATTTAAAATGTAAGGTATCCAAATTATTTTTATCTTTCTCTAGTAAATGAAGCATGGGAACATAATTGAAGTACCATATCAAGCAAAGTTAAATGATAAATAACTCAGGAACTCATTCATTTTACTTTAAATGAATTTTAAGTGAATACTTTTAATGTTCTAGTTTTTACTAAATTCTAGAATGTTGCTTCTTTTGTTAAGACTCCATTATTCCTGCTTAATGTACTATGAACTTGTGAGAGGTGAGAATATTAAAAAAATCCATGTTATATTAAAGAGGGTTCAGCAGGGGATGGGATCTTTCTGTTGTCTATTAATTCATTTTTGACAGGATTCAGTCTCCAGGGAGTTGGAAAACTTGATATCAAAGCATTATATTTTACATTTTTATTGTATTTTGATCAGTACCAATAATTTGCAACACTTGGAAGTGTTTTAAGCACTGTAGTGTTTATACTGTTCCTAAATCCATAAATTGATGGGTGCTCTGTTAATTGGTTGCTTTTAAAAATAACAGTTAAAATACAGAAAGAATACTAAAATCCTTGAGATCTGCACTTTTTAAAAAACATTTAATAGCACCAATATCTTCATTATGTAAAGGTGAAGAAGGCAAGATGTGAGCCACCATTTATAGCTCCTTAAGAACTGACCCACAAAAATTAGCTTTAAAAGTAGGGCCAGGTGAGGTAGTTCATGCCTGTAATCTCAGCACTTTGGGGGGCCAAGGCAGGAGGATCTCATGAGGCCAGGAGTTTGAGACCAGACTGGGCAACATACTGAGACCCTGTCTCTTAAAAACAAAAATAAAAAAAAAAAATCAAAAAACACTTTTTTAAAGTTAGCCTGGCCTAGTGGCATGTACCTGTACTCCCAGCTACTCAGGAGGCTGGGGAGGGAGGATTGCTTGAGCCCATGAGGTTGAGGTTACATTGAGCCATGATGACACCACTGCCCTCCAGCCTGGAAGACAGAGCAAGACCCCATCTCTTAAATAAAAAAAAGGAAAATTTAAAAATAAGAAGTAACTCTTACTGATGACTAAAAGTATATCCCTTTACTTTGAGTGAAAGCAACCTCCACAGTGTCTTTGGTAGCATTTTGGAGTGCCTCAAGGCACCTTTCCTGCTAATATAAACAAAAACAAACATTCTGTATGTAGTAACAACGAATACTTACATGATACTTATAAAATCCTCACATACATGCACATAATCATTTACACTTTGGCGTTGCCTACGAGGCATTATTAGTGTTCCCTTTTTACGCCTGAGGCCCAGAGAGGCAAGAGAAATGTGTTCAAAGTCACACAAGAATTTTAACCCAGACAGTCTTGCTCCAGTGCCGGTATTAACCACTCTCTCATACTGATAGGTATTTTAAAGTGCTGCATGAATGAAAAATTAATGACAAAAAGATAATTAAAATTTCACTAATGAGTTAGCAGTATTATCACGGGTGGGTTATATAGCAAACTTCTTAAGGCATCTTAGAATACAGTGAAGGAAACTTAAATTTCTGTAAAAATCCTGTCTGATAAATGATGATCAGATTTGTCTCCAAGTTTGGATAGAGCGATTTTAATTGAAATTCTTCATTTGCTTGCAAGATTGTTAGAAATATGATAAATTTTGGGATGTGCTGCTTCTATACTACAAAGATTAAATGAAATCACATTAGATTTAAGTAAAAGTCTATCAGCTTAATTTAACCAACATTAAGACCCTACTAAGTACCATACAGTGTGGGTATAAATGTGGTTAAGAGACAATCCCTGGTATCAAGGAGTTTACAATCTAACAGCAGAGAAACACATTAAAAAAAAAAAAAAAAAAAAGCCAGGTGTGGTGGCTCACACCCGTAATCCCAGCACTTTGGGAGGCCAAGGAGAATGGATCACTTGAGGTCAGGAGTTTGAGACCAGCCTGGCAAAATAGTGAAACACCATCTCTACCAAAAATACAAAAATTAGCTGGGCATGATGGTGGGTGCCTGTAGTTCCAGCTACTCAGGAAGCTGAGGCACAGGAATCACTTGAACCTGGGTGGTAGAGGCTGCAGTGAGCTGAGATCCTACCACTGCACTCCAGACTGAGACTCCAGAGCAAAACTCAGCCTTAAAAAAAAAAAAAAAAACACCAGAATATAAAATGATAAATTAATATTATAATAAGTGGTATAAGAGAAATTGAAAGTATTTTAAGAACTTATAAAAGTTAAATGCATGATATATAAGATATATAAAAAATCATATATATATCATATAAAATGAGATATATCATTGCCTCTTGAAACCAGCTGCAGAATCTAACTCAGATAGACTCAAACTCTCACCACACTGATCTTTAACTTTAAATGTGGTTCTCCTGTATAAAAGCCTCTTAGCTGCCAGTCCTTTCAAATCATCTGCATGAGATGCTGAATATGAGAAAAGTATACCTCTAGTTCTATATGCCATGTATCTTCCATGTTCAGGACTTGAACAGAGATAGTGGATTTCTTCCAGTCCACAGCTTTCCATGTGACATTGCTGAACTTACCGAGATATCCAACATGATTGAGTGTCTCTGACTTTAGATAGATCATACGTGACTTTAGATAAATTGAAGGGAGGGTAAGGAAGCTGGGCATGGCAAGAATGAAGAGTTGTGAGGATTGAATCTGCTAAGCCTAACAAAGTGCTTTAGAAAGCTGGCTCCTTGGCCTTGTGAAATATGAGTAATTTTTTAAAAACAAAAGATTTTAATGTGTTTATCCCTAAGAACAGTTATGTGAAGTGGAAGGGAACCTCAGATAAATTCTTAGCCTCAACTTATGACTCAAAGTAAGAAATTTTTGTATTTTACTTATTCTAGCACTAAATTAGAGTCTTCCTTATTCCTGTTGAATTGCTTTCTGAAGCATGTTGTTACTACATCAGCGGTCATTGGCAGCCTATCTATCAAAGGGTAGAAAAATTTCTTTCTGAAATTAAAATCTCAGCAAAGCCTTCTCTAAAAGTTTAACAACCTATTAATTAGAAACTCTAAATTTCACTGTCTCATCATGCATCAAGTTTTAGAATGATGCAAAAGAAATTGCAGCATAAGAACAGTGGCTAGCATCCCTTTAAGCCCTGTTCTTCATTTTTACAGAGATCATCTCATTTCATCCTTACAAAAATCACTCTCTTTAAAAAATTTTTATTTTTTTAAATTGACAAATAATACTTGTACACATTCCATGTGACACCGCTGAACTTACTGAGACATCAAACATTGTTGGGTATCTCTGTTACCAATGTAATTACATTTTTGATACATATTGCATATAGTGATCAGATCAGGGTAATTAGCATATCCATCATCTCAAATGTTTATCATTTCTTTGTGTTGAGAGCACTTGGTATTCCCCCTTCCAGCTATTTAAGACCATATAAGGTATTATTGTGAACTATAGTCATCCTATAGTGATATGAAACAGTGGAATGTATTCCTTTTAACAGTTACAGCTGTCATTTTTAATGGTCTCTTCCTATCCCCCCTTCTCCATCCCCTTTCCAGCTCCTCTTAGCCTCTGTTCGGCTTTCTACTTCTATGACGTCAGTTTTTTAAACAGAAAGTTAAACACTGCATGGTCTCACTCATGTGAAAACTTAAAATCACCCCATTTTATAGTTGAAGAGAGTGAAGTTTTAAGAGGCTAAGTGATGACCAAGATGGCACCTATACGCATGTAAACACACACACACAAACACCTGGGAGTCAAGGATTCAAACATAGGGAGTCAGACTCCCAAATCTGCCCTCTACCTACAGCATAAAATGCAAATAAACTCATGACCACTGGGGCAGCTACAGTTCCTCACCTTCATCTGGTCACAGGATTTAGAATCTGAGCACAGCGCTTTTCAGGACATATAATTGCGCACTTTTTGGTCACTCTCAAGAATATAGTGGGTGACTACTGGAAGGGAGGCAGCGGTTCACCACGAGGCACACGGCAGCGAAAAAGCAGGCTTCTGCCCTTGCTGTACTAACACTCCCGAAGGGGGGCATATAACCTAGTAAGCTGGGAAGGCAGCGGCAAGTGCTGCCAAGGAAACCAAGGTGGCTGATGGGACATGGTGATCAGGAAGGCCACTCCAAAGAGATGACATGTGGTCTCAGACAGGAGCCTGAGAAGGAGCCAGTAGGGAAGGCTGGGGAAGGAGTGCTCCAGACGAAGGGAACAGATGCAGACGCCCTGGTGGGGACAGTCAGATGTGCCCAAGGAGCAGGAGAGAGTCCAGGGTAACTGGAACATCAGACAGAGGTAGCTCAGAGGCTTGGGCCACAGCTGGGTACGCGAAACACAAGGACTAATCACTGTTAGTTTGGCTAAATAAAATTGAGAATCATGGAGGGTTCAAACCGATTCATGTTTTTTAAGTGACACTTTGGTTTATCGTTGGGGAGACCAGTAGAAGCCTGTTGCGGCAGGACAGAGGAGAGACACAGGTGTGTCAGGAGGACATGGAGTAGATGGCAGAGTGAGTCAGATTCGAGCTGGGCTCAGAGGTGGGTCCAAAAGCCCTGCAGTGGTTCCATGTGGAGGCGAGGGGATGAAAGGAATCAGGGATGACTCTGTGGATTCAGCTATGCTGCTTGTGAGGACAGTGTTGCCAATCTCTGAAATGAGGAAGATGGGAGAGGAACAGGATTAGGGGACAGAAGGAATTGAGTGCTGTCTTTTGAATATGTTGTTTGTGTGTGTGTCTGTGTGTGTGTGTCTGTGTGTGTGTGTGTGTGTGTGTGTGTGTGTGTGTGTGTGTGTTTGGAGATGGAGTCTCACTGTGTCGCCCAGGCCAGAGTGTAGTGCCGTGATCTTGGCTCACTCGTGTTTGTGTGTATGTGTGTGTGTGTTTGCAGACGGAGTCTCACTCTGTTGCCCAGGCTGAAGTGTAGTGCCATGATCTCGGCTCACTCTGTGTGTGTGTGTGTGTGTGTGTGTGTGTGTGTGTGTGTGTGTGTGTAGATAGAGTCTCACTCTGTCGCCCAGGCTGAAGTGTAGTGCCACGATCTTGGCTCACTGCAACCTCCGTCTCACAGGTTCAATCAATTCTCTTACTTCAGCCTTCCGAGTAGCTGGGATTACAGTCATGAACCACCACACCTTGCTAATTTTTGTATTTTTAGTAGAGACAGCATTTTGCCGCAGTGGCCAGGCTGGTCTCAAACTCCTGACCTCAAGTGATTTATCTGTCTCAGCCTCCCAAAGTGCTGGGATTACAGGCGTGAGCCACCGCACCTGGCCTGAACATGCTGTGTTTGAAATCTCTGCTTAGCTAGCCACACAGATGTGTCAGGTCGGTAGTTGCAGACATAAACATAGATGTCTAGAGCACAGGGTGAGAATGCTGTATTCGGAGAGCATCAGGATATAAATGGTAACTAAAGCTGTGGAACTGGACACAGCTCCAGACAGATCAGCTAGGGGGAAGAGGGGATGGGGACGAGGAAGGGGTCTGAGTCTCAACTCCTGCCGGTTGAAGTTGAAAGAGGAGTTGCCAGCAAACAAGAATAAGAAGGAAGAGCCCCCAGGGTGTAAGAGAAACCAGATTGAATGGGGTAAGGGAAAGCAAGAGAGAGTTTCCAGAAGAGGAAACTGCAGGCTGTGTCTCCTGAGAGGTCCAATCAGATTCGCGCCAGCAGCAAACCACTGGGGTCAAGCAACAGTGGGTGTTGTCAGCAATTTTAGCAAGGGGAGCGAGCTTGATGAATCTGAACAGGGTCAAAGGTCAGACGGTACTGGTTGAGAAAATTTTGTGAAATATGGAAAGAGAAGCAGCAAATAACAGATATTTGTTGGAGAAGTTTTGCTTAACCAGCAACAGAGATAGGGGATGGTATCTGGAACGGAGCATGGGGTCAAAACGATGGATTTCACAGTGTGTGTGTTTTCAGGCAGGAGTTAGTAGAATATGTTTACAGGCTGATGAAAATAGTGTGAGAGAAAAATAGAGCATGCAGGAGGGAGGAGAGTAAGATGGGGGAAAGAAATGGAATCTGTATTGGAATGTGAGAGGGTACACTCAAGAACTAGCTGGCAGAGAGAGCCTCTCAAGGACTTCCTATATAAATAGGAAAGATCCATGTAAACATGTGAAATAAATACAGACATCTCAAGTTTCCACCACTGCCTCCCTGTGTGATTATAAAATGAATTACATAGACCGTTATAGTTTTATGAGCTCCAAAGAGGGCAGGATGGTGCCCCTGAAATGTGGACTGAAGGAAGCTGGATTAGACCGGACCTTGTGGATAAAGAGGATTGGGGTCAGGCGGAGAGGAGGGCAGGGCAGCATCAAAAAGGTGGGGAACATTGAGATACCATCTCATGCCAGTTAGAATGAGGATCATTAAAAAATCAGGAGATAACAGATGCTGGAGAGGATGTGGAGAAATAGGAACACTTTTACGTTGTTGGTGGGAGTGTAAATTAGTTCAACCATTGTGGAAGACAGTGTGACAATTTCTCAAGGATCTAGAAATAGAAATACCATTTGACCCAGCAGTCCCATTACTGGGTATATGCCCAAAGGATTATAAATTGTTCTGTTATAAAGACACATGCACCCATATGTTTATTGTGGCACTGTTTGCAATAGGAAAGACTTGGAACCAACCCAAATGCCCATCAATGATAGACTGGATAAAGGAAATGTGACACATATACACCATGGAATACTATGCAACCATAAAAAAGGACATGTCCTTTGCAGGGACATGGATGAAGCTGGAAACCATCATTCTCAGCAAAGTAACCCAAGAACAGAAAACCAAACGCTGCATGTTCTCACTCATAAGTGGGTATTAAACAATGAGAACACATGGACACAGGGAGGGAAACATCACACACCGGGGCCTGTTGGGGGGTGGAGAGCTAGGGGAGGGATAGCAGGGGGTGGGGTTATTGGAAAGGGATAACATTAGGAGAAATATCTAATGTAGATGATGGGGGGATGGATGCAGCAAACCACTATGCACGTGTATACTCATATAACAAAACTGCATGTTCTGCACATGTACCCCAGAACTTAAAGTATAATAAAAGAAAAAGAAAAAGGTGGGGAAGGGAATCAGCATGACGCAGATTGGCAGGTTCTGTTTGACACAGGTTCTCAGTGCTACAAATAATCAGGTAAAATGTGGGCCCCTTTGAAGTGGCCCTGTGAAGCATGCTGTGATGTGAAATGTGGGATTGCTCCTGGTAATCACATAGGGTAAAGCCCTTGGTGCCAGGACTGCTGCCATGCCTCCCTAGGCATAGATTCCATTCAATGGGTTTTGAAAATGTTCTAAGAAAAGCTAAATGAATTTAAGCACAGCTTGGTGGTTCTTCATGTTATCTATTTTAAAATAACTTTCCATGATATTTTATGACGGCTCTATGCTTTGGTTTCTTCATCTGGAGAAAATTAGACTGTTGTAAAGATTGAATGAGTTAATCTACTGGAGTGGTGCCTAGCACATGCCATAGCCCATTATTATTATTTTAAAATACCTGTATTTTTTTTTTTTAGATGGAGTCTTACTCTGTCTCCTAGGTTGGAGTACAATGGTGCAGTCTCGGCTCATTGCAAACTGTGCCTCCCGCATTCAAGCAACTCTCCTGCCTCAGCCTCCTGAGTAGCTGGGATTACAGGTACTTGCCACCTTGCCCAGCTATTTTTTGTATTTTGTGAGACAGGGTTTCACCACATTGGCCAGGCTGGTCTGAACACCTGACCTGGTGATCTGTCCACCTCGGCCTCCCAAAGTGCTGGGATTATAGGCTTGAGCCACTGCACCCAGCCATGTTTTCATTTTTTAAAAATTAAAATGTACAGGTAAAAAGAAGATATAAAAATCATGTCTAAGGCAGGCATGGTGGCAAGTGCCTATAATCCCAGCACTTTGGGAGGCTGAGGCAGAAGAATCACTTAAGTCCAAGAGTTCAAGACCAGCTGGAGCAACATAGTGAGACCCTATCTCTAAAAAAAATAAAAATAAATAGCTAGGCATGGTGGTATGCACCTGTAGTCCCAGCTACTTGGAAGGTTGAAGTGGAGGGTTGCTTGAGTCCAGCGGTCAAGGCTGAAATAGCTGGGATGGCACCACTGGACTCCAGCCTGGGCGACAGAGTAAGATCCTGTCTCAAAAAATAAAAATAAAGGCCAGGCACGGTGGCTCACGCCTGTAATCCCAGCACTTTGGGAGGCTGAGTCGGGCAGATCATGAGGTCAGGAGATCAAGACCATCCTGGCTAAAACGGTGAAACTTTGTCTCTACTAAAAATACAAAAAATTAGCCAGGCATGTTGGCACGCGCCTATAGTCCCAGCTACTCAGGAGGCTAAGGCAGGGGAATTACTTGAACCCAGGAAGTGGAGGTTGCAGTGAACGGAGATCGCACCACTACACTCCAGCCTGGGCGACAGAGCGAGACTCTGTCTCAAATAAATAAATAAATAAATGGAAATAGAAAAGCATGTTTAATCCCTCTGCCTTATGACAGTCACTCTTAAAATTATATCTTTCCAATCTTTGTCCTACATGTGAGTACTTCTGTTTTACTGTATGTATTCTTTTGAACCCTATATTTTTTAGTTTAACCTATTCTGTCAAACATTTACCTGTGTCGTTAAACGTTCTTTAAAAGCGTTTTAATTCCTTTGTATTTATTCACCGTTTATAAAGTTATGTGTCACTGACATTGCTTCAGTTACTCTGATCTGTGAATGATTCTTGCTGTATTGGTAATTATAGCAACTGATTTAAAAGAGAGGGAAAGAAGTAAGTAATAGAAATGAAAGAGTGTATTTATTCCTCAAATGTTGAAAGGCAAAATATGTGTAAAAGGATGAACCCCATGACCCAGTTCAGTAAAGTCACTTAGAGATTTAAAACTTATAACATAATGGAACCATAATATGTAATATATATATATATATATATATATATATATAGTAAACATATATATTATGTTTATTTTTATATGGTTATGTATTTATTTATATATTATGTGTAATATATAAATTTTTTAATGATTGATATGCACCTCTGTGAAGACATCCTATTTCTTGAAGTTGAAGCTATATGATTCACATCTAGTTTACTTTTACTCAGAAATATATTTTTTCTAGGAAGATATTAGATAGACAAAAATAAAAACAATTACAACATAGCATTTTCATGAGTACAGGGAAATGGACATTTTGATGTATTGTAATTTTATACATATCTCTGGGGAGATGTAAAAAATGGAAATAATAAATATATCCAATAATATCAGAATGATAAAATGATGGTAAATCCACACAAATGAATTTGAAGTAACTACTGGAAAATCATGAAGTGCCTATTTGTTTACTGACATGTAAAGGCATTTTGCAAGTACTAAGTGGGAGAAAAAGCAATAATTGAACAGTATACATAGCATTGCCCGTGAACACAGAGATAAGCTTTGGAAGAATGTACTCCAATAATATCTGGGTGGTGGTATTCTAGATGATTTTTTACCTCTCATTTTTGCTTCTTTGTATTTCCTGGGTCTTTTCCCACAAAAATGTATGAAATTGGGTAGGTTTTTAAAATGAAAAGGGAGCACCTTTTAAAGTCAAGGCAGGAGATTCATTTTTGTGACACTTCTACTGGCCAAAGCCTGGAACCGGGTCGTCAGCATGTGATTGCTTCACTCTGTGTGGGAGGCAGAATAGGAGAAGTTAAGACTGAGGAGGTGAATGTGAGGTGAACAGATGATAGTAACTACAAGGGCTACAACATGCAACTCCTTCATGCTGGAACCTACATCCAAAACTGAAAGTGACGGTTAATAAATACGGAGAAAGATGTGAACTTGAGTGTTATTTTTTTTCTTTTTTCCTGACCAGCAGGTGCAAAGTAGATGACTGAGGGGGAAGAGAGTGGGAGAGGGAGGGAGAATTGCCGCAGGGGAAGGCAGGGAACTGGCTGGCACAGAGGGGATGATTTGATCCACCCCGTCTTCCAGAGCTGCTTTGAAACCTGAGACACAAGGTGACTTTGAGATTTCACAAGGGTTGGACAGGTGTGCAAAAGCTAGCAAATGTCTGCTTATTGGGGGGGGTACCCATTTTTTTGGCCCCTTCTTCCTTTGAAAATAAGCTGGAAAAAAGTAGCAAGGATGGCTTTCTAAAGAGAGATCATCAGAAGGGATTTTTTTTTTTTTAATGATTTAAACATTTGGAATCAGGTGATAAGTGGCTGTTTCCTCTCCCCCGTTTTTGGCTACCTCGAGAGTATCTGTGATAAGTTCCATATGATTTTTGCCACCCTCCCCTTCTCCTAAGTGCTTTTATGATTCCAATAAAATGGTCTCTCAGGTCACCCCAACCTTCTGATCGCCTTCACTGGTTTTTCTTCAGTGCTTCTCAGCTCCCCACGCTTCCTCATCAAGGGAAAACTTTCCCCTTGTCCTTAACTTGTTTTTGCTGGTCTGTCGTTTGCCCTGTTTCTGTCCCTACAGTCCCGCCAGTGAATTTTGCACACTGACTTTTCCCAGTCCCCTATGACCAAGTTCAAACCAGTCAGCCCAGCGCCAGGTCCTGTCTGAGCTTCTAGATTTGCCTCCCGTTGCTGCCCCCAGCCTGCTGCTCTTCTCTCCTTGCCCGAGCTGCGCCTCGTCCCAGACAAGCTTCACCATCTCCCAGCTCTCTTTCTTCATTCCAGCAGAAACCTGGAAGGCACCTGTGAGCCAGGCAGGAGGCTGGGCACCCAGGCCATGTGGTGCAGGGGAAGGACACAGACCACGAGGCTCAGCCACAGGAGTGCTTTGCCCACCACCACCGCTTTCTAGTTACCTGACTTTCTGCCAAGTACTTCACCTCTTGGTTGCTTGGTTTCCTTATCTATAAATTGCACATAACTCATTTTGTAGTGAGGTTCATTATGAGGATGATTAAATGAGGTGAAGTGCCCAGCAGACACCAGGCGCCTAGTACTTACTCAAAAATTGGTGATTCCCTTCCTAACCCAATGTCAGTCGTCAGGGAACCAATCATTTTCCAGCAGGTGTGATATTCGAGGTGACGTGAGTGCTGTCAGCAAGAATGCGGAGAGTTCAGAGCAAGAGCACGGAACAGTGCCGGGGCTGCCTGGAGAAGATAGTGAATCAAGAAAAGGCTGGGAGGGGCGTTTCCTAGGGAGTGAGCGCTACAACTGCAGGTCCAGGCGAGGAAAACAAGCAGGGAGAGAGCCCCCACCTCCTCTGGTCTTGGGGGAGCCTTCCTTGCCACCATCCTTAAAATTGCAACCCCCCAGGAAGCCCCATTACCGCACGTGCCCCTCCCTGTGCCATGATTTTCTTGCCTCACTCACCACTATTATCATGTGCTTATTTCTCTTCTGTGTCCTCACAAGGGCAGGGGTGTGTGTGGGAGGGGGTGGGGGGTACGTGATGGGTATGGGTGTGGGTATGGTGTGTGTGGGGGTGTGTGTGCGTGTGGTGTATGTGCGTGTCTGGGTGTGGTGCGGTGGTGTGTGGTGGGGTATGGGTGTGGTGTGTGTGGTGGGGTATGGGTGTGGTGTGTGTGGTTTGTGTGTATGTGCATGTATGTGTGGTAGGGTATGGATGTGGTGGGGTATGTGGGAGGTGTAGGGTGTGTGGTGTGTGTGTATGTGGTGGGGTAAGTATGGGTGTGGTGTGGAGTGT
>NW_022436979.1:2553979-2554299 GCF_009761245.1 Sapajus apella
GTGTGTGTGTGTGGTGGGGTATGGGTGTGGTGTGCGGTGTGTGGTATGGTGTGTGTGTGTGTAGTGGTGTGAGTATGGGTGTGGGATGTGTGTGTGTGGTGGGGTGTGGGGGAGTGTGTGGTGTGTGTGTGGTGAGGTGAGTATGGGTGTGGTGTGTGTGTGATGTGTAGTTGAGTATAGGGGAGTGTGTGGTGTGTGTGTGTGGTGGGGTATGGGTGTGGTGTGCGGTGTGTGGTATGGTGTGTGTGTGTGTGTAGTGGTGTGAGTATGGGTGTGGGATGTGTGTGTGTGGTGGGGTGTGGGGGAGTGTGTGGTGTGTG
>NW_022436979.1:2554699-2647492 GCF_009761245.1 Sapajus apella
GTATGTGGTGGGGTGTGGGGGAGTGTGGTGTGTGTGTGTGGTGGAGTGAGTATGGGTGTGGGGGGTGTGTGTGTGTGTGGTGGGATGTGGGGGAGTGTGGTGTGTGTGTGTGTGTGTGTGTGTGTGTGTATATCTTCACTGCATATCCCTTACTTACCTATGGAGTGCACACATTAGGTGTGCGAGAGAATTCAACTCTCTGAATTAGGGTTACATGACTTGAAGACCAAGAAGTTCTGGCAAATAGAGCTAGAAAATGAAGTTGGAAATTATGAGAGTCATTAAATGACAAATTTGGGGATTTTTAATGTACTGAGTAGAGACTGTAATCATCTCGTTTTTTAACCGGGAAAGCATGCCCTAGGAAAATCAGCCCGACATAGGAAGGGCAAAGATGACTTTGAGAAGGAGGAGATAGGAAGACAAGAATGCATTGTGGTAGTCCAGGAACCAGGTGAAGAAAGCCTGCACTGAATGCTGGATACAGAAATGAATAGGAAGGGACAGCAGACATTCCAGCAGAGTTACCTAAACATGACTGTTTTCAACGTCAATAAAAGACTGGAAAACATTTCACAGTAGAGTCACTGGAAGAATAAATACTAGGCAGCTATCCAAGAGAATGGAGTGAATGGACATATTCTAAATCTGCTGATAGGCAAAAGTAGCCAAATGCAAAGTGTGCATGGCATGTGAATCCATTTGTATAAATAGGTACATAAATGTAAATATGTTGATATGCTGTATTAAACTTATCTGGGTCATGTGCAGTGGCTCACGCCTGTAGTCCCGCACTTTGGGAGGCCAAGGTGGGCAAATCAGTTGAGGTTAGGAGTTAGAGACCAGCCTGGCCAGCATAGTGAAACCCCATCTCTACCAAAAAAAAATACAAAAAATTACCAGGCATGGTGGCACATGCCTGTAAATCTTAGCTACTCAGGAGGCTGAGGCAGGAGATTTGCTTGAACCCAGGAGGCGGAGGTTGCTGTGAGCCAAGATTGCGCCACTGCACTCCAGCCTGGGTGACCGAGCAAGATTCCATCTCAAAAGAAAAAAAAAGAAAACTTATCTGGAACAATACACATCCAGATATAATATGGTATTTGGGAATGGCATTTAGGAAGGTACCACTTATCTTTGAACCCTTGCAGTTTTGTAAAGTCTGTCACCTAAAATCTCTTGACATGAAATATGTAAACATCAAAATCTGACTGCAGTTTACCTTTTGACTAAATATCTGGTAAGTCCATCCTTTATTTAAGAACAGTAATAAGGCAAGTGAATCTGGGAAGCCATGATCCAAAATCAAAGGCCCTCTTATTCAAGAACAGAGCCACCATCATACTCAGTTGTACCCAAGAGCCAGAAAGCATCTTCTGATTAATGAGTAATAAAGATATTATCAGTCCTTACCCTGCAATCTCTGTAGAAGGTTACAGTTTAAAAGCATGGGTGTTCTTCACACAGACACACACACACACACACACACACCTTTATTTCAACGCTTGTAGCCATTTAAAAGTACAGTTGTGATGACCACAGTGATAAAAATGAAACTAATAATATATATGCTGTTAAAATTATATTGTTTTGAAGAAATATATATGTAGTAGTACTTTTTAAAAATACGTTTCTGAAGAAACAGTACAAATAAAAAAATGGTCTGAGCCTGAATCACTCTATTTTATTGTGTGTTTAGGTCAAAAAGACTTTGTATTTTATTTTACTTAAGGGGAATATAATTCTTTGCAATTATTATAGATAACACTGATATCTTAACTTTACCATTATCTTGAATGCTTTCCTAGGTGCCAGTTCAACAGATTCCGACGGTGAAAGTTTAGCTTTCAAATCAAAAGCTGGAGCTATGCCACAGTAAGTGCCTACAATTCCATCAGTTATCTAGAAACAACGGCAACAGAATGGCTGGGTAGGAAACTATTCTTGCTGTGCTTTGAAGAAAAAAGTCAACTGATGTTAATCAGAGATCAAATACTGAAGTTGGAACACAGTATATTTTTTTGAGACAGGGTCTCTCTCTGTCACCCAAGTTAGGGTACGGTGGTACGGCATGGTTCACTGAAGCCTTGACCTCCCAGGCTCAAGTGGTCCCCCAACCTTAGCCTCCCAAGTAGCTAGTATTACAGGCATGCACCACCACACCTGGCTAATCTTTTTTTTATTTTTTATTTTTTGGTAGAGATGGGGTCTCACTGTGTTGTCCAGGCTTGTCTGAAACTCTTGGACTCAAGCGATCCTTCTGCCTCAGCCTCCCAAAGTGTTGGGAGAGATTATAGGCATGAGCCACCATGCTCAGCCCAAACCCAATTTTTAACTTGTAAATTTGAATTTTGAAGTCTGCATTTTATCATTGATAGGCCAGAATTTTACCGTATACAATGTTAGTTTCAAAGACAGCCATCTAACTTATAAATGTATGGAAAGAGAAGTCACATTAAGAGAAAATCAGTTAAATCGTTACTAAACTGTGAGGGCCAATTTATTTATGCAAGTTGGAAAATATCTAATTAGGCCAGAAGTAGGTTTTCATTTGAATACAATCTATTTCTATTTAGAGCATGTACCTGAAATTCACAAAAGTTAGTTATTCCTACGAAGACCTACCAATTATTTAAAATGTTAATATCTTAATTGGTTTGCAAAAATAAATCTACCAGAAATTTGTGTTATAGAAAAGTCCATAAATACTGAGTCTGTTCTAATAAATTTATTTTATCTGATAGTATGTACATAAAAATTATATCCATTCAGCATCAAATAATCAGTGATGCTAAAGGGACCCTATAAGATTATTTTACCACCCCTGATTTTTGATGAAGAGCTCCAGTTTAGGGAAGTTACATGGCTTGCTTCAGATTTCACAGCCAGCTACTTGGCAAAGCTGGGCCTAGAAACCAGCTCTTCTTGTCTTCTCTGAACACCTTACTAACTTACATGCACTAAGAAAACACAAAAATTCCGAGATTCCGAAAACAAAATTAGAAACCAGAACAAAGAACAGCTGCTAGACTTAAAATAGACTAACAAAACTTTGAGTTAAATATAGGACCCTAACCCTAAACATTTCAAATATCTGCTTATTAATAAAGATAGGATTTTTTCCAAATATTTTCTTAGGATTTTCAAGTTTAATACTTTAGCCTCTTCAACAATGTCTCAGTTACATGTAGTCACTTTTCTTTTACTCATGTACTTGTTTTGCTAAATGTCTATAAGGCATATGCATGTACTGACCACAGCTATTTTTTCCAAATATTTTCTTAGGATTTTCAAGTTTAATACTTTAGCGTCTTCAACAATGTCTCAGTTACATCTAGTCACTTTTCTTTTACTCATGTACTTGTTTTGCTAAATGTCTATAAGGCACACGCATATACTGACCACAGCTATTCTAGCTGTAGGTTATGCATTCCCATTGCGGAAGCAATTACAGTTGAAGTGGATTGAGCATACAAAAAGACACCCAGCTTTTCTGTTGAAATGTTTCAAAGAATTATCTCTGCTAAAAAAAAAAAAAAAAAAAAATTCTGGCTAAGCACTCACCTTCTATTTTCCAGAGCTCAAAAGAAAACAACTTCTGTTTCCTTGACAATAGGATCATCATCTCCAAAGACAGGGGTGACCACGGCTGTGATTCAACCATTATCTGTCCCTGTGCAGCAGGTAAGTGTGCCTTGAGCCAGGGCCCATAAGGAGTCCAACTCATCAGCAAACTTGTGAATTTGAAGTAATACGACTTTAATTCTAACTAGTATACTCCCTTGAAATATTTTCTAAGTGGATGAAAAATTGGGAGCAAAGAAAATTGTAGGTAATGTTTCTTCTTTCAGTTCACTAAAAATAACCTTTAACTAAAGCCACATCACTGATTAGTCAACAATTTGCCTTTCCATTGGGAACTTCTTTCTCTAACAGCTGATAATCTGATAAAATGGCATCTGTTTTAGCTATAACAATTTGATTATTCCCTCACATGTGTATGCTCTTTTATTTAGCCAAATTCATTAGCTCATTTAAAACAAATTAAAAGACAAGAAAAATCTGCATGCCAACAAAAAGCTTTCCCACTCCTAAAAGCTAAACAAATAAGAAAAACAACTCAGATTCCTTGACTTCACCATGCTTTTTGATCTTGCTTTTATTTTGTTGTAAGACTGCTATAGCCATGAAAGAACAATAATGTAAACTACTGGAAAGTAATTGTAGTGAGTTTACTCTGCAAACACAAACAACATGAATTAAAAAAAAAAAGTATAAAACCATTGTATCTGGATGGCTCTAAATCATGATTTAATGAATATGTTCAAAGACAACACTCACAGAAAGGTTTTTCCCCCCAGACTTGAAATGTAAATTTGCTCCAAATCATGAGTATGTCAGATGAGTATCACCATGTCCTCGCTCAGCCTTTATTACCTGTTGAATGCTCAGGGGTGTTTGAGTCATTATAGAGACTAATACATATTCTCAATATGTGGAAAATACAAACAGTAGAGAGAAGACATTTGGGTCCATAAACCTTGAATCAACCAGTATCAGTTACTCAGAGATGGCATATATAATACATATTTCCTTTAAACCCCTTAACCAGAGTGGAATTTATAGAAATATTTAATTAAATCGATGGGCAATTTTTGATGTTTAAATATTGATAAATATTTGTTGAGTGCTTAGTACTATGCTAGGCATTTCATGGCAGGAGAACAAAATGTCACCCACCCCATCCCCAAACAGTTTATAAACTAGTCTGAGAAGGAGGAAAGTTATACGTGAAACACTTGTTGAATGTGACAGAATAGATTTAGGTGTAAGACAGAAGCCTGGGATACAGAAAGATATACACGTATGCTTATGTCAATACCATAGTAATGTAAAGAGTGCATTTTTAAGTGGATTAAATTCTACAAAGACATGGAATAGAAGGTAATTTACCCCATGTTTATAGTTGGGAGAATGAAGCACCCAGAGAAACTTCATCACTTTATTATTGCAGGCAATGTGATGTCAAAACTGCCTGGGTTCAAATCCCACTTCCACCCACTTCTTAACAGAGGGACCTTAAACAAATGATGTGACCCCTCTGTGTCTAGTTTCATCTGTAAAATGAAGATGTTAACACCGTGTATCTCATAGGTTTGTCCTGAAGATCCAGTGAGTTAATCTTCATATGACACTTGGAACAGTCCCTGGCATACAGTAAATATTAATACTATAAGAGTGTTCACATATCCTGGGGACCTAAAAAGACAGTGAAAAGTGAAACTCAGACCTCTTGAATCACAGGCCAGTAAAGTCTTGCAGGGGTGATGAATAAGCTCTATTACCATCCTAGCATCTCTACTGCTCTACCGAAGTTCTTCATGATGTCCTGTGGCATATTTAGATACACAATACCAGATCACTGTCATCTTGGGTTAAGAAGCTAACAACCACTTATATAAGTGAATAAATCCAGATTATTTAAAAATAAGGGAGAGTACACAAAGAAATATTTTCCATTCACTACTCTGAGATCCTTATATTTCTCCAGAGATAAATGCTATTCAATAGGTATTTTAGCACCTGTGATTTTTGCACATCAATAAAAAAATATTTCTTTTCTCTCCTTTCCCATAATCCCTATATCAAAAAAGAGTACAAGCTAAATAAGATAGGTAGATGTTTGATAATTTACCCTCCACTGCCAATAGCCAATGCCTCTTATGCAATGAATCCAAACTGTATTTAAAAATAAAATACAATGTCTATAAGAACTTTTAAAAAGACCCATGTGGAAGTCCCACACACAGAAACCCATTTGGTAATAGCATTTAAAAGCTTGTGGATCCCCCAAGGACCCAGGGAACTTTTACCGTGAATATTCTTTTGAACAGAGAAGAGTAACAGATGTGAAATGAGGAAGTTGAACAATGTCTGTCCTGTAAGAGTAGACGAGCAAAATGATGTATAGCGATACTCTCATTCACTCGTTTCATTCAAGTGGGGCGGTCCCCGTAATGAAAGGTTTCTTCAGCCCATCTTTTCAGCAATTTATATACTTAGAATTTGATCCATGTGTCTCTGCTTTTGCAGGTTCACAGTCCGACTTCATATCTGTGCCGACCTGATGGAACCACCACCCCCTACTTTCCTCCTGTTTTTACAAAGGTCTGACATCTGGAAGTCTCATTCTCTGTGTTTGCTTTGGTCCTTAAATTTCATTTAGATGTGACTTCATGTAGCAATCTTTAAAAATGAAAATGAGCAGATTAGTAGGCTGATTATCATGGTTACCTTTGGGATTAAAATAGATATTTGTTGGACGACTGCCATTTGACTATAATCTTGTGGTGGGTTCTGAGAGGTGTGAGCAGGAACCCGATAGAGCATAAAATCTAGTGGGAAAACCAAGACAGAAAAACAAAACAAAAAAAACACTGCTGTGTTGGAAATTGCTTGGGAGAGCTAGCGAGTTTTATGGTAATTCAGAAAAACTGACTAATTTTCCATTTGTCCTAAGTTGGGGATTTGCATTGCCAGTCTGAATGACATCAATTTCATTGGTCAATCTCTCAAGTCAGAAGTGGTTCCATATAGCATTTCTCCTCTTTCTTTTTCCTTCCTTTTTAAGAGAAAGTTATAAAGCCTTATTAAAAGAATTTTTTTTTTTTGAGACCGAGCCTCACTCTATGTCTTTCAGGCTGAAGTGCGGTGGCACAATCTTGGCTCACTGCAACCTCTTACCTCGCAGGTTCAAGTGATCCTCCTGCCTCAGCCTCCCAAGTAGCTGGGACTGATTTTAGGTGCCCTCCAGCATGCCCAGCTAATATTTTGTATTTTAGTAGAGACGGTGTTTCCCCATATTGGCCAGGCTGGTCTCGAACTCCTGACCTCAGGTGATCTGCCTGCCTTAGCCTCCCAAAGTGCTGGGATTACAGGTGTGAGCCACCATGCCCAGCCATTAAAAGACATTTTTAAAGGCCCAAATAAATGAAGAGACATGCCATGCTTGTAGACTGACAGACTGGAAAGTCATGACTCCCTGATTAATCTGTATTTAATGTAAGTCTAGCTAAAATTCCAACAGGTTTCTGGTTTTTTTGTTGTTCTTTCTGTTTTTGTTTTTTCACTTTAAGTTCTGGGGTACATGTGTAGGACGTGCATGTTTGCTACATAGATATACACGTGCCA
Organism: Sapajus apella; assembly: GCF_009761245.1. NCBI lineage: Eukaryota > Metazoa > Chordata > Mammalia > Primates > Cebidae > Sapajus > Sapajus apella. The sequence goes on from NW_022436979.1 coordinate 2,561,891, forward strand.
TGGTGGTTTGCTGCACCTATCAACCTGTCATCTAGGTTTTAAGCCCAGCATGCATTAGGTGTTTCTCCTAATGCTCTCCCTCCCCTTGCCCCCAGCCCCAACATGCCCCAGCATGTGATGTTCCCCTCCCTGTGTCCATGTGTTCTCATTGTTCAGCTCCCACGTATGAGTGAGAACATGCAGTGTTTGGTTTTCTATTCTTGTGTCAGTTTGCTGAGAATGATGGTTTCCAGCCTCATCCATGTCCCTGCAGAAAACATAAACACATTCTTTTTTTGTGGCTGCATAGTATTCCATGATGTATATGTGCCACATTAAAAAATATAGAACACTTGAATTTGCATGTCATTCTTGCACAGAGGCCATGCTAATCTTCTCTGTATCATTCCAATTTTAGTATATATGTGCTGCTAAAGCAAGCATAGGTTCCTGGTTTTTAATCGTTTGTTTGATATAGAATTTAGCAACCTGATTCAAAATTGTGTGGAGGGAAAAAATGTCTAAGAATAGCCAGGGTACATCTGAGGAAGGAAGATAACATAATATTAGGAAGGAGTGGGGTTTGTTCTATAAGATAGCAAGACATTGTAAGGTATAGTAATTAGGACAGTATCGTACTGGTACAAGGCTAGAGAAATTGATGCATACCCAAAATATATTCCACAAAGATACTAAATATCTAAAGAAACTTGCAGATGGCTGGAGAAAGAGTGAATTCTTCAGCACAGGTGAGAATGTGTCCATTTAAACTCCTACCCTATGCTTTTCACAACAATCAATTCCTAGTTAACTAAAGACAAATATGAAAGCAAATCTATAAAACTTTTGTGAGGCAGTAAAGAAAAACATTTGTGTAATCTCCATATAGGGAATGATTTTTTTTTTTTCTCTTCAGCCAGCTGAATCCAAGCTGTATAAAAGATCCTCTCATAAGCAGTTAATAGTATTTTCAGTCGGGTGCAGGCGACAGATGATAACAGGTGATAACAGCTTGGAAACTATCCTCAAAGGTAGACTGCTAAGAAAAAAGTTGTGTGGTGGGGTGGCTCATGCCTGTGATCCCAGCACTTTGGGAGGCCAAGGCAGGCAGATCACAAGGTTAGGAGATTGAGACCATCCTGGCTAACACAGTGAAACCCTGTCTCTACTAAAAATACAAAAATTAGGTAGGCATGGTGGCACGTGCCTGTAGTCCCCGCTACTCTGGAGGCTGAGGCAGGAGAATCCCTTGAACTTGGGAGATGGAGGTTGCAGTGAGCCGAGATTGCACCACTGCACTCCAGCCTGGGTGACAGAGTGAGACTCCATTTCAAAAAAAAAAAAAGAAAAAAAAGAAAGAAGTTGTGTGAAACCCTACCAAAAACTAAGCCAATAGGATAACCAGTGAAGTCTTCCTTTGATTTTTAGAACAAAAAATGTTTACAGAGGGTGGATACTCCACATTTAAAATGTAGTTTAAGAGTTTTGCACAAGCAGCTTCTCAAGGTCATCACCAGAAAGGGTGTGCTGCCCGATGTATTGGTAACCAAGACATTGGTAACCAAGATTTGGGGGTGCCAGGGCCCAACACACATCTTGGTTTAAATAAAGTCCATGCTGGTGGCCCAAGGGAAGGAAAAGAGGATGTGAAGTTTTGCTTTCTTTCATGTCTGGGCTTTCCTGCATGGGTCTGGTGTGTGTAGATGTTACGGAATTCCTCCTGGGCACCAAGAGGAACTCTCATATACTAAATACAAAATCCTGTTTCCTCCATGGCAATCCTGCTCCTGTAACATAGACATTCTATTAGCGGTCTTTCCCCCTTCCCTGGAAGAAAACCATGAAGCATTCTTTGTGCTAACAGTATAGCTTTAAAGAGAAGTAAAACAAAACTCTATTTTTTATATAGGCTGATTTTTAACAACTCTCAGACTGTCGATTCACCGGAAGCTCAGAGCCACTGGAAGCTCAGAGCCACTTGTCCAGCCCTCTACTTTCTGTGCCTGGACCAGGGAACATCTCTCTTCTGTAGGGCTGTTCCCTTCCTTGCTGCATCTGCTTTTCCAAACTTTCTCACTTTAGGCAGCTTCTGTCTCTGATTTGCAGGGTCCTTCTTAGGCCTGGGCTCTCGTTTTGGAGGGGTAGGTTTAGAAAATAATCCTGCTGATCTCCTCTGGAACTCAAGCTAGCCTTGACTCTGTCACCTATCGCACCTTCGTTGGTCCTTCTCTTAGGCTCGAAGGTGACAGTGAGTGGCAGGTGGGCTGGCTTTGACAATCCGAGCATTGCCTCTGTCTGTTTCCTCATGCTGCTCTGGAAAAGATTCCTGGGTCTCACAGCTGATGAGAGGCAGAGCCAGTGCTTCTGCCTGCAGGTCACCTGGCAGATTGGTGGGCTGTGGACCACAGGACTCTGGGTAGTATAGACGTACATGCGACATTTCTTCCCAAATAGACCCCTCCAAGGAATCACAATGTCAGGTGGACTTGATGTGTGGCAAGAGGGCCTTTATATGGACCCTGAAACCCCCAGGGCCCCCAGATCCCACATGAAGTAGATGATCCAGGTTGCAAGGTGCAGCTCCCGCAAAGGTTGACTTTTCATCTCCTCTGGGACTCCTTGCTGTGGGCCCGAAGGTTCTCCTAATGGCTTACTATGTTTAGCCATGGCTTTTGCCAAGATAGATAAAAATGTTAGCTCCAGGAGGATCCAAATGGTAATCCTGGAATAACCGTGGAGCTCTGACTGCCTAAGTTGCTTGGTGGATACCCATTTCCTACATCTCTGACTTTTTTACACTGAAAAAAAAAAAAAAAAAAAAAAAGCATAATCTTAGGAATAAATCAAAGTCTCTTTTGGTGCCTCAAAGCTGAAGCATAAAAAATATTTTGATGCCATTTGTAGTCTGAACGGCTTCCTGGACAAGCCTAGAGACATTTAATAGGTTAATCCATAGAAGCTGGCCCTCATAAGTGACGTTTACCCTGTTTGAGCTAATAAATTAGCTATTCTATGAACCCAGTCACAAAGGAAGAAAAATTTGATTTAAAACCAGAGATTTTCTTCATTGAAAAATAAGAAAGAAGAATCCAATCAGAAATACTTGATCATCTAAACCTTTTTACTTAAAGACGGTCTAGTTAACTACCAAAATTTTTATCAAATGTCTTCTCTGTCTTCACATTGGACTTTTATAGTTTTTCTGCCAACATCATAGGCCTTAGAATTTCCTCGGGGTTTTAACACACTTACTGCAGGCCATTGGCTGCAGATTTGTTTTTTAATTTATACACACATGCACACAAACAACAAAACAAAAAACCCCACACCTCCTAAGGTGAATTTGTTTGCTTTTGGTCTATATGTGGATAAATTACTTTATCATGTTTGAGTTATTTTAAGAGTCGTACACTCTACATTAGATCCTATATATATATATATATATATATTTTTTTTTTAGATGGAGTCTTGCTTTGTCACCCAGGCTGGAATGCAGTGGCGCGATCTCGGCTCACTGCAACCTCTGCCTCCCGGGTTCAAGCAATTCTCCCGCCTCAGCCTCCTGAGTAGCTGGGATTACAGGCTTGTGCTACCACACCTAGCTAATTTTTGTATTTTTAGTAGAGGGGGGGGTTTCGCCTTGTTGGTCAGGCTGATCTTGAACACCTGACCTCAGGCGATCCACTGCCTCAGCTTCCCAAAGAGCTGGGAGGAGTAAGCCACTATACCTGGCCTAAATCCAATATTCTATAGTCAGAAGTTTCAATAGTAAAAAAGTTTAAAAGTCCCCATTGCCAGTTAATTCTGGAGAAGGATGGTAGAGAGAAGATATATGTGAGGGAAATATTAATGTCCTGATATTTAAGAACAAGTATAAAAGCTTTACCTCTTTGTATTTATAAAGCCCAATTAATTTCTAATCTGTTAGATTGTAAAGATTTATTGGTCTGGAGTTGGAGTGTGGTCAGGGACAAAAAAGCCGGGAGCAAGGAAGGAGGAAATGAAGGTCAATAAGGAAAAAGTGCAGCCTGTTTCATTACTCAGAATCTCAAAATGAGAAAATATCGAAACCCCTTTTCTAAATAAACTCGACACAGGAAACTAGTTGGGCAGAGGGGGTACATGAAAAGGCTAGGGGATGTGACAACAAATGCATGTCTTTTGTCTCTAATTGTCTGGTTTTCATAAGAATCTACGTTTATTTAGATTGTGATTGTTTTAAGAAATTCTCATTCCACCCAATTCCTCTTAAATGTAGATAAAGTTAACAGTGTTTACTGTCAAATTCCATAAATGCAGAACAGTCAATGAAAATTTGCAGACAGGCCAGAAAGTTCTACAGGACTTATGGTAAACTTGACTCAATTTATGACTTGGAGAGCGTGAAAAGCTGATAATCAGTGGGTTCAAAGGTGTTTATGCTTACCTGAGTTCATGCTAATTATTTTATGATGCAAGCTTTGCATTTTGTTTTTGTATCTGTTTTGTCTAAGCTTTGGAAATTTTTTTTTTTTTTTTTTTTTGAGACAGAGTTTCTCTCTTGTTACCCAGGCTGGAGTGCAATGGCGCGATCTCGGCTCACCGCAACCTCCGCCTCTTAGGTTCAGGCAATTCTCCTGCCTCAGCCTCCTGAGTAGCTGGGATTACAGACACACGCCACCATGCCCAGCTAATTTTTTGTATTTTTAGTAGAGACGGGGTTTCACCATGTTGACCAGGATGGTCTCGATCTCTTGACCTCGTGATCCACCCGCCTCGGCCTCCCAAAGTGCTGAGATTACAGGCGTGAGCCACCGCGCCCGGCCGGAATTTTTATTCTGTGTGATAAATTGCTTAAAAATGCTCCACAGTCTCACGGGGTACGTTTTCCTTGGATTTCAGGAACTGCAAAACACAGCTGTGGCAGAAGGCCAGGTGGTGGTTCTGGAGTGCCGGGTCCGAGGGGCACTCCCTCTGCAGGTCCAGTGGTTTCGGCAAGGGAGTGAAATCCAAGACTCCCCAGATTTCCGAATTCTACAGAAAAGTAAGGAGAAGTGCCCACATCACCAAATCTGACCATTGTATTCTCTCCAGCTTCAAGAAGGGCTAAATCATTGAGATGAATTGATCTCAATTTTCAAAGAGTGGTGAGATCAGATCATCTACAGTATGTTGAGATCCAGTATGGAAACTGTGACCCCCTTGAACTCTAATGAAAGTTATATATTCAGTCTCCTCAAAAAATGCATATATAAATTTGTACTCAAATATGCATGAATAATTTTAAGAGATTCACAAGGCTCCTAGAGCCCATTTGTGAACTGCCATTGGAAAAACTTTCTAGTGTAAGTTGATACAGGAATTTGAGTTTCTATATTTATAGAACTATAAATTGATCTACTATCACTTTAACTGTATCTTTTGTATGATGAAGTTTGACTGTAACATTTCTTCAGACATGTCCTAGACAAGGTAATGTAAAGGAACCAATAGGTTTTGTTGTTAATGGAACCCAATTCTAATACTTTGTTCTCATTTATTTTTTTCATGTGGCAAACAGAACCTAGATCTACAGCTGAACCTGGTAAGAAAATTTTTAGGTTTTTTTTTTTTTTTTTTTTTTTTTGGTTGGGGGGAGTGGATTATGTATCTTTTGGGCCTCAATAGTTCTTTGTTTCTATCTTAAAGCCATAAGCTGAACAATGTTTTTGTAGTTCCCTGGAAATGTGAGACCCCCTAAAAGACAATCTCTTCTTTATCATGGAGTCTGTACACTGCATTTTACATCAGCGTCTTTATTAGTAAAACATTAAGTTCCATTAAGACAAGAAGGTCAAGCTCAGTGACTTCAGACTTTTTACAGTACAGTCTTATAGGCTCAGAAAGCAAACTAAACCGATGATGAAAAAACATCCTCCTAAAATTCCAGTAGAGGAGGACAATCTACTGCGTGTTTGTACTGATCAGAACCCACTAACAACCCCAGCTTAGAAATGTGTCTCAGATGAGAGCAGCTCAAAGAGGTAAGCAAAATGGACCCTCCCCCACATTTCTCATTTATGTGCTCTGAGCCATAAACTTTTACTATTCCACAAGCATGAAGAAAGTCATCTTGCCCCGATCACTCTTAATTATCAGATCGTTTGACTGGATCACAGTACTGTGTGACCCAGGAGCCTCGGGCCCAGCTGTTCCCTGCCTCAGACTTCTTGCATATTTATAGCTCCCTGTAGGCTGAACTGGTGTTTGTAAAGGAAACAAATTTTTGTCTAGGTATTTCATCGTATGTCCTCGGCAAGACTATTTTCTTTCGTGTTTTTCCCACCAGCAGAGTTGCAGTTTAAGGGTAAAAAAACAAGTCATTTTCCTGTTTCTCCTGTTTGTGCCTCTGCTTCAGTGTCAAGCGGCTCTTGCCACATGTGTCTTAGGAGCCGTGACCTTGCTCTGACCCTTCTTGGGGGAACCGGAAAGTTCTCTGTAGACCATTGCAGGTTAGATTACTGTAATCAGTCCCTGAACCTCTCATGTCTGTGTACTGGATCTTTAAAAGCAAGAGTTCGACCCTATTAGGGTCCAAAGTTTAAGGGAGGCCGAGTATCATCCTTAGGGAACAATTGGGATTGATCTGCTGCCCTCTTGTCATGAATTACAGCTAGAGCAAAACACCCCACTTAATGTGTCAGTCACCACATCACATACTGTAGTCACTTTCCAGACTGTGGAAATACACAACTGCATATTTTGTCTGTGAAATGTCTTTGAATAAAATTGCATACTGCTAGTTCCCTGATACATGGAATTTCTGATATTAAATCTGCTGTATGAGATAATATGGAAATCCTGTAGGGAGGATTTCCTACAGGATCTATCTGTCTTTTGTCTTGTAGATAAAAGATATTTGGTTCCTACTTTTATATCTGTCTCTCTGCCTCTCTATCTATCTATAGTTAAAATACATCTTTTGCATTTGCCATTTTAAATAACTTTAGATAGGTAGGTAGGAAGGTAGGTAGGTAGGTAGATAGATAATAAATAGGCAGGCAGATACAAAAGTAGGAAGCAAATATCTTTTATCTATAAGAAATAGCTTATGTGAAACAAACCTGTAAAGGAATTTATGTCTTTTCATGCTTTGTATATAAATAAGACTAAAATTTTGAGCCAAAAATTGTAAAAATGTTACTACTGGCATGAGTTAAGGCAACTTTTGACGTTGCATTTTGCCTTCTGAGTGAATTCTGCAACTCTCTTTTCATTGTGGTGTTTTATAGTGTCATCACACACACAGGTGATAATGATTTATCCAATGTCTCTCATAATGTAAGTTGGAAAATCACAAACTAACCGTCATCTACAAATTCAAAACACTGCTTAGAAACTGCACAGCTTAGTTTTCAGTATGTGTGTATTTGAAAATGGAAAACACTCAGAATATGCTGGCTAAGGAGGAATACATTTGGATGAGGAGGGAGGAAGGAAACATCTACCCCGAGCCCTGCCTCCTCATTCCTTACCCTACATGCACTCCTTCTGTTTCAGTTACGGTTCGCTGTTTTGCTTCTACGATATAGTTTTGATCATGAATCATTTAATAAAATTAGTCCTAAAGATCTTCATGGAATCACCTGACCTCTAGAACGTCCTGAAATGCCATTTGCTTTCTTGCAGCAAGATCATGTAGAAAAGAGCAAGATCTGGAAGGCCTTCCTTTTAAACCCCTGTCCTAGCAATGCAGAAACATTTTTCCTCTGTGTGTTCACTGAATTTTCTTATTTACATAGTTGGATCTGAAAGCATTTAAGAAAACAGACCCCTTCATTCCAACTACAATAATAACATTTTCTGAAAAATTTTTTCTGGCAGAGAAATATTTCAAGCAAATTTGTCAATATACAAAAGAAACACTGTATAGTCAGGAGCCATTAAAAACTAATAACTGAGTTTTCCTGACCTATGATGATTTCTCCACAGTTGTATTTACCATGACGCTACAATAATTTCTCCTTTCTCTTTTATAGTGTTAAAATGTTCTGCTTCAGGAAATGAGCAGTTAGCATGCAGCATTAAATAAAATCCCTGATCATAGTTTTTAAACAACAACAAAAAACCCTTAAACACATAAATGACTACTCAAGTGACTAATTAAATGAGTTGTTATGAGTCAGAACTTCGGGACAAGCAAATGTGTCAGCATATTTGTGCTTAAACAATGTTTTGTTTTGCCTGCCAAAACTAGTTATGATACTTTTACTAGTTCCCAAGGGTTTTCCTTACATTAACTTTGAAGTTGCTATGTCAGAGGAAAAAACAAAAAATAAATATGACCATTTACCTTCCTTAAATGACCTGATTGAGTGTTATATCTAATGGACCTCTGAACTATCCAACTATATAGAAGTATGTAGGAACTGGCTTCCCTAATAACTGGATTTTTTTTTTAGCCATTGTTAAGCGGAAGGAAGAAAAACAGACATGACTACAATACATCTGAGGCAAGAGATAAATTTTATAGGACTAGGTCAGCGATATTTTCCAAATGCTAAAACATAAATAGCCTTTGAAATTCAGGAAAACATTTAAGCATTCTGGTTTTATTACTCTCTCTTCCTACCTTCTTCCTGTCCTCTGACACAGTCACTCTTTCTCACTCTCTCCCTCTGTCTCTTTCTCTCCCCTCACCTCCTTCATTCCCTCCCTCTCTTCCTTTCTCCATCTCACTCCCTCATTCTTTTTATTTCTTTTTTTTTTCTCTTCTCTTCACTCTCTTCCTTATTCATGGGCAAGATGTTTTAAAGCTCCCGAAATAAAATTGAAATTCCCTAGTACCTAGATATAGCCCCATTAGGACTTAGATATTTAGATAAAGAAGGCAATAGCCGGTTGTCTCCAAATGCATCTGTGCAACTGAAACAGGTTTTTCTTGTCACCACTGCGTCGTATCTGTCTGATGTGTTTTACACTCCCCTCTCTGTCTAGACAGCAGCCAGCTTGCATCACAAATCTTTGCAGACTGTTTTGTGAATTAATAGCTAGTCAGCTTACTTAAGACCAATATCCGTTTGTCATAGTACCTTCTCTGGCCTTCTTCTTTGACATTCTGACTTTGTGCTGATAGAATCCTTCAAAGACTAGTCTGGGGGTGGAGGGCACAGAAGATTCATTTAACAGCTGTTAATACTCAGTCTCTTACTCAGCTGTCTGGAAACAGCCACAAACTGTATTGAGTTACCTCTACAGCACTGTCTAATAGCATGCAAAATTAAAAACACAAAAACGCGTCTTACTGGTTGTGGAATTATACATATAAAAGTATATTGCCTCCTGCTTTCAGTTTGAATTTCTGCTAACCAATGTGACCCATCCAAGATCTTGTACAGTAGAGTCTAGGCTTTGATTCTGTGATTCAGAATATAATGTAAGTTACACGTAGTTAAATGTTCTAAGGTGCTGTTGTGAGAGGGCAATGATAGGGATGTTTCTTGAGATCCCAGTAGATGGTATGCAGTAAAAAAATGCATGCTCTAGGTTAGGATTCTGGGTTGAATAAAGTAGACCATATGAAACTTATAGTTTCCGAACCCTGGATGCCCTGGGGTTCCACACCACGCTGACAGGGAGGCTGTAATATATTTGAAAATTTTTATGCAAACATATTCAAACTTCACGTTTGACAGTTATGACACAGTGATGGGCTTGAACTAGTTCAGAATTTCAACATTAGATCAGCTCCATTCTTTTCTATTCCATAATCTCTTTGCAAAACTGAGTTTTTGATGAGTGTGTGATAAAAAGTAAGTACCTCATGAAAATTCATGTGAAACATGAAATGAAGCTGGCTCATCCAATCTGATTCCAAGAGAGGTAGGTTAGTGCCCAGAAGATGCACATAGCCATTAGTAAGAAATAGTGGCTATTTAAGAATAAAATAAGAATATTTTTATTTCCATTTACCTGTATTTTTAAACACGATGTTGTTTAGGCAGAAATACTTACTAAGTTCTTTGGAAATAACTACATAATAAACATAACTATTAGTTACGTCTTTGGCTTAGGTGCCCATTTAAAAAGTATTGAGATACTTAGAGTTCCATGAACGAAGAAAGTTTGGTTTACTCTCTAGAGTGTGAGTGTCCAATCTTTTGGCTTCCCTGGGCCACACTGGAAGAAGAAGAATTGGCTTGGGTCACATATAAAATACACTAACACTAATGATAGCTGATGAGCTTAAAAAAAATCTCAGCCGGGCACGGTGGCTCACACCTATAATCCCAGCACTTTGGGAGGCCAAGGCGGGTGGATCACGAGCTCAAGAGTTCGAGACCATCCTGGTCAACATGATGAAACCCCATCTCTATTAAAAGTACAAAAATTAGCTGGGCATGGTGGCGCACACTTGTAGTCCCAGCTACTCGGGAGGCTGAGGCAGGAGAATTGCTTGAACCCAGGAGGCAGAGGTTGCGGTGAGCCGAGATCGCACCATTGCACTCCAGCCTGGGTAACAAGAGCGAAACTCTGTTTTTTAAAACAAAATCTTATGTTTTAAGAAAATTTATGACTTTGTGTTGGGCCACATTCAAAGCTGTCCTAGGCCACATGTGGGACAAGCTTGCTTGAGAGGGAGGGGGGAAGGCGCAAGACACATTTGAGTACATACTAAAAAGAAAATTGACTTTTGGAATTCTAAATGCTAAGTGTGCCTACTACCAGTCCTCTTCCAGGACTCACTTTCCAGCTTGTGAGCTTTACCTCTCTCAGCAGAGACTGAAGGATTCTTCTCTGGGCAATTTGAACATCCCAGGAGAAAAAATAAATTCAAAGATAACGATTTGGGAGTTTATAAAGATGCCACTTGGACTGTGCTTTAGGGAAGGCCAAAGTGGTGAGTTCCTCTCTTGTACTCAGAGCTTGATAAACTCCCAGCCATGTCAGACAAGCAGAGAGAAAAGGCATCTGGAAAAAGCCGCTGGCGTGAATGATATGGAGGGAAATAAGCGACCTTCCCAAAAGACAACATAGAGAAAATGGATTTGCAAAGAGAAGAAAACGTGAAACAAACAAAATCTCTCCTAAAGGATATAAGGAAATCATTCCATCCAAGAAATAAAAACGAAAAGCTAGGCAAAAAAGAGAGGAGCAGACACTTGAAAAACAAAGAGTTCTTGAAATGAAAAGGTTCACCGCAGAAATGAAACAAGCAAATGTCCCACAAAGCACAGCAAAATGACAAAGAAGGAATGTAAGAGAGAAAAGGCAGCAAAATTGGAGATGCATAACAAATAACTGGGATTTGGGGAGGAGAGAAGAAAGAAGAGAGAGAGGGGATTATTGATGAAATAATTTTTTTAAGTCCCCCAAACTGAAAATTATTAGTTTTCAGATGGAAAAAAAGCCACTGATTGCACAACATATGGAATAAACCCAGACAGAGTCAGGCACATCATCGAGAAATTCATAATTTCCAGGTCAAGGAGATCATTTTACAAGTGTCCAGGGAGAAAACATCAGGTTTTATACAAACTAGCAAGATGCAAATAGTGTTGGTTTTCTCAGCAGTCACCCTAGACACAAGAGACAATGATGCAAAAACTTCAAAACTGTGAAGTAAAATTACCTACAACTTGTAATTCTGTCCCCGGGCAAAACTTCAGGTGGAAATCTAGCAAAGGTATTTTCAGACTTGTAAGGTCCTCCAAATTTTCCTCTAGAAGCCTTTATAGGCAGTGTGCTCCACCACAGCAAGAGAATTAACCCAGAAAGGATAAGGTGTGGAGGTGGAGTACAGGAAGCAGGAGGTCACATCCATGCAAGAGGCAAAGGGCACCCCCAGGAGGGTGACCGCTGTGCATCAGGATGAAGGACAAGTTCAGCTTGGAGCCGCGTCTCTCAAGAGACAAATGCAGTGAGGCTTTCATAATGAGGAGGTGCATTGCCTCTGGTCCAGCCCGTCTTTTACTTGGATGACAGAATGGCAGAGTGGTAAGCCTAACTCAAAAATCTCATCTCTACTTGGCCTGTCCTGCTCTCCCCTCTATGGACTTTCACCTGGGTCAGCTGAGGACACTCGCCCTACCCCTACAGAAGTGTTCTGCTTTGACTCGGTCCTGACATCTGGAAGTTGGCCACGTTGAGTTTAATTAGCCCATCTATGCCTGAGGTCTGAGGTTGCAATTTTTTTTGAATTTTTGCAATCAGACCTTGGCGATGACCTTGATCAGTAGGATATAAATAACTCCCAAATGCTGAGCGTTCCAATAATGGAACACTAGGTATAAATGGGTAAAAAGCAGAAAATACTAGCAGTCTCATTGCTGGATATATACCCAAAAGAATGGAAGTCAGTATATCGAATAGATATCTGCACTCCCATGTTTATTCCAGCACTATTCACAATAGTTAAAATTTGGAAGCAACCTAAGTGTCCATCAACAGATGCATGGCTAAAGAAAATATGGGACATATACTCAATGGAGTACTATTCAGCCATAAGAAGGAATGAGCTCCTGTCATTTGCAACAACATGGATGGAACTGGAGATCATTGTGGGAAGTGAGCCAGACACAGAAAGACAAACATCACATGTTCTCACTTATTTGTGTGATCTAAAAATCCAAACAGTAGAAGGGTGATTATCAGAGGCTGGGAAGGGTGTTGAGGGACTGTAGGGGGAAGTGCCGATGGTTAATGGGTATAAAAAAATAGAAAGGCTGAAGACCTAGTATTTGATAGCACAACAGGGTGACTGTAGTCAACAGGAAGTTAATTGTACATTTTAAAATAACTGAAAGCATGTCATTGGATTGTTTAATTGGAGTATAATTGGATTGAATAACTCAAAGGACAAATATTTGAGGGGACAGATCCTCCATTCTCCATGATGTGATTATTTTACCCTGCATGCACATATCAAAACATGTCGTGTACCCAATAAATATATATACCTTCTATGTAACCACAATTTTTTAATTAAAAAAAAAAAAGAAAATATGGAGATACCATCTCCATCAACACCTGCATTCCTGCTGGATGCCCACACAAGGCCCCATCAGACTGTACCACCGAGCAAGTCTTACATTTCCCAGGACTCACTCAAGACCTTACCCACTGAGTGCCCCATGGGGCCTTGGGAAACTTTCAAAGACATTGAATCTAGTTGATGGCCCAAGATGGTTTTGCATTCTTTTTCCTAACAGTGACAAGGTTACCTTTTCTTTAGGCAACCAAGATGTGTGCTCACTACTCAATTGTTTTAAATTAAAGAATGCTTTTTTTAAGGATACATACATGTATGGCAAACACATAAAGAAAATAGAAGGAATTATTATCTCAAAAGAGAATGAAAATTAAATTGGGGAGAGAATATGAGGTATTTCTAAAGTACTAGAAATGTTTCGTTTCATAGACTCGAGGATAGATTCACAGGATTCATTTCATTGTTATTCCTTAAACAGTACATTTTAAATATCATTCTTTATATATAATATTAAATACAATTGACAATTTCTAAAAATCCTTTGCAATTTTTTTTTTTTAAACGGAGTCTCTCTCTGTCATCCAGGCTGGAGTGCAATGGTACAGTCTCGGCTCACTGCAACCTCTGCCTCCTGGGTTCAAGTGATTCTCCTGCCTCAGCCTCCCAAGTAGCTGGAATTACAGGCATCTGCCATCACACTCAGATAATTTTTGTATTTTAGTAGAGATGGGGTTTTGCCATGTTGACCAGGCTGGTCCTGAACTCCTGACCTCAAATGATCCACCTGCCTCAGTCTCCCAAAGTGCTGGGATTACAGATGTGAGCCACTGGGCCCAGCCTCCTTTGCAGATTCTGATACAAGCATTACATTTACCTACATTGAATTTCATCTTGTTGATTTTAGCCTAAGAGTTCTTTTTTACCAACTGTGTTAGCCAAACTCTGTGGTTTGAAAGGTAAGAGCTGGATTTCTTTTTTAGTTACTTGAGACCAAAAAAAAAAAAAAAAAAAAAAGTTGCAAAGGAAGCCATTTATGAAATATCCCCTTATTACCCAGGGGACCCAGTAATCTTATCCTTGCTGCCTCATCATTTTATGAGTTTCCACAAACAAAATGGTTTGTATTTGTATTTAACGAAGTATTAAGTAGATCCAGGAGTGTAAATGAAATTCGGGGTTGCCTTCTGGGAGATATTGCTGTGATTTTGTAATTTTTAGGTAACTGTAAAGAACAGAATTTATCACCAGTAAAAAGAGTTTCTGATTTAGTAATTTATTAAATGCCCTCAAATCAAAACCTTAGGAAATCAAAACATAGGAAAATTAGATTGAAATGGATCATAATTAAGGTTATTAATAACATTTTTCCGTGTATACTGGACACAGTTTCCTGAGTACAGATAAGTAAGCCTCTAACTCCCTTTATTTGACATAAGAAATCATTTTCTGATTTCCTTTCCTCACCAAAATTTATTTTACAGATGTCTTATATGTCTTTGTTCAAGTAAGATGCTACCAGATGAGTATTCAGTATTACAGCATAGCTCATCTCATTTCCTCATGGCTTTCTTCATTTTTATAATGTCAGAACCATACAAGCTATGATGCTTCTTTCTCTCCACAAAATGTGAGCCTCTTGTCACTGTTGGATGAAATTTTCTTAGAGAAGAAAAGCTGGGCAAACTTTGGGATGTTGTATTAAAATTTTAGCTAGTAAAAATTGCTGTGACATTTCAATGCATGAGGGTCACTAAAAGAACATCCCAATGTTTCTTTTTTATTGTTCTATTTATTTTTGTTCTTTAAGTCTGTAATTTTTCTAAATGTTCCATGCGTCATGAACTATATACAGGCATACACCTTATTTACGAATGGAAGTATTCCTATAAAATCAAACACAATGAATTCCGCTCAATCAAATTTGAAATACACAAAGGAAACTTATAGGAAAATTGGTCTTACTGAGAATTCCTTTAGAAAAGAGTGAGACTCTGTCTCAAAAAAAAAAAAAAAAGAAAATAGTCTTTTTACAAAGCAAGTGTTTTTTTCCTTCATCTACATTTCATGTATGCATTTATTTAAAAACAATTATAGGGAGCCTGCCATGTGTGAGAGGCTAAGAACACGGCCATGCACAAAAATCGTTTCTGCACTCAGAGGTTGTATTTCAGGGAACCTGAAACTAACAAACTAATTACGCAATAAATTATTTAGCAGGGCAAGGTGGTGGCATGTCATCCCAGCTACTCAGGAGGCTGAGGCAGGAGGATTGCTTGAGCCCAAGAGTTCAAGGCTGTGGTGAGCTATGATCATGCCACTTCACTCCAGCCTGGGCAACAGTGAACCCCTGTTTCTAAAAAGATTTTTAAAATAAAACAAAATCGCACTAGCTTTATTTGATTTTGTGATTGTCTTCTACCACCTGCTGAAATCTCCCACCAGAGGCCTGGGCAACAGAGCAAGACCCTACCTTCATGAATCAATCAATAGATAGATGTTATTTAAGTACAGTTGTGATGATATTATTTGTGATATATATCATTTAATTACAGTTGTAATGTCTCCAAAAAATGTTTGCCATTCTAAAATTGATTTTAGGTGGTAAATCTGATGAAGTCTAATTTAAAAAAAGGGATTCTCTGAGAAAGTAATGTTTGTGGGGAAACATAAGGCTGAGGTAGGAGAGTGCTGAGTCCTCCAGGAGGAGCAAGGGCCTAGAGACTCCCCAGAGCCTGGCTTTGCAAGGAGCTACCGCAGAGCCCATGTGCCCAGTGCTCAGAAGGCACAGATATGAGAGGCACAGAAGGAGCTTGACGAGAAGCAGGGACCTGGTTATGCAGAGCTTCAGAGATCACATTAAAATGTTTGATTTTATCCTCAAAGTCCTGAAGAATGGGAGGATGATAAAATTTTGTTCTTATTAAGAGAGCCCTCTGATTTAGAATGGGCAACTGTATATACAGCCTCGGGATTTCGGAAAATGGCATGACTAAAAGAACCACCAAGTCACAGAAGGATCAGGAGGAATTATTTACAAGTCATCAAGATCATTGCTCTAAAACCACTTTTTATCATTCCTACTGAATAAAATCATATCCTCTTTTTAAACGTAGGTTTCAAGGCAGAGAATTATGTCTATGTTTATACTTGAAGCATTCTCAGGCATTGAACTGGCAAGGACGTTTCTCTGTGTGTCCCTAGAAACTCCGTCTTTCCAGGTATAGATGATTCAAGGTTGAGAGAGTGAAGTGCTTTCTAGAGAGAGCTAAGCCCTGGGAAGATAGTACAGGGACCTAGGCCCTGGTTGTCCAGGCAGGAAGTGCCCAGGTGTTGCTGAAAGCTCAGAAGCCTTCACCACTCCTAGCAGGATCTGCTAAGGGTGAAGGAAAGGGACTCAGCACTGCCTGAAGCCTGCTGCTCAGAACCTCACAAGAAGGGGTTCTTAGGCATGTCCACATTATCATGTACTCTTGACTCAGCTTCTGTCCTGTTCCAATGTGTCTTATACCTCAGAGGACATAGTGCCTCTCCCCTTATATGGATGAATAATTCTAGTGAATCATTTGGATAATGAGGAGAGTAATTAAAGTTTTTTCAGCATTAGGAAACCCTGTTTCCTAACTTAAATCTCTCATTACCTCATTTTACATCAGATTTCTTGTATCCTGAACTAGGAAAAATGCAGAACAACTGGAGAGGCTTTGTGCTCTAGAAAAAAAAGGTCACCCATGTGGGAGACGGGGTGCCGAGCTTCAGCATTTTGGCTCTAGCATTCGTTAGTCAGGACCCTGAGAGGATCACTTTGGACACCCAGGATTCATTGACACTAAACCTGAAGAAATGAGGGACTTGACCTAATCAATCTCTTACAGCACTGGTCCTCTAAACTGTATTTCCCCTTCTAAAAAGGCTAACCTCACTTTTAACTCATTCTGTAACCATATGCATTCAATTTAAAGATTCCCAATCCCTTGTACCTTTTCAGAGACATCTCATTTTCCAAATGATTAATCTTATGGAAAGCTCCAGCTCGAATTATTTCCACACTTTCTATCGTCCTCTTCAAATGGAAAGCCAAGAACTGTGTATATACAGTCGAAAAACAGAGGATTACATCATACTCTCTCTGGTATCTTATTGTTTTCCTTCTGTTCAGTGAACCTTTTGATCAAATAATTACCGTGTACTCTACATGTATCAGTATCTCTCAAACCTTTGTCTGGAAACCCTTTTCTTAATTAATCACCCGGGATTCATTGATATTTATTGAGCCAGGAACTGTGCTGTGGGGCAGTATTTTTAAACTGCTGCTCATGACTCATGAATGTGGAGGGCAACTGCCATGTTACAAAAATAGAATAAAAATAGTAGCATGCACCTTGTGTAGTAACTTTAAATATTCTTTTGTGAAACTTTTATTTCCATGTGTATATATGTATATTACATATTATATATATAAAATGTAAATATATAGTATCATCTCTACTGAATAAAATTGTATCCTGTTTTTAAATGTAGGTTTTAAGGCACAGAATTATGCCATGAACATTACATATAACATTATATATATTTGCCTATAATATGTATAATATATATACATTATATATAATATATAGAAAATATATACATATATACACATATATACGTATATACATGTGTAATGGAAATGTAGATATATGTGTGTGTGTGTGTGTGTATATGTATGTATACCTATCCTTTACATGTGACCGGATTGGACCTAAAATATATCTCTTCTGTGGGTTTTAATCAAAAATGTTTGATACCTTTTTTTTTAGGACACAGTTTTTTATACTTTTCTCAAGATGTAAATCATCTGGAAAGGACATAAAAAAAATAAAATAAAACCCGGCCAGGTGCGGTGGCTCATGCCTGTAATCCCAACACTTTGGGAGGCTAAGTCAGGTGGAACGCAAGGTCAGGAGTTCAAGACCAGCCTGGCCAACATGGTGAAACCCTGTCTCTACTAAAAAATGCAAAAATTAGCTGGGAGTGGTGGCAGGTACCTGTAACCCCAGCTACTTGGGAGGCTGAGGCAGGAGAATCGCTTGAACCTGGGAGACGGATGTTGCAGTGAGCCAAGACCATGCCATTGCACTCCAGCCTGGGCAACAAAGCAAGACTCTGTCTCAAACAAAACAAAACAAAACAAAAGAAAACCTTGGCCCCAGCCAAATCAGAATCGAATCTCTAGCGGAGAGGAGGGACACTGTGTAATCAACATATTGAACCAGTGAGTGCTCCAGGTGATTCTTCCCATCAAACAAGTTTGGAAAATGCCACCATGAAAGATTCAAGATTCAAAAGTTAACAATAATCTCCACCCAACCTTAAAAATGGCCGTGTCTCCCCATCCCAACCAGAATAACCCATTCGTACTGAGGAATTAAGGCACATCTAATACAAATATGAATAATAGTTATAGCTACATCTTTGAGTATATACCAAAGGCCACATGTAGGATAGAAATAAAATTAGAGTAATGCAGAGTCCTGCCTATTTCAGAGTTGCCAATTCATTTTTCTATCCTTTAGTTTTTCTTCATCTTTTTAAACAAAAATTACTGATTTTAAAATATCAAAACTATACATTATGCTTCATCGTTTTAACATGTTTTCATATTTTTTGTCTTATACCGAATTGGTAAATATAATACATAAATACATACAAGATACATTATATATTATGGGAAAATAATTGTATTCATGGGATAAAATGCAAGGTTTTGACATATGAATACTTGTAGAATGATCAAGCTAATTAACATATCCATTACCTCAAATACCTATCATTTCTCTCTTTTTTTTTTTTGGATGGAGTTTTGCTCTTGTTGCCCAGGCTGGAGTGGTGCAGTGGTGCAATCTCGGCTCACCATAACCTCCACCTCCTGAGTTCAAGCGATTCTGCTGCCTCAACATCCTGAGTAGCTGGGATTACAGGCATGCACCACCATGCCCAGCTAATTTTGCATTTTTATTAGAGACAGGGTTTCTCCATATTGGTCAGGCTGGTCTCGAACTCCTGACCTCAGGTGATCTTCCCGCCTCAGCCTTCCAAAGTGCTGGAATTACAGGTGTGAGCCACTGCACCTGGTCTCATTTCTCTTTAAAATACTCTCTGTCAGCTATCTTAAGATACACAGTATATTATTATTAGCCATAATCACCATGAACCTGTCCCCCTACCTAACTGAAATTTTGCACCTTTGACCAATGTCTCCCCTTCTGCTGTCTGTCACACGCCCCTCTCTGATTAACCATCTTCCTGCTTTATATATTTTTTGGATTCCACATGTAAGATCATGCAATATTTGTCTGTCTGTGCCTGGCTTATTTCACTTAACACAGTGTCCTCTAGGTTTATCTATGTTGTCTCAAATGACAGAATTTCCTGCTTTTTTAAGGCTGGATAGTATTGTAATATACATATATGCCACATTTTTTAATCCATCCACTGAAAAATGCTTCAGTTGTTTTCATGCCTTGGTTATTGCAAATAATGCTGCCATGATTGTGGGAATGTAGGTATTTCTTCAGCATGCAGATTTTAATTCCTTTGGCAATATAGCCAGAAATGGGGTTGCTGGATCATACCTCACAGCTTTACACCATTTAGTCATGGTGTTTTCCCAGTTCCCACAATGCATCTTGTGAGAGGGGACATTTGCCTGCCAGAGACGCTACGGTGAGCAGAGGTGAGCCTGCCTGAGTTGACACCTTCCCTCCCTGTGACACCACAGCTGCCTGTTTGATGGGGCGTGGTCTTAATGTGCTCATTATTTGTAGAGATACAGTATTGAAATTATAAAACATAGTATATAACCTGGGTTCAGGATTTCAATAAATTAATTTTTCATTTTGATCTTATCAACACTGCAGAAACTGAAAGTAAATATTCTGTTAATAGTGAACCCAATTGGCTTTGTTTTCCACCTGCATAAACAGTGGGAAAGCTGGAAAATTCTGTGTGTGTTATCCATGTAAGTCCGCAATCACACTGGGCACAACACATTGTCCTTTAAAGGTCTATTTCGATCATAAAATTTAAAAACATAACTTGTGTTACTGAGAGGCGAGACATGAAATGAGCTATCAAAGTCAGCTGCCATCACCATGAGTCAGATGAGGCCCAGCGTTGCCTCGTCAGTATACCACCACCTGCTGCGGTATAACCCAGCATCCACATTACAGTACCCAAAAAAGTATTCCAGGGGTTTGTGAAAATCAGCCGGTATTTTCCACTATTTCTACCATAGGAAGTCTTGAGTGATAACCATCATTTCAGGAAAAAGGAAAAAATTTTAAGAACATTATTAAGAACGCAAAGTATCTTATAAGTGAAATATATGCCATTGGGCTCTCTTGAGATTGGTGTACTTTCTGGTGTTTTTCATATATCGATGCCTATGCATATATGCTAAACTTGTTATAGAGAGACAACAGAAATATCCAGTTATATAAAGGGATAGATTATTTTAGGTTATGTGTATGCATATTTTTAATATTGTTTATATGTTATTTTTGAGCTATTTCATAACTATGTTTTTCATCTATAGGTATGAAATATGTATATATATGAAACCTAAAATAATCTATCCCTTTATATAACTGGGTATTTCTATTGTCTCTTTGTAACAAGTTTTAGTATATAGATACAAGCTGAAATATATTGTCTCTGTTTTAAAATTGAAGCCTCATGAAAATTTTTAATTATTTAAAAGGTAGAGAACCATATACCTGTTTGTACCATAAAAAATTGGTACCTTGTATTTGTATTACCTATTCAAAAATAAATAAATAAAATGTTTTAAATAGTAGAGGGAAATCTTAAGAATAAGGAAAAAGAAGACAATTCAGGAAACTTTGGTTTTGTTTTTACAGACTGAGTAAGAAGAGTTGCAAAGCTCTCAAGACATATGGGGGAAAAAAACCAAAAAGATCCTGTCTTTGTGATCACAGGATCCTTATAGTAGATCAAATATTTGGTCAATTCTTTAAAATACTGCAGAATGTACTTGAATTTTACTTTCTTCAGAAGTCTGAAATAGACATAAGGACCAGGAATTTTTTAATTGCCTAAAAATTTTAATTCTATATTTCCTACTTCCGTCTTACATTTCAAGAAATTTTAACAAAATAGTTTCTGGCAAACATTTTTGCTTGCAGCTGACTTCACTGCCTTCTTAAGAAGCATAATTTTGAAGGAAAGAGAGGAGGGCTTAAAAACTATCCCATTGTCATGTGGCATGAAGGGTGTAAACTTCTGGAGTTGGAATAGACATGATGATTTTTCTTCTTTTTTTTTTGAAATGGAATTTCGTTCTTGTTGCCCTGGCTAGAGTGCAAGGGTGTGATCTTGTCTCACAGCAACCTCCGCCTCTTGAGTTCAAGTGATTCTCCTGCCTCAGACTCCTGAGTAGCTGGGATTATAGGCATGCACCACCATGCCTGGCTAATTTTGTATTTTTAGTAGAGACAAGGGTTCTCCATATTGGTCAGGCTGGTCTTGAACTCCCGACCTAAGGTCATTGGCCTGCCTTAGCCTCCCAAAGTGCTGGGATTACAGGCATGAGCCACCATGCCTGGCCCACCTGATGATTTTCTAACTCAAGTCTAATTGATGTGAAAGAGGTGTCTTAACCGCTTGATAAGATTATAGACCAACTCAAGGGCAGGAACCATTAATCTGCAATTATAAAACATTAAGACAGTACACGCTTAAAAAGGCTTAACACTTTGGAAAAAAAAAAAAGCCTTAACACATAGATAGATGCTGTAAAAGCTTCTAGGAGCTGTTCATGGGTGGAGCTTTCAGACTTCATCCAAAAAATTTTCTTGACATGTTATAACCTTTGCTTAATGAGTCCTTCTGTTCATTTAACCTACCTCCTTCCCTCTTGCTGCAATTATGAACCATTTGTTCTTACTGTTCTTAAAGAAAGATATAGAATGTTTGAGCAACTTCTTCCTTATTTTAATGTCTTTGCTCTTATGATACCTATCACAGTGTTTTACTTAAATTAGCATTTGTGTGTGTGTGTGCGTGTGTGTGTGTGTGTGTGTGTGTGTCTGTGTGTGTGTGTTTTTGAGACTGAGTGTTGATCTTGTTGCCTAGGTGGAAATGCTGTGGCCTGATCTTGGCTCACTGCAACCTCCGCCTCCCAAGTTCAAGTGATTCCCTTGCCTCATCCTACCGAGTAGTTGGGATTACAGGCACCTACCACCACACCCAGCTAATTTTTTTTTTGTATTTTTAGTAGAGATGGGATTTTACCCATGTTAGCCGGATTGGTCTTAAACTCCTCACCTCAAGTGATCCGCCTGCCTCAGCCTCCCAAAGTGCTGGGATTACAGGTACCCATGCTTGGCCTTCAATTAGCCACCATGCTTGGCCTTCAATTAGCATTTAAATGGATTAATAATATAGATTTCAATGCCCTTTACTTTTTTATTATGGTTAAAGAAACATATAACATGAAACCTACCTTCTTCAATTTGTAAGAATACACTACAGTATTGTTAACTATATGCTTAATGTCATACAGCAGATGTCTAGAATGTTTTCATCTTGCATGACTGAAACTCTATACCCTTAAAAAGCAACTACCATGGGCCGGGCGCGGTGGCTCAAGCCTGTAATCCCAGCACTTTGGGAGGCCGAGGCGGGTGGATCACGAGGTCAAGAGATCGAGACCATCCTGGTCAACATGGTGAAACCCCGTCTCTACTAAAAATACAAAAAATCGGCTGGGCATCGTGGCGCGTGCCTGTAATCCCAGCTACTCAGGAGGCTGAGGCAGGAGAATTGCCTGAACCCAGGAGGCGGAGGTTGCGGTGAGCCGAGATCGCGCCATTGCACTCCAGCCTGGGTAACATGAGTGAAACTCTGTCTAAAAAAAAAAAAAAAAAAGCAACAACCATTCCTTCTCGCCCCCAATGCTGGGCAACCAGCATTCAACTTTCCGCTTCTTAGAGTATGACTAGTTTAGATACCTCTTAAGTGGGATTTTGCAGTATTTCTCCTACTGTCGTTGGCCTTTACTTTTACCTCAACTAAGTAATTTAGGTTCAGTAGAGAACACAAAATTAATAAATAATAGAACATAAAGAAAAATTAAACTGTTTTCATACTTTGTTTAAACATCAAATTGAATAATATGCTGAAAGAAATAAGGTGTGTGTTTTTACAACTCTTGCAATTTTAAACCTGTATTAATATATCTTAGAAATGAGTTTACCTTGAGCTGCACTACAATGCTAACCTCTCAAAGGTTTATAATAAGGTGGATATGGTGGCTCACACCTGTAATCCCAGCACTTTGGGAGGCCAAGGCGGGTGGATCACAAAGTCAGGAGTTCGAGACCAGCCTGACCAATATGGTAAAACCTTGTCTCTCCTAAAAATACAAAAATTAGCTGGGTGTGGTGGCAGGCACCTGTAGTTTCAGCTACTTGGGAGCCTAAGGCAGGAGAATCGCTTGAACCTGGTAGGTGGAGGGTGCAGTCAGCTGAGATCACGCCATTGCACTCCAGTTTAGGTGACAGAGCCAAGACTCCATCTCAAAAAAAAAAGCTCATAATCACCATAGTCCTCAGATCTTTCCTAAGGAATGTAACATTTTGACACAGAAGAATCCTTGCATTTTAGCTTTTAACAAAATCTCAAGCAGTCTGTTAACCAGATTACCATCGGCATCATGAGAAATGGGGATAAGGCTTTGGTGGGTGGGGCAGGATGGAGTGAGAAATGGAGTAAAACTCAATGACACCTATAGGCCATATTACTTGCTAATACAAAAAACATGTGTATTGGGACTCCCGAACTGGGGTAGCTGCCGCTGCCGGCACCTAAGAAGTGGGCTTGGGAAGGAAGCGGTCACCTCGCTCAGACCTTCGCTGGGCAGCATCTTTGTCCCTTGCCGCCCTCCCATGGAATGACAATGAATAAAAGTGAGCTGGTACAGAAAGCCAAACTCTCTGAGCAGGCTGAGAGCTATGATGATGCACCTGCAGCCATGAAGGCGATCACAGAACAGGGGCATGAACTCTCCAATGAAGAGAGAAATCTGATCTCTGTTGCCTACAAGAATGTGGTAGGCACCCGCTGCTCTTCCCAGCGTGTCATCTCCAGCATTGAGCAGAAAACAGACAGGAATAAGAAGCAGCAGCAGATGGACAAAGAGGACCGTGAGAAGATAGAGGCAGAACTGCAGGACATCTGCAATGACGTTCTGGAGCTGTTGGACAAATATCTCATTCCCAGTGCTACATAACCAGAAAGTAAGGTGTTTTACCTGAAAATGAAAGATTATTTTAGGTATCTTTCTGAAGTGGCATCTGGAGACAAACAAACCACTGTGTTGAACTCCCAGCAGGCTTACCGGGAAGCAATTAGAAATTAGAAAGAAATGCAGCCTGCACACCCAGTTCGACTTGATCCGGCACTTAATTTCTCAGTCTTTTACTATGACATTCTCAATTCTCCTGAAAAGGCCTGTGGCCTGGCAAAAATGGCATTTGGTGAACCAATTGCTAAATTGGATATACTGAATGAAGAGTCTTATTTGCACTCTCATCATGCAGTTACTTAGGGACAGTCTCACTCTGTGGACGTCGGAAAACCAGGGGAAAAAGGAGACGCTGGGAAGGGAGAGAACTAGTGTCTCTCATGCTTCGTGATCTGTTCAGTGTCACTCCGTACCCTCCCATGTGCGATTACAAATAAAAAAAAAAGAATTGTATGTTGACTTTGGATTTTTCACAGCCTCAGCCTAACAAAAATGGTTTCTGAGATAAATAGCTGTTATTTGTATCTAAAACTCAGGTTGGTCCCAAAAATGCCACAGCATTCTGAAATTTTGATTTTGATTAGCATTTGACAGGATTACTGTGTGTTTAATTTTTTTTTAACTGAACACTGTGATTATGGAGTTTTGTGATTTACAGAACTCTTTCTGGTGGGAAAAAATAGACCTGGATTATGTGTAACTTTTTGGAAAGTTTAATCTGATATCAAAATAAATCATTGAAATAGACAATTCCATTGTAAAGTTGTACAGAAAGTTACAGAGATTACATTGTGATGCTGGAACTTGGAGTGAGACACACGTCACCTGGCCAGGTTTAATGGTAATTCACAGTAAAGCTGCCTGTTGTTGACCTGTTTGGGCTGTTGCCACTCAAAAGTTCATGACCACAAATGTCCACAGTGTCTTCCTCTGAGGAAACGCGCATCCTGAAATTGAAATTATTTGAGGCAGAAAACTGGCCTATGACACCTTGGAAAGTTCAAGTGCTCATGTAACAAACCTGACTAAACCTCCTTTCCTACAGCAGTGCAGTGAGTTAGCTGTGTTACCCATTTGCAACTTGTGCTTCAATAGTGGAATCTGTTTTCATTGTTAGCACTGAGCTCAAGGAAAAAAGCCATGTGTTTTGTGAATGACCTTATCTGTTTCCTGGATGATACCTTTAAGAATCATGTTCTGAGTCAGGCATGGTGGTGCATGCATGTAGTCCCAACTACCTGGGAGGCTGGGGCAGGAGGATCCCCTGAGCCCAGGAATTTAAGGCTGCAGCCCCCTATGGTTGCACCTGAGAATAACTGCACTCTAGCCTGGGCAGCCGAGCAAGACCTCATCTCCAAAAAAAATTTAAAAAAAGAATGACGTCCTGTAGAGAGTGCCTTTCACTTGAGGAGTAATCAGTTTTCAGGTTCCTGCTAGCTCCAGGCTTTTAAATTTTGAAATCTAAACATTCTTTCCCACCGTTCTTTTTGACTACTGACTTTGGTTTTCATTTCTCTCCTAAGTTTCTGTCCCTCTGCTTCCTTACCTTTTTTCCTTCTTGAATTCTATCTTTATCTGTCTTTTGTTCACTTTTTAATGCTACATATGGGCAGGGGTGAGAGGCATTAGTGAGCACCTTGGTGAGCAAGCCTGGCTTTAAAGAGTTGAGAAGAGCTTCTGACACCAGAGCTCTGTCTTCCTCCTGTTCTCAGCACGGTGTTGCTTTTCAGTCATACCAGGATCTGAATCAAAAAGGTATTTTTGAATATCCATGATTTCTCCCTGTATTGAGGCTGGCCCTGATCATGCTTCTTAGTGCCTGTCACCAGGTCTCCCGAGTGCACTCATCCAGCTCAGGTCTAACATGTGTTTTAAGGAGACCCTATATTCAGGGAAGTTGCATGGATACTGCAGTGGAGAGAATTGAGAATAGTCAGGCCTGTTGGTCTCAACAGATCATCCCTCTACCTTTAACATTCCACCTAGCTGTAGAGTCCACCTGCTTCTCCATCTGCTGAAATTAAGAAAAGAAAAATGCATGCACTGATTGAAAACCAAAAAAAAAAAAGAAAACAACAACAAAAAAATCCCTCCTTTCTAACTGAACAAAAATGTGCAGTTAATACTTGGCGCTTGAAAATGCAGAAGTGAGTGTGGAACCAAGCCTGTCTGTATATCTGGTAGCTCTTTTCTTGCTTTTTTTCCCTACTAGTATTCTGCCCAACGTTTGCTTCTGTGACGGTTATATTGCCTAGCAAGCACACCGTGGTTGTGAAAATAGAATAGCAAAAAAGAAATATCCTCAGCTATTGATGTACTAGATTTATGTATGTCTTTTAAACAGTTCTAGTTTCACCTTACACAGTGTAAAAATTCCAAAGTGAAATAAAAATTTTATCAGTTAAAAAAATACAGATTTGACCCAATAATAT
Source organism: Sapajus apella (assembly GCF_009761245.1). Lineage (NCBI taxonomy): Eukaryota > Metazoa > Chordata > Mammalia > Primates > Cebidae > Sapajus > Sapajus apella. The sequence continues at coordinate 2,588,556 of NW_022436979.1, forward strand.
GGCATCAAAAACTGTATAGTTTGATGATTCTTGGATCAATTTTGAAATGATAGATACATGAACTTTTTTCTAGAATCAAATACAACAAACTCTCCGTTTGCCTTTGGAGAGTGAGATTATTAAGGGGTATTAGTATACAAAGGGAATTAGGTTATAAAGAGAAACATTTCCACTTTATACTTCATTGTTTGTTTACTTTTGTATTTATTACTTTGATTTACATGTAAAAAATTAAAATATTGAAAGCTGTCTTCAATAGACAAAATTTTTTTTAACAACATAGCACTTTTACCTATTTTTTTTTAGCAACATAGTCACTTTTATTGACTTAATAAAAGTCAGTACTTTTTTTGTTTCAGGGCTTAAAGTGTAATATGTTTCTAAACAAATTTGCTAATTTTCATTATTGATGGTCTGAGATGTTTGCCCCTAGAAGGATGTTAGCGAAGGAGGTTTATCTTATCAAATTGTATGAGTTAGCTACTGCAACACAGTACAGCACCCCAAAATATAGTTGCTGAAAGCAGTAACCATAATTCTGTGGGTGAACTATTTGGCTTGGCCTCAGCTGGGCAGTTTTTGTGGTCTGTGCCAGGCTGTGCTGACCACAGCTGGCCTCTCCCGGTGCGGCCTCGGTCAGCTGCCAGGATGATGAGGAGTGAGTGAGTTAGTCTAGGATGGTCTCTTTGGGAAGGGCTTACATCTGCTCCATATGGTGTCTTCTTCCCACAGGCTGGCACAGCCTTGTTCACCTTGGGATTCATCAGGGTTCCAAGAGATGGAGCAGAAGCAGGCAAGGCCTCTCAAGGCTTCAGCTCCTATTTGGCCAGCAACATCCCTTTCACCACATTCTAGGTTAAAACAACTCACAAGGCCAGCCCAGATTGAAGGCATGGGGAAAGAGACTGCTGCTTGATGGAAGGAGTTACAGAGGCACATGACAAAGAGGCATGTCTGCAAAGGAAGGAATAATGGCAGCCATTATTACCAGAAAATCTACAATACACAGTCTTACACTGCCCAAAAAATATGTGAATAATCAATAGAATCACTTTGTGAGAATCTGAAATATATCACTCTTCTTAACGTTTGCCCACAAAATTGTCTTTATTTTGCTGGTACAATATAAGCAATTATTCAACTAGTAAAAGTAATCAGTACTCTAGATACAGCTTCCTTTTAATGGTAACAGCTAGCACTGGCTATGAAGCGTTTGATGTATGCCAGGCAGTGTCCTACGCATAGTATGTCATATTGCAAGAGTAGGTGGGAGCTAGGGTTTGGAGTCTGGAGCCCAGCTTGGTTTGAATCCCTATGTTAGTATTTATTAGCTATGTGACCTTGGTAATCAATTAGCTTCTGTTTTCTATCTATAAAATGGGTGAATAATAATAAACTTATAAGACAGACATAAGATTAAATTTAATCTATGTTAAGTGCTGGTAACAATACCTAGTGTATCGTAAGGGTTATGTAGCTGTCACCTATTGTTTTTGTTATCATTTCCCCTCCCTCTTCCCCTCCCCCTCTCACAATAACCCTGTGATGGTTAATTTTGTGTGTCATGCACGACTAATACAAACTCTGGGGGTAGCTTCTATTCTTGTCTCCATTTTACTGAGAACATTGAAGTTCAGGGAGACTCACCAGAGCCACAAAGTCAAGGTGTGGCAGAACCCTCATTCAAACTGTAGCAGCTGTCTCCAGTCTGGGATTTTCATGCCATACAACACTGCCATGCTGTTTAACAGTATCTTCCAGAATAACTGTCGGCAGGTCAAACATTGACAGGTTATGTTCTTTTTTCCCTGTGGTTAGCATTTCAGAGGAGCTTTATTTTCCCCCTACTTGGTTTGCAGCTGAGCAGATATAAGAGTAGCTATATGTACAGAAACAGCTCCCACATGCAATCAACTTAACTCCTACATGCAAAGTACAGGATTACACACTTGCAGACATTCTCGTTTTATTTTCACAGGTAACCCATTAGGTATATATTTCCCGATTTTATAGTTGAAGACACCGAGACTGCTCTTGTCTAACATCACAAAGAATGGGTCTGCCTCCAAAGCTTTTTCTGCTAGGCAGAATTGCTAAATTAAATGTAAAGAGATTCTATTGCAAACGGTTTATAAAGTGAATCTGTAGTAATCATTACCTGATTTGTTAGTTATGGTATGGCAGAGGGTCTCATTTCTTAGAAGTGACTTCATGGTTAAACTCTGATGAATGATTCTGTTCTCTTCACTTCCAGAGGAGATTTGCACCCTAGTTATCGCTGAGACTTTCCCTGAAGATGCAGGGATCTTTACATGTTCAGCAAGAAATGATTATGGATCAGCAACCAGCACTGCCCAGCTGGTTGTCACCTCAGGTATGTGAGGAGTAAGAAAAAATGACTAGGTTCTGTTCCTCAGCACCAGTGTGGTTGGCCAAAGCAGAAGGGGATTGTCGCGTCAGCGTGGTCACTCACGCCCTGTAATCCCAGCACTTTGGGAGGCTGAGACAGGCAGATCACTTGAGGTGAGGAGTTTGAGACCAGCCTGGCTAACCCTGTCTCTACTAAAAATGCAAAAATTAGACGAATATGGTGGCGTGTGCCTGTAATCCCAGCTACATGGGAGGCTGAGGCAGGAGAATCGCTTGAATCTAGGAGGTAGAGGTGGCAGCAAGCTGAGATCGTGCCATTGCATTCCAGCCTGGGGGACAGAGTGAGACTCCGTCTAAACAAAAAAAAAAAAAAAAAAAAAGAAAGAAAGAAAGAGACTATCCCAGGAAGAGAGCTCAGCCTTCAGGAGTGCTAGCCACTGCAGGAGTGACCCTAACAATCTATGTTTCATCATGAAACAAAGGCTCTGGGGAGGGGAGGAGAGGGAATGAGGTGGAGATGACAAACAAAAAGAGAATAATTGTGTAGCAACTGAACACAACTCTCTAAAATTGTGCCGTCTCACTGTTGGAAACGATGGAGCTGGTTTTCTAACGTCCTCCTGCTAACCTAGAATCATATTCACATCGGAAAGCCACCTCTGCATCGGAGGTGCAGTCACTTTCTCAGCAGTGCCAACACATGAGATCTGGAGATACTTGTACAGATAAGCCATTGTCCAGTCCACTATTGAAACCTCTGCAAAGGTAATACAAGATAAGCCTCCTGTGTAAAAGATAACACAAGATCAACTCAGAGAAGCTATTAAGGCCTTCAAAGTCAAATTTCATTGATAGTCTATATCAATGATAGTCTATAACTAATATGAAAAAGAAAGCAGTGTATTGTATTGTTGAAACCAGTTTTCAAAAACATATGGATATTTTCTAATCTCAAAAACTTACCACTAAGGAAGGCAATATGAAACAGCTTGCTTCTTTTTCTTTTATTTTTATTTGACTGTTTTCTACAGTTACTAATGAGGGTTAGCTTACTTTAATTGCCTCATCTCTGCCATTCATCTTAAAGATATTTTTAAAATATGTTTTTGACCAAGCCTGGCACATTATGTACAGAGTAGGGAATCAATCAATGGGTCATGAGTTGAATGATACAGACTTGGAGAGAACAACTGAATTGTACTTGGATTCCTTCAAAAGAGCAAGAACTTGGTGCTAGGTGGCAGCAGAGACACAACCAAAACTTATTTCGGGACCTTAGAGTAATTGTAAATGCTTGTTCATCTTAATGAAGAAAAGAAATGGGAGGGTCACCTTCAATAGGAAAATGGTTTCTATGAATGACTACTGTAAATGTTAAAAGAAACCTAAGGGTCAGGATAGGAGTTACAGAGCAAGGAGGACCCCAGCGTTTTGATTTTGAGTTGGCTTGAAGACTATCCCATCAAATGGCCACAGCAATAGTGCAGTGCTCAAACAACATGGCCAAAACCTTGGGCTCCATAGATCTGAGTGGCAAAATTTGTGTGTAATATTTTCCATTTGTTTATGCGGTACATCCGCTGTAGGTCAAACATGATCAACAAATATTTTATTTTTGAGCTTTTTGTTTACCTCAATAAGCATTTTTAAGTGCATGCCAGGAGCTCTTCTGTGCTCTGGGCAAGGTGCAGAATCTAAAAAAGATGTGATCTCAAGATGCTTTCAGCCTTTTGAGGGGAACAAATAAAAATCTCTTTTGCACTGAGTTATAGTTTGGGCAATCATCTAATATGGAAAAAATATTTTTATGAGATTCTGAGATTTTACTTGGACTCAGAGCTTTCCCTTCCCTAGCTTTAGATGGATATCCACTGAAAACCTTTACAGCTTGAGCCAATTTCAGTAATGACAGCTAGGATTTCAGTTGAACCCATGGACCAAAATGTGAGAGAACAAACCATTATTAGTTGATGCTGTTTGTGTTGTCATTTTTTTTTTTAACCACGTTCTATCTTTAGCTCTGGTTTGAAATTTTTAATGATTCGGTAGCTGGGTTCCCCACATGTGGGCTCAGTCAGGAAATGAAACGGTAGCACTCATTCAAAGCAAGCTGGGAAGAGCGAGGCCCTCCAGCTGGCAGTGCTTCTGCATCAGGTGAGAGCAGCAGAACCAACCTCTTCTTTAACAGCTTCACGCAGCACAGGGATTCTCGGAAGACTCTAGCAGTGTGAATTCACTTGTTGAACTAGTAGCATCTTATTATGTTTTTATTCTCTTTTCCCTTCCTTAGCCAACACTGAAAACTGTAGTTATGAGTCAATGGGAGAATCCAACAACGATCACTTCCAACACTTTCCACCTCCCCCTCCAATCTTGGAGACAAGTTCCTCTGAATTGGCTTCAAAGAAACCACCTGAGATCCAGAAGGTGAACAACCCTGAGTTAGGCCTGAGCAGGGCAGCCCTTCAAATGCAATTCAATTCTGCTGAGAGGGAATCGAACGGAGTCCATCCCAGCCACGGAGTAAATGGCCTGATTAACGGCAAAGCTAACAGTCATAAATCTCTCCCAACACCAGCTGTCCTGCTTTCACCCACTAAGGAGCCACCACCTCTGCTTGCCAAACCAAAACTGTGAGTATTTCTGAATGGTTTTATAATAATTTCCATACCCCTGTTAAATTTCCTCTCTGATGAGAAAAAAACTTTTGCCTGGACTCAACTATGTGGCAAGTTGCTGCTTGTGCAGGCAAGTTGTCCTTGACTCATGTGACCTTGCTGCCAAGCAGTGTCCTTCAAAAAGATAAAAGATACCTAAAAATACAGAAGGGAAATGAAAAGTTTGGTGAAATCTCCCCTTTGCTAAAAGCTGTAACTGTTGACGGATGTGAAAATATCTGCGTGTGGTGTGGACTTCCAACATACAGCCAAGGATGTAGCCACTCCCTGCAGGCCAGGGAAAAGGGGGATCTACTTTGAGCCCTTTATTAAAAGCATTTCCAAAAGGGAGTCTAAGTACTTCACATGTATTACTTTAAATATTAACTATCAGTAAATATTAACTATCAGTCTAAGTACTTCACATGTATTACTTTAAATATTAACTATCAGTAGACAAGCAGGGAAAAACTAAAAACTGAGCTGGAGACTCGGTGCAGATTCTGGCAGGCAGTGAAAGCGGAGGTCAGCAGGCTTGTCGGCAAGAAGAGCGCCCTTCACAACACAGGCTACTCGGCTTGGAATTCCGTGGAACTGCATATTTCCATGAATACCATCTTCACAGTGGATGTCCATTATTTTCTTAGGATGATAAACCTTGCATGAGCTGTTTCCATTGGCATCACACAGTGGAGAGCTGTTATAAATGGAGCCATTACAATGTCAGAGAGAGGCAGAAATAAATTAGCTCAAATGGTTCTATCATAGCACAACAGACCCTGAATTACTGCCCTGCCAGAGGTCAGTGGAAATATAAGAGTCATAGTGAATGTAAGTGTACGCTCTGAGGTCACATTTCCATGAGAATGTATGTGCCAGAACCTAGGAAAGCGCCCCCGCTTTTTTTTTTCAACCCATATCTGATGTTTTTGATTTGGGGCACGAAGGGACTCTTTAGGAGTATTTCTTTATCTCCCTAGCATTGAATAGCCTACTCTCTTCTCTCTGTGATCAGTTCATTTGTTAGAAATGTTAGAATTTAACAGATACTTGAAGTAGAATGACACCTTACCTTTGTACATCACTTTGTTGTTTACTAAGTGATTTCATGAACAACATTAGACTAATCAAATAACAAAAGCAGTCAAAAGAATACCTTAAGTTAACAAATAGGCAGACAATTTTATAAAACTAGACTTCTGGGCAGTCTTGTGTTGCAGTTTCAATAATCTATCTGTTGCTACCCTCTACTTAATTTTGCATTCTGTGCTGGTTCTCTTTGAAGACAGTGGGGCTACTCACTAAGTTTGTACACAATAGTGTGAAAGGTGCTGGTGAACGTTTAATATCTATGCCCCAGCTCCACTGAGAGGCCAGACAGGTAAAATGAGCTAAAAAATGGTGGCCTTAAAAGAGATTTACGCTCTTGTAGCAGCAACCCATAAAATGAATTGTCATTGCTGACTTCTTTCATTTTTGCATTTTGAATATGTATCTGCAGTGCTTTTAGTGAAACAAGGGACCTGCTTTCCAGGGAGAGAAAGGGCAAATGTGTTTAATGACTAGGACTTGACTGGGCTCTTGATTAAGTAAAGTCTATCTGCTCTAATGGCCATCACAAATTGGATGTAAATCAGAGGAGAGCAAACATGAGGAGCTGTTAAGGGACATCTACAGGCCTTCTTATCTCGGGAGTTTCAACAGCTCTGCAGCTTTCAGCGTAGATGGCAATGTAATATCCAGAGCACAGATAAAACAACTTTGTGTTTATTAAGAGGATGATCGCTTACGCACAAGTTTAAAGAGTGACACCAAGATTTGCTTATGAGTGAGATTTTTCAATATAAAATAAGATGCAGAAAAAATAGACTTCAGTGTTGGAGGCCCAAAATGGGTTACTCTCCCTTCAAAAGGTAATTTAAGGGAAAAAGCAGAACACCTAAACGCAAAACCTAACAGCATTTACTTGTGCTGAATTTTACCAGTTTTCTTTTTTTTAATTCTTCGTGTATTTAAACATACTCTTAGGGCATCACTTGATTTTTGTTTTTTGTATTGCCTATTTACCTGCCATTTAACTAGGTAGAAAATAATATGTGATGATGTTTTTTAAATATATATTTTTAAATTTTCTTATGATTTAGAATATGTTATTGGAGTTTGTTTTATTACAAAATCAATGCATGCTTGATGTGACAATTCAAACAATACAGAGGCTATTAAAGTTAATACTCTGTGCTTCCCTTCTTCTAACCCAGCCCTCTGAAAGGTGTGATATGGTATGGGGTACTATCAGAGCCTTTTCTGAAACAGTTTCATTCAGGGTTTTCAAAGTTGTATTATTGATAGAGAAATGCTGTTGAATGACATCTACAAATAATTTACAACAGTACCTGAGTTATTGATTGTGAATGACTGTAGGTAACTACTAAGCAAAATCCTTACGCATCCATTTTTTTCTTTTCATACATTGGGGGAAAAGATGAGATTTTATTTGCCTCTGATGGTCAGCAGTGAGAAACTGTCGTTTGCTCCAATCTTCTTTTCCTTAGCCTGTGATTTGATTTTCTTTCCCAAAAGGAAAGGCTTAGATTTGGCAGCATTATGGCATTTGTGCATCTTCATCATTTTAAACAAACTAATAGGGAACAAGTAGGAGGACATAAATCATAGGAACTAAAATATTTACTCTCACAATGAATGAATCTGAAAATGACGTTTGGTTTGTCAGGTGTCAGCGGGGAAAAGATCATTTTCAAAAAAAAAAAAAAATCTCTTCATTTTTTTCTTTCTTGAATAGCTCTAGTACTGATTGTGGGAAAAGGAAAAAATAAATGAAACAAAAACCTAGAAATGTCATGAACTCTTTTCTCTAACTAGGCCCAGCCCCCATCCTATATTATCCAACAGAAGTTCTCCCCAATAGATCGTCAGCCATCTCAGACCTCCAGCTGAGTCCATGGCACCTCTCAGAAAGTGGGATTTCCTGGCTTAGTATGGTGGAGGCATCCACTTCAGCACCTACATCACCCAATGTCTTTGTTTCCAACACTCTCTCTCAAGTATAAGCGGAAGATAATTAAATGTAGGCCATTTGGTGAGTGCCAGATGTCCTGCACGCTGGATTTGTACAAGCCTTACCACCCGCTGTGGGACTGCGAAGTGTAAACGCTGCACAAGAAAAAATTAATAGAGTTATTTCTGCAACTCAGTGGCTGACACTCATAATCTTCGATCACAGTACAAAAGAAGCAACACAATGCTTAAGTCATAGTATTTACAGGAGAAAAAAAAGGAGAGAATGAGTGTAAACCTAACTTACCCACTGTCATATTCTTTTCCTTGGTTCCTTGCTGCCCTCTCTCTACAAATGATGCCTTGAAGATTCAAAATAAAGGTAGGGCTCGCTGCGAAAAATCTCTGCTTCTCTTTATTTTTACCAAATAACAGTCCTTGAAAAGCATGGACATGCCTGGAATCCCTAGGAATAAGCTCTAGAGGGATACCTGTGGATGCCAACATTTGGTAGGCGATTTGCCAAGCATGTAGAAAAGCATGGTCATGTCACCTCCTGCAGCAGACCAAACAATATATAAATAACAGTAGGCTATTTTCAAACCACCTTTATTACTTCCTTTTTTATCTCCTTCCTTTGTCTTGTGGGAGAAAGGAGGGACTTGAAACATGCAGAAGGGCAAAATGGCAAATCCAAAGGGAGATGACTGAAGGGTGATGTCACTCCTGCCCCAGGACAGATCAGAGGATAAAATTATCCTTATTTGTTACTCTAGAGCCAAAATTATATGCATTGCTGTAAAAGCCTGTGTACTTTTGCCTGGGAGAATAATAATGAAATGACGTTTAGGTGTTTACATGTTAAATCAATAGCTCTCCTTGCTCCTATTCTTACTACTTTCTCTTACCCCAGTCTCTAAAGAAACAGTATTATGATTTTCTGTCTCAAGAGAGTAAAACAATTTCAGGCTGATCAACCTTTTCAAAATTACTGCATATTACACCCTTTGCTTTTTTCTTTCTCCTTTCTCTCATTTCCACCCTTAGATAGCCTATGGTTCTGCAAATCCTGTCTCGAGAGAAAGGCATATCCTAGAAACTCATTCATATTAAGGTGTCAGGGATTTGTATCATCACCTCAGTTCAGTTCTAGGCTAACAAAGTAAAGTACATCTGAATAAGCAATAATAAGCACTGCAGAAAATCAGGAAACTATCATTTCATGAAATGGTGTGTTTGAGAGACAGAGGAGAAGAAATTAGCAGCCTTTATCATTCTCTTATTAGTGACTTCACTGTGTCATGTTTTCTATATTTGGAGGTTCCTTATGGGTTTCCTCCACACTCCTAGACACAAATTGAAGTACAAGTTGTTCCCTTGCCTGGAATGTTCTGCTCCCTGGAATGTTCTGCCTCTAATGTCTGGCTCTTACTTGTCTTTCAAATCTCAGCTTAATGTCACCACTTCCCTGACCACCCAGTCTAAAGCAGCCACCAGCCATGTTCCAGTAACTCATCCTCATTAATTACCACAGAGCACATAATTATTTCCGACGGTTACTTGCTTTTTGTTTTTTTAATTGCTCCCCGCCTTAGCTTTCTGAGAATGGGAACCCTGTCTTATTTCATTCTTCTTTCACTAGGACCTAGCACAGGCCTGACAAATAGTAGATGCTGAACAATATTGTTTGAATGAATGAAGCAAAAGCAGAACAAAAGAAAAATCTCCCACCTTTAGAGCAACCCCCATTTGATCTGCCACCTAACATTCTTTTTTTTTGAGACAGAGTTTCCCTGTCACCCAGGCTGGAGTGCAGTGGCATGATCTCGGCTCACTGCAACCTTCGGCTCCTGGGTTCAAGTGATTCTCCTACCTCAGCCTCCTGACTAGCTAAAATTACAGGTGTACGCCACTGTGCCTGGCTAATTTTGCTATTTTTAGTAGAGACAGAGTTTTACCATATTGGCCAGGCTGGTCTTGAACTCCTGACCCCAGGTGATGCACCCACCTCGGCCTCCCAAAGTGCTGGGATTAGAGGTGTGAGCCACTGTGTTGGCTGATCTGCCTTTCACCTAAATATACCACAGAACTTCTATTTTCAAACCCCACAAACTCCAGAGTTTTCCCACATTACAGTACTTTTCCAACTGATATCATTTATCTTGTAAACTGAATGAGTATGAATTAAATAGGAATCTCATGGGACAGAATTATATTAGAAAATGTTGTCCAAGTTACTTAATTTGGGAATCCTTTCAACTCCTCATTTCTTCTGTGTTCTCATTTGATTAGCATCTTCATTTAAAACATTATGAAAAATGAGACATTTGGAAGGACCAGGAGGACGTTTTCACTCTCTAGTACATACTTGCCATATCAGTTAGCCACAAGTGCGATCAAACTGCTGTTTCAAGGTGTGTGTACTTGACATGTTAACACCCTATCAGATGCCAGAAGTGTGATGAAGGGCCAGGAGCTGCCGTGCTACTCCCTTCCTGTCCTGTTTATGTTGGACTGCAGCTGCAACTCCAGCGTGTGGCTTTGGCAACGGAACTTACAAAGCTGAACGTTATCCTGTCTTTAACCTCTCCTAGTCAGATCTCGCTACATTACTGTTTGACATTAGAATACAAATGGTTTTCTAGGTTCTATTCTAGTATACACCTTACCTGGTTGATTGAAAAGCAAAACAAAATTAAAAAGGCAAAGCGAAGGTAAGCAAAAACAAGTTGGGGCAAAATAAGTAACAAAGGGTCAAAGAAATGTAATCACTAAATGTACATAAATGTATTTTAAAATCTAGCACACTTTTTTTTTCCTTAACCAATATTTCTAATTTTTTACATGTCTGCAATCTGTGGACTTAAATCATCCGTAATCTCCATGGAATTTCATTTATGTTCAGTTAGCTAGCCATTATTCTAATTTCTTTTCTATTTAAATTGTAACTTTTTTGTCTAGGTAATACAGTCACAATTAAAAGTATAAAGAAATATAGGCAGTGAAGTCTGCCTCTCAGACTCAGTAACCAGTTGTCACTGTCCTGTGTATGCTACCAGAGATTGTTTACATCGCTATCAAGCAAATGTATACATATATGTGTATTTTTTCTCTTATTTTTAGACAAGTGCCTACATACCACATATACTGTTCTGCACCTCGCCTTTTCTATTTAGCAGTAGATTTTAGAGATGTTTCATGTCAATAATTAAAAAGTCTGATTTTTAAGTGATTGTGTATATTTGTTGTATAAATGATCAATAATTCCTTTCTCTATTGTTGCTAATCTAATTTTTCTCTTTTTTTTTTTTTTTTTTTGCTATGGAGTCTTGGTCTGTTGCCGAGGCTGCAGTGCAATGGCACAATCTTAGCTCACTGTAGCCTCCGCCTCCTGGGTTCAAGTGATTCTCTTGCCTCAGCCTTCTGAGTAGCTGGGACTATAGGCATGCACCACCACCCTGGCTAATTTTTGTATTTTTGATATAGACAGGATTTCACCATGTTGGTCAGGCTGGTCTCGAACTCCTGACCTCGTGATCTGCCTGCCTCAGCCTCCCAAAGTACTGGGATTACAGGTATAAACCACTGCCCCGGCTGCCATTCTAATTTTTAATGCTCTAAGTCATTATCAAAAGTATTCTTTTTTTAAGTAATTATCAAAAGTATTCTTTTTTTTTTTTTTTTTTTGAGACACAGTCTCACTCTGTCACCCAGGCTGGAGTGCAAAGGTGTGATCTCAACTCACTGCAGCCTCCGCCTACCTGGTTCAAGCAACTCTCCTGTCTCAGCCTCCCAAGTAGCTGGGATTACAGGCACCCACCATGATGCCCGGCTAATTTTTGTGTTTTTGTAGAGACAGAGTTTCACCATGTTGGCCAGGCTGGTCTTGAACTCCTGATCTCAGATGATCTGCCTGCCTTGGCTTCCCAAAGTGCTGGAATTGCAGGTGTGAGCCACTGCTCCCAGCCAAAAGTATTCTTTAAAAAAGGTTTTCTTACTTGTATTTTAGGTCCAGGGATACATGTGCTCATTTGTTATATAGATAGACTGCCTGTCACGGGGGCTTGGTATACAGATAAGTTTGTCACCCAGGTAATAAGCATAGTACCCAATAGATAGTTTTTCTGATCTTCCCACTCTCTACCCTCAAGCAGGCCTCAGTGTCTGTTTTCCTCCTAGTTTCCATATGTTCTCGTTGTTAAGTTCCCACTTCTAAGTAAGAATATGTGGTATTTGTTTTTCTGTTCCTGTGTTAGTTTGCTTAGGATAACGACCTCCAGCTGTATCCATGTTGCTGCAAAGGACATGATCTTGTTCCTTTTCATGGGTGCATAGTATTCTGTGGTGTACACGTACCACATTTCCTTTATCCAGTCTACCATTGATTGGCATTAGACTGATTCCATGCCTTTGCTATTCTGAGTAGTAGAACACTGTTCATCTCCTCGCTGTTAGTTGAACATCTGCAAAATGTTGGGTAATGTGGGGTGCTGAAAACATAAAAATGAAAGAGACAAGAGCAGTACCTTTGAATAATCTGTAATCTGGTTATCTCTACGATGATTTTGGCAAGAACGTACACATGCACACACATATACACAAAATTCACATCTTTCAGCATCATACAAACTTGGTAGAAGAATGGCCAATCCCTGAATTAGATTCAGTCCAATCCAAATGCCCTCTTTTCCTACTTTACTGTTTGGAAGATACATCATTCCGTTTTTGATTCTGAAGATTTAGTATGCACCGGCTTCCATTTCTGGTTAATTGATTCTCAGTATCCACAAAAACCAATTTAGTAATGGTGAATGTATAAAGTATGCAACAGAGGGATCTTCAAAATATTAGGGAAGATAGAGCAGAAAGCAGTTGTTTTTTTCAGTTTGTTGTTATAAAATTATACACACGCGCCAAGTCACTAAACGCATTGGAGGGTGATAAGGAACCTAGGAGCAGTCGTGGTTCTAATTCTGCAGTACGTGGCCATGCATATATGCACTCTTGATAAATACAATGTGATGATGGCTTTGCATTTGCATTTCTCTTCCTCCTTTCTCTCACTCCCACCCTTAGATAGCTGATTGTTCCATAAGTCTTGCCTAAGGAGAAAGGCATCTCCTATAAACTCATTCACACTAAGGTATTTGCATTAGCAGTGTTGGTCTTGCGTCACTTTGCACACAACCCCTCCCTGAAAATGACAAGTCCAATCAAGGAGCTTCCTGAAGTATAAAACTTTTTTAACTAAGAAATAACATTCTGGTGCATTCGTCCTCATGATTTTTTAATGTAAATACTGGCTCTGACACAGTGCCACATTCTTAGATATTAGACTAATTGTGCTTTGCTGTGCTAGTCTCTCGGTGAATGTAATGTTTAATTTTATTTCCAGAAGAAAGCTGAGTTCCATTGTTGTGATTAGGAGTCTTACTTGCTGTCTAAAATATAATTGGAAATACTTGCAGATACCCTATCTGTGTTTGAAGTGATACTCAGTCATCCATAAGAAATACCATGTGTCCATTTCAAATATTAAGTGTTTTGCATGAAGGAATAACAATATTTCTTCAGCATAGCTATTTCATCATACCTAAGTGTATATGAGAGCTCTTTTGGTAATTACAAAGTAAGGTGAAAATAGTCGTCCCTACTGGATAGAGACCTTTTATTTTTAAAGGGGGAGTGGCTAAGCTCAGAGATAAGATGGAGCCACATATGAACAATATGCTCATAAAGCTACGAATCTGATGGAAAATATTAACAGTATAGTGGTAAGTGACAAATAGACACAAAATGGCATATGTAACTTAATGTCAATTTTATGAAAAAATAAAAAATGATACACTTTAACCAACTAAAATATATATTAGAAGAAAACACACCAACATGTAACTGATGGTTCTTGAGTGCTGAAAATTTGGGCAGATCTTCTCATTAGCTATTCTTGATTTTCCAACTTTTCAACAATAATGCTTACTTTTATAATGACAAAGTATTATTTTAAAATAAATAGGTGCTCTTGATCCTTTCTCTTCCATCCTCCTTCTTCCATTAAACTTCAGTTCATTTTACTCTTCCTCATGGATGCTTCTTGTGCAATAATAGTTGCTTGCTAAGTAAGCTTAATTTTGAGCACATTTGGAAATGGAATGCTCTGGCACTGAATGTTCTCACCTCCCCTGTTGGAGCTCCTTCTAGAAACCAGTGACCTTCAGGATTCCATCTGGATTTTTAGAAATCTTCCTAGGAAGCCTTCCGCAGAAAATGTCCTACATTCCAAAATAACTTTTCTCCTCTACAAACACTGTCTTCCAACAACACCTGCCTCCACCAAACAAAACTCTTATCCCTTTAATTGTACATCTCAGGTGTTTAAATGAATATCATATGAATAAGCTATTTATGTATAGATGGATGTATATGTTTTCAAGACAGGGTCTCACTCTGCCACTCAGGCTGGAGTGCAGTGGTCTGATCACAGCTCATTGAAACCTTGACCTCCCTGGGCTCAGGTGATCCTCCTGCCTCAGCCTCTGAAGTAGCTGGGACTACACCAGTGCAACACCACACTCGGCTAATTTTTAAGTTTTCTGTAGAGATGGAGTTTTGCCATTGTTGCCCAGCCTGGTTTCAATCAATCTGCCTGCCTTGGCCTGCCAAAGTGTTGGGATTGCAGACGTGAGCCACCACACCTGGCCAATTTTAAAGCTAAAAGTTAACCAAATACTTTAAAAGACCAACATTTACAGTATAATCCATGCAAGGCCTTCCACAGAAAGTAGGATGAAAACTTTACCCTCAGAGACAATGGTGAAGGAGAAAAGATGTGACGAAGCCAATTCAAATAATAATGTCAGGAAAGTATGTGAAAATGTCTGCTGAAAGAGGAAGGACAGTTGTGGTAACTGTGGGTAATATTATGAAGCATGAAAAAGGTGGAGGAGAGCCTTGAGAGACAAAGACAACAAAGAAAGGAATGTGTATATTTCCTAGCAATCATGAGAACCCATTTGAGTTCCAAGAGCGTAAACCCACATTCAATTCAGTGAGCATAGTTTCATGACTTTATTTCAGCAATAATGAGCACTGTGAAGGTAAAAACTGGACATCTGTCATCGGCAGTACTAGCACAGTGGGGATGTGTGGTATTTAATTAGATGATCCTTGAGAAATATCACTGAGATTATCAGCCAATCAGTGTGTAGGCTCAGAAAAGGAAGCAGATTCAACCAGATTAAGGCTTGAGGAGAAAAGAGAAAGGAATCAAGAAAGTTAAAGTTACAACAACAATGAAAATGGGGAGTGTCAGATGAGAAAATATGGAGAGGGAGCAGTAGTTGTGATCAAAGAGATAATTCTGAAAGTTCAAAATATTAAACTCTTTCCAAGTGAGAAAAGAATGCAAGATGTATCTGTTTGAGTGGGTAGTTTAAGTGGAAGTTGAGGTTGCAAGAGCAGAGGAAGTGGTGAGGGAACCATGAAGCCAGGATGTTAGAAGGAACATTAACATGAGTGGTAGCCAAAGGTGATGGCAGAAAACCAAATGCTAAATAGTCAAGTCATTGAGAAAAGTGAGGAAATGACCAAGGTTGTTGGTGACAAGCAGGGAATAGAGAATGACTGTAGGTGGAGTACCCAGACTTCAAAAGAGGAGCAGATATTTCGTAATGATGGCAAAACTCTTCTGAGAGTTGTCTTGGGAAACAAAGACCCTACAGAATGCTCCTTGCTCAGAATGATACTGAGGAGGTTGGAGACAACAGCAGGGACAGCCAGATTTTAGTTAAGACAAAGCATTTCCAAGGAAAAGGTTTGAGGAAGCAGAGAGTTTGGTGACAAACGGTCAGGGAATCCCATAGGCAATAGAAGAGATCTAGGAAGGGGACTTCAAGGGAGAATTGCAGAAGGAAGATGAGAAGGAAGAAAGCTACAGTGCAGAGCTTTCCACTGTAAACCTCTAGATGCTAGGGCAGATAGAGAAATTCTGTGTTGGCATTTGCACTGTGTTGTGCTAGAGTGCACTACTCTATGCCGTCTGATGCTGGGTACAAAAGCATTGTCCTGAGGATCGCTTGCTGCTATTTCATGAAGAGTAACTAAGATTACTTGTAGTTGGAAGCCAATAGAGCCATTTCCAATATAATTCCTACATGTTTTTTAGCATCCTATTTATGTCAGTTACAGGGCAGCACCTTGATCCATTTTGTGGTTACTGACCTCTAAGTACAACCTTGAGTTGGGTTTTTATTGAACAAGCCCATTTCCTAATTGGGGTATTTTTAAATGATTGTTCTCAACTAATGACTTTCTAATTCACATTTATTTAATTTCATTTTATGTCTACAACTTTCACTACTAGAGAATTTATTTTTGTCTACTTTAGGCAGAAATACATTAGGTTGCCAATTATTTACCATTTATTTATTTTTTCTGCAAATGTGTGAGTTTTTCATTCACACTAATACATCACCTAATAGTAAGAACATTAGTAACAGGGAGGTTTATTTTAACTAGTTTCTATGACAAGTGTAAAACCAGACAGTTCATTTTCTCAACAAATCCAAGAGTGACTGTTTCCTTACTTGACTAAAGTGATGACTGCACAAACCGCATGGATGACAGTGGAGTCAACATGGTTTTTAAAAAACCTTTTCCAGTTTTCCCAACACCATTTATTAAACAAGGAATCCTTTCCCCATTGCTTGTTTTTGTCAGCTTTGTCAAAGATCAGGTGGTTGTAGGTGTGTGGCATTACTTCTGAGGCCTCTGTTCTGTTCCATTGGTCCATATCTCTTGTTTTGGTACCAGTACCATGCTGTTTTGATTACTGTAGCCTTGTAATATAGTTTGAAATCAGGTAGCATGATAACTCCAGCATTGTCCTTTTTGCTTAGGATTGTCTTGACTATGTAGGCTCATTTTTGGTTCCATATGAAGTTTAAGGTAGTTTTTTCCAGTTCTGTGAAGAAGGTCAGTGGTAGCTTGATGGGGATAGCATTGAATCTATCAATTACTTTGGTCAGTATGGCCATTTTCACGATATTGATTCTTCTTAACCATAAGCATGGAATGTTTTTCCATCTTTTTGTGTCCTCTCTTATTTCCCTAAGCAGTGGTTTGTAGTTCTTGAAAAGGTCCTTCATTAGCAGGATTATAAATCATTCTGTTATAAAGACGCGTGCACACATATGTTCATTGTGACACTGTTTACAATAGCAAAGACCTGGAACCAACCCAACTGCCCATCAATGATAGACTGGATAAAGAAAATGTGGCACATATACACCATGGAATACTATGCAGCCATAAAAAAGGATGAGTTCATGTCGTTTGCAGGGACATGGATGAATCTGGAAACCATCATTCTCAGCAAACTGACACGAGAACAGAAAACCAAATACGGCATGTTCTCATTCTTAAGTGGGTGTTGAACAGTGAGAACACATGGACACAGGGAGAAGAACATCACACACTAGGGTTTGTTGGGGGGGGGTAGGGGACTAGGGAAGGGATAGCGAGGGTGGGGAGATTGGGGAGGGATAACATTAGGAGAAATACATAGTGCAGGTGACGGGGGGATGGAGGCTGCAAACCACCATTTAAAAAGAAAGAAAACCCTCATGCCTATAATCCCAGCACTTTGGGAGGCCGAGGCAGGCAGATCAAAAGGTCAAGAGATCGAGACCATGGTGAAACCCTATTTCTACTTAAAGAATACAAAAATTAGCTGGGCGTGGTGGCATGCCCCTGTGGTCCCAGCTACTCAGGAGGCTGAGGCGGGAGAATTGATTGAACCCGGGAGGCGGAGGTTGCAGTGAGCCAAGGTCGCGCCACTGCACTCCAGCCTGGCACCTGGAGACACAACAAGACTCTGTCTCAAAAAAAAAAAAAAAAAAAAAAAAAAACCTTTTCCATATGTGGCAAGGAATTAGATAGTATGTCATTTGATTTTAAGAATGATGCACATACAAACTGATCCAGTCAAATGTGTAGATTTTTCTAAAATAAGTTGACTGGATAAATCACATGTCAATTTAAACACACATCTTTGTTTCATTATGCAAAGAGAAGCCATAATTACAATCAGAACTTCAGACTTTGCTATAGAGTACGCCAGTTCCATGCCTTCTAACTTCTAGATACAAAGATTCCCTGGTAGGATGATACCAGCTCCTCTTGCCCAAGGCTGTTGTGAGGATCACACTCACTGCAAGGGTTTTTTATGATGCTCAAAAGAAATGCCTTCATAAATATGTACATTAACTTAATTTCTATATCTGCCTTCCTACTGTATTTTCCTAGAGCTCACTGCTCTACACCATTCTGAAGCCCTGGGAATATCTGCTCTGCTCAGTGCTCTGCTCCATTTTCACAATGTTCTCCTGGTCTGTTTTGTTATTTAAATGTACTGCTATCCACAGTAGGTAGCATTTGAGGGACTCCAGCTTGATGTGAAGCTAGTAAAACAATTGGATGACTAACAGTTGAATGACTCTCCAAGTATTTTCGCTTCACTTTGTATGTCAAGAACGGAAAAGAGTAGGTGTAGCCACTGACTATTCTTTTTGCTCAGAGAAGTTTATAAATAGGTCAAAAATGGGTAATTATATGTCTCAGCTACAATTTCAAACTTCTGCTTTCCTAGCAATTACCATTAAATGGAAAGTTGTAAAAGATTTCTGGAAAGACCACAGATATTTTCTTTTCCTTGTTTCTCTCTGTGTTAAAACAGTTCATATACCATCCTGTTTCAGGGATGTATCATTAAGCTCAATAATGTTTGAAATAAAAAACTCCAAAAGCCATAAAAGGTGCATTCGGTACAATGCAGTGAAAAATAACAATATATTTTGTTCTCTTTAATTTCTCAAATAGAGTTTGTAGCTTAGTCTTCCAAATAGTGCTAGTTACATGGGCAAATTCTTGTTCCAGATGACTGTCTTTATGTGCCTTCCTTGCCTTCATAGCCACTGCTTTCTTCAAAGGGTGTCCTCTAACTCAAATGTGACATATTTAGTGTATTTTTATTCTATCACAAACAATTTTACACAGATAGGAGAAGATTACTGATGATAAAGCATTCTACAACAGCAGCAAGAGTTTCACTTCATGTTTGCTGTAATTATTCTATCCCTGAAAAGCAGAAATATATGTGGTTATTGTCATAATTAAGACTTCATGATACTGTATTGCTTTCTTACTGGAGAGAAATATTAATTTTTTATTTCTACCAAAAATTGTCAGAAGTTTCTAGAAGGAATTAGATGAGTCCTCAAGTTCCTGTAACTTGAAAGGTTGATTTACGCTGAGGACCCCATTTTCATCAACGTATCACCTAGAGAGACACTTGCATTTTGCTTATTTTGCATTGTAATAATACATGTTGCCTTTTTTTATGAAGTGTTCACTTTATTACTCCAGGATCATTCATGCTCTCTTCTTTTTATTTATTTATTTATTATTTTATTTATTTATTTATTTAGAAAGAAAAAGAATAATAACAGAAAAAAAAAGAATGAAGGAGAGGAAGAAAGAGGAAGAGGGAGAGAGAATGGGGGTGTTGCTTTATTGCCTGGGCTAGAATGCAGTCTAAAAATGGGTATTCCTATAACTGCTTAATAATGAAAACATGAAAAAAATAACAAACAAGCAGCCAACCAATATTTCATTTAATCCTGTAAGTAGGTATGATATGGTACTGATAAGAGTGCGTATTTTGTGTATTTAAAGGGTAGAGTTCTATAAATGTTAATTAAGTTTACTTGTTCCGGGTCTGAGTTCAAGTCCTGGATGTCGTTAATTTTCTGTCTCATTGATCTGTCTAATATTGATGTTGAAGTCTTCCACTATTATTGGGAAACTTAATAATAATATATGTGAGTTTAATACTGCCATTTAATGTTAGCTGGCTGTTTTGCCCATTAGTTGATGTAAATTCTTCATTATGTTGATGCTCTTTACTTTTTGGTATTTTTTAGAAAGGCTGATACTGGCTGTTCCTTTCTATGTGTAGTTGTTCCTTTCTAAGCTTCTTTCAGAAGCTTTTGTAAAGCAGGCCTGGTGATGATGAAATCTCTGAGTGCTTGCTTGTTCACAAAAAATTTTATTTTTCCTTCGCTTATGAAGCTTAGTTTGGCTGGATGTGAAATTCTGGGTTGAAAGTTCTTTTCTTAGGACCTATTCAAGGAGAACTACAAGCCACTGCTCAACGAAATAAGAGAGGACACAAACAGATGGAGAAACATTCCATGTTCATGGTTAGGAAGAATCAATATCGTGAAAATGGCCATACTGCCCAAAGTAATCTACAGATTCAATGCTATCCCCATCAAGCTACCAATGACCTTCTTTGCAGAACTGGAAAAAACCACCTTAAACTTCATATGGAACCAAAAGAGAGCCCGCATAGCCAAGTCAATTCTAAGCAAAAAGAACAAAGCGGGGGGCATCACACTACCAGACTTCAAACTATACTACAAGGCTACAGTAATCAAAACAGCATGGTACTGGTACCAAAGCAGAGATATAGACCAATGGAACAGAACAGAGGTCTCGGAGGCAACACAACATATCTACAACCATCTGATCTTTGACAAACCAGTCAAAAACAAGCAATGGGGAAAGGATTCCCTGTTCAATAAATGATGTTGGGAAAGCTGGCTAGCCATGTGCAGAAAGCAGAAACTGGACCCCTTCCTGACACCTTACACTAAAATTAACTCCAGATGGATTAAAGACTTAAACATAAGACCTAACACCATAAAAACCCTAGAAGAAAATCTAGGCAAAACCATTCAGGACATAGGTGTAGGCAAGGACTTCATGACTAAAACACCAAAAGCATTGACAACAAAAGCCAAAATAGACAAATGGGACCTAATCAAACTCCACAGCTTCTGCACAGCAAAAGAAACAATCATTAGAGTGAATCGGCAACCAACAGATTGGGAAAAAATTTTTGCAGTTTACCCATCTGACAAAGGGCTGATATCCAAAATTTACAAAGAACTAAAACAGATTTACAAGAAAAAAACTAACAAGCCCATTCAAAAGTGGGCAAAGGATATGAACAGACACTTTACAAAAGAAGACATACATGAGGCCAACAAACATATGAAAAAATGCTCATCATCACTCGTCATCAGAGAAATGCAAATCAAAACTACATTGAGATACCATCTCACGCCAGTTAGAATGGCGATCATTAAAAAATCTGGAGACAACAGATGCTGGAGAGGATGTGGAGAAATAGGAACACTTTTACATTGTTGGTGGGAGTGTAAATTAGTTCAACCATTGTGGAAGACAGTGTGGCGATTCCTCAAGGACATAGAAATAGAAATTCCATTTGACCCAGCAATCCCATTACTGGGTATATATCCAAAGGATTACAAATCGTTCTACTATAAGGACACATGCACACGAATGTTCATTGCAGCACTGTTTACAATAGCAAAGACCTGGAACCAACCCAAATGCCCATCGATGATAGACTGGATAGGGAAAATGTGGCACATATACACCATGGAATATTATGCAGCCATCAAAAACGATGAGTTTGTGTCCTTTGTAGGGACATGGATGAACCTGGAAACCATCATTCTCAGCAAACTGACAGAAGAGCAGAAGATCAAACACCGCATGTTCTCACTCATAGGCGGGTGTTAAACAATGAGAACACATGGACACAGGGAGGGGAGCACTACACACTGGGGTCAGTTGGGGGGAAATAGGGGAGGGACGGTGGGGGGTGGGAAGCTGGGGAGAGATAGCAAGGGAAGAAATGCCAGATGTAGGTGATGGGGAGGAAGGCAGTAAATCACACTGCCACGTGTGTTCCTATGCAACAATTTTGCATGTTCTTCACATGTACCCCAAAACCTAAAATGCAATAAAATAAATAAATGGGGAAAAAAAAAAAAAAAGAAAGTTCTTTTCTTTAAGGATGTTGAATAGAACCCCTCACCTCGCGACCCCCCCGAAGGGTTTCTGCCGAGAGATCTGCTGTAAGTCTGATGGGCTTCCCTTTGTGGGTAACCTGACCTTTCTCTCTGGCTGCCCTTAATATTTTCTCCTTCATTTCAACCCTGGTGAATCTGATGATTATGTGCCTTGAGGTGGGTCTTCTTAAGGAATATCTTTGTAGTGTTCTCTGTATTACCTGGACTCGAATATTGGCCTGCCTTGCTAGGTTGGGAAAGTTTTCCTGGATAATATCCTGAAGCACATTTTCCAGCTTGGATTCATTCTCTTCGTCACATTCAAAACGGCACACCTATCAAACGTAGATTAGGTCTTTTCACATAGTCCCATATTTCTTGGAGACTTTGCTCGTTCCTTATCCTTTTTTCTCTAATCTTGTCTTCTCGTTTTATTTCATTAAGTTGGTCTTTGACCTCTGATATCCTTTCTTTTGCTTGATCAAGTCGGCTGTTAAAACTTGTGCATACTTCGCGAAGTTCTCGTGTTGTGTTTTTCAGCTCCATTAATTCACTTATTTATTTCCTCTCTAAATTGTGTATTCTTGTTAACATTTCATTAAACCTTTTTTCAGAGTTCTTAGTTTCTTTGCATTGGGTTAGAACAAGTTCTTTTAACTCACATAAGTTTCTTATTATCCACTTTTTGAAGCCTGCTTCTGTTAATGGAACACAGTCATTCTCCCTCAGGCCTTGTTCCTGATGAGGAACTGTGATCCCCTGTAGAGGGAGAGGTGTTCTGATTTTGGATATTCTCAGCCTTTTTAGGCTGTTTTCTTCCCTTCGTTGTAGATTTATCCATCTGTGGTCTTTATAATTACCGTCTTTATAATTGGGTTTCTGAGTGGACGTCCAACTTGTTGATTCCCAGCGCCGGAATCTTAGCAACCCACTGCGCCAGCTAAAACAGCAGCATTAAGATTGATGGTGCTTCTCTGACTCTGCATCAAGAACCACCGCACCAAGGCAAAACCGCCTCGCCGGCCACAAGAGACGTGCTGGCGACCCGTGGGGCTCCTTGGCTGGGAATCTCCTGGTGTATGAGCAACAAAAATTCGTCTGAAAGTGTGGCATCCTCTCGTTCTCTGCGCTTTCACTGGGAGCCACAATCCCAAGCTGCTAGTGATCAGGCATCTTGGATCATGCTCTCTTCTTTAAGGTGTGATACACCTTGTGCTCAGCAGACATTTTTAATTATTTTCTTCCTTGAGACAGGGTCTCACTCTGTTGCCCATGCCTAGCTAACTTTTTTTTCTTTCTTGTAGACACAGGGTCTTGCTTTGTTGCCCAGGCTGGTTTCAAACTCCTGGCCTCATGTGATCCTCTTGCCTTAGCCTTCCAAAGTGTTGAGATTATAGGCATGAGCCACCACACCCAGCCCAGGGTTCAGTAGACACTTTGAGAGGTCACAAAGAGTCTATCCTTCAGGCTGATGAGATGCTGTCCTATTTTTTTAAGAAAATTCAACTTTTATTTTAGATCTAGAGGATACATGTGTGGGTTTGTTACATGGATATACCCAGGAAGTGAACGTAGTACCCAGTAGGTAGTTTTGCAACACATAGCCTTCCCCTTTCCTTCCTCCTCCAGGAGTCTGCAGTGTGTGCCATTTCCATGTTTATGTCCATGTGTACTCAATGTTTAGCTCTTGAGAACATGCAGTATTTGGTTTTCTGTCCCTGTATTAGTTTCCTTAGGATTATGGCCTCCAGCTCCATCCATATTGCTGCAAAGTACATGATTTCATTCTTTTATATGGCTGCACAATATTAAATGATGTATGTGTACAACATTGTCTTTATCTAGTTGATTGCTGATGGGCTCCTAGGTTGATTTTATATCTGTGCCACCATGAATAGTGCTACAATTAACATACAATGCGCGTGTCTTCTTTGTATAATGATCTCTTTTCCTTTGGGTATATACCGAGTAGTGGGATTGCTGGGTTGCATGGTAGCTCTGTTTTAAGTTCTTTGAGAAATTTCCAAACTGCTTTTCTCAGGGGCTGAACTAATTTACATTCCCACCAACAGTATATAAGCATTCTCTTTTTTCTACAGCCTGGCCAGCATCTGCTATTTTTTGACTTTTGAATAGTGCTGGTGTCAGATGGTATCTTATCATGGTTTTGATTTTCATTTCTCTGATGATTAGTGATGATGAGCATTTTTTCATAGGTTTGTTGCCTGCTTGTAAAGAAGTGTCTGTTCATGTCCTTTGCCCATTTTTTTAATGGGATTGTTTTTTATTTGGTAATTTAAGTTCCTGATAGGCTCTGGACATGAGAACTTTGGTACATAGTTTGCTAATATTTTCTCCCATTCTGTAGGTTGTCTGTTTACATTGTTGATAGTTTATTTTGCTGTGCAGAAGTTCTTTAGTTTAATTCAATCCCACTTGTCAATTTTTGTTTTTGTTGCAGTTGCTTTTGGGGACTTCACCAAAAATTATTTGCCAGTGCTGATGTCAAGAAGGTTATTTCCTAGGATTGTTATAGTTTGAAGTCTTACATTTAAATCTTTAATCTATCTTGAATTAATTTTTGTTTATGGTAAAAGGTAAGGGTTTAGTTTTATTCTTTTGCATATGGCTAACCAGCTATCCCAGCACCATTTATTAAATAGGGAGTCCTCTCCCCATTGCTTGTTTTTGTCAGCCTTGTCAAAGATCAGATGGTTGTGTGCAGCTTTATTTCTGAGGTTTCTATTTTGTTTCATTGGTTTAGGTGTTTGTGTCTGTACCAGTATCATGCTGTTTTGGTTACCGTAGCCTAATAGTATAGCTTGAAGTTGACTAATGTGATACCTCCAACTTTGTTTTTTGTTTGTTTGTTTAGGATTGCTTTGACTATTTGGGTTCTTTTTTGGTTCCGTATTAATTTTAGAATAGTTTTTTCCCTAATGCTGTGAAGAATGACAGTAGTAGTTTGATGGGAATAGCATTGAATTTATAAATTGCTTTGGGCAGTATGAGTATTTTAACAATATTGATCCTTACAATCCATTAGCATTGATGTTTTTTCATTTATTTGTGTTGTCTCTGATTTCTTTCAGCAGTGTTTTATAGTTCTTGTAGACATCTTTCACCTCCTTGGTTAGTTGCAATCCTAGGTATTTTATTTTCTTTGTGGATATTGTAAATTGGATTGTGTTCTTCATTTGACTTTTAGTGTGGACATTACTAGTGTATAGATTTTTGTATACAGCTAGTGCTCGACTTACGACCACGGTCGGGACTGCGGGCTGGTCATAACACGATTTGGTAGTAAGTTGAGTAGGCTATATGTACAGTTGAAATGGTGCACACGCAGATGGTAGTGCTGCCGGAAGCTGGTCCGCACTGTCGTACGCCCAGCTGGGCAATGTTTGCGCTACCAGACACGGAGCAGTCATGGCTAGCGATTGTGGTCATAAAGTTGAATGGTCGTAAGTTGCATAGGTGGTAAGTCGATCAATACCTGTATTGATTTTATATCCTGAAACCTTCCTAAAATTGTTTATCAATTCTAGTAGCCTTTTGGTGGGGTCTTTAGGAGATTCCTAGGTATAGAATCATATAATTAGCGAAAAGAGATTGTTTGAATTCTTTTTTTCCTATTGGATGCCTTTTATTTATATTTTTTTTAATTTTCTTATTTTTCCATAAGTTATTGGGGTACAGGTGGTATCTGATTACATGAGTAAGCACTTTTCATTTTACTGTCTCATTTACCAGAAGCACATTCTCCAGTAGCTTCCAAAGATAGTGTACAGACCACATTAAGTTTCTAGAACCTGCTTGTCTGAAAAATGTCTTTATTCTAGCCTCACACTAAATTGACCATCTAGCTATGTTTAAGAGTATGGGATTTTTTCCTAAGAACGTTGAAGGAATTGCTTCAGATTCTAGTTTCTAGAGTTATTATAGCAAAATTCAGTGCCAGTCTGGTTTCTGATCCTGTATATGACTGATTTTATTTCATTCTGAAAATATCTCTTCACCCCTGGTGCTTTGAAATTTTGTGATGATATGTAATATTTGTCAGAAATTGTAGAAAATAGTGGGCCCTTTCAATATGAAAACACTCATGTATATACATTCTGAAAATTTTCTTATCTTATTTTTAAATTTCTTCTCCATTTTCCATGTTCTCTCTTTCAGAAACTTGTATTATAATGCTAATAACTTCCAATCCTTCTGCTGAATCTGTGATTTCTGCTATTGTATTTTTAATTCCCAAGAGTTCTTTCTCACTCTCTAAATTCTTTCATGGCGTCCTGTGCTATCTCGTGAATGCAGTAATGTCCCTTGTCTCATATTAATATTAATCATTGGATTTGGGAGGAAGGGAGCCTATTGTTACTGTCATTTTGTTTTGGTTTTCCCCTGTTCCCGGCATTGTCTCTATTTTTTAAAATCACTTTTTTTTCTGTGTGTATATTTGGACTAAATTTCATGTTCAAGGCTTTCCGTAAACATGGAAAGCATGATCTTTGGCACCAGCAAGTTAATGGGAAACTATATGCTTAGCTGGAATGTGTCAGTGGGCAGGCTTTACCCTAGGATTGGGAAAAGCCCCAAGATGCCAACATCTGCAGGTCTTGGGTGAATCAGTTTCTCCAGAAAGAAAGACATTCGGCCACCTTCCTTGGAACGGTGGGGGTGGCTGGGGGGCAGGTAGCATGCTTGGCAGACAGCATTTGGAGGCTGAGTAGGGGAAGGTGGTTGGCTTTCATCATTTAGTAGACACAGACATTCATCTCATTCCTTACACCCATTTTTACCCTCTTCTCTTACCTGTTCATTCTGCTGTGCAAGGTGTTCACACGTTTGAAACCCTTTGACTCTCAGTCTCCATCAAGTGAGCTTCCCATAATCTAGAGTACTAGAGGAGGAATGGTGGACTACCTACGAGAAACGAGGGAAGGGAGCCAGCTGCCTCCTACAGACTTGCAGCCAGTCTTCTTGTATTAGATCCTTTCCTCTTCCCCACCTTCAGAAGAATCTAGTGAGCAAGGTTTCTGCTGCTCTGCTTAGCATCCTTCCTGTTTGATTCACTCTCTATAGGCACTTGGGTTTCTGCTTCCCTCTCCTGCTAAGTCAGCGACAACTCATCCTTTTACTTTTAATTCCAGTGAACTTACAGTTTCTCAATCCTTTACTCTCAGATTTTTCAGGATAAAGTAAGGAACAAAAATAAACATATCCAGCCCAACACGATGGCTCACACCTATAATTCCAGCTCTTTGGGAGGTGGAGGTGGATAGATCACCTGAGGTCGGAAGTTCGAGACCAGCCTGACCAACATGGAGAAACCCTGTCTCCACTAAAAATACAAAATTAGCCAGGCATGGTGGCACATGCCTGTAATTCCAGTTACTCGGGAGGCTGAGGCAGGAGAATCACATGAACCCAGGAGGCAGAGGTTGCGGTGAGCTGAGATTGTGCCAGTGCACTCCAGCCTGGGCAACCAAGAGCAAAACTCCACTCAAAAGTAAAAAAATAAAAAATAAACACATCCCACATCCATTCAAAATGCGGTGTTTAAGTAAATGTCAATTTATGAGACTTCACAGCTTGTTTTTGAAGAAGACTCTTTGCAGCTAAAGAAAACAGCATGGGACAGACAGAATCTCCTCTATTCCCAAGCTAGATGACCTTAGATAAGCTACTTAGTGCCCCATTTCAGTTCCTGCTTCATTAAGAGGGAATCGTGGCAGTACCTACTTCACAGGAGTTTGGTCACATGAAATAAAATGCTAGCACAGGGCATGCCAAAGGGCAAATAGTCCAGTTGATATTATCTGTCTTTGTTTTTGTTTTGATCAAGAGAATGTTCACCATGAACCCTTTGTTATTTGACTGCACATTTAGAACATTTCAGAAATAGGGCTGGGAGCAGTAGCTGGTGCCTGTAATCCCAGCACTTTGGGAGGCCAAGGCGGGTGGATCACGAGGTCAGGAGTTCAAGACCAGCCTGGCCAAGATGGTGAAACTCTATCTCTACTAAAAATACAAAAATTAGCCAGGTGTGGGGGTGGGCACCTGTAATCCCAGCTACTCAGGAGGCTGAAGCAGAGAATTGCTTGGACCTGGGAGGCGGAGGTTGCAGTGAGCTGAGATTGTGCACTCCAGCCTGGGCGACAGAACAAGACTCTGTCTCAAAAAAACAAAGAAAGAAAGAAAGTAGGTTTCAGAAATAAGCAATATGCAAAACTTGCAAAAAAAAACTACAAGTGAATTCTTCCTGTGCTATGCTGGATTTT
The DNA here is from genome assembly GCF_009761245.1 of Sapajus apella. Taxonomy (NCBI): domain Eukaryota; kingdom Metazoa; phylum Chordata; class Mammalia; order Primates; family Cebidae; genus Sapajus; species Sapajus apella. The sequence goes on from NW_022436979.1 coordinate 2,616,825, forward strand.
CTTCCTCTACCTTCAAGAAGTGGCAAGGAAAAAAAAGATAGAAAAATCACTGACCAATTAGAAGTTTTTTTTAAATTCAAACCACCCTAGGGTTCCTGGAAATTACATATATGAACTCTAGTAAGCTAAATATCAAAAGTGAGGGGGAAGTAGCTGATACCAGACTACAGATTGTGGGCTACCAAAGATTGATAGACAACCAGTTCTTTTGTGCACGTTGAGATATAAAACCATGCAGAAAACACTTTAACAGACCACTAGACAGAGGATTTTGTGACATGTTACACATGGATGGCTAAAGGCTGAAAATTAATACTTGTCATGCTTTCTGCTTTGAAACGCTGGAGCCCTCCAGGAATTTTGTTTTAACAACCAATGGAGATATCATTAGGGAGATACTTCTGAATTCACTACATCTCATTCTGTGACTAAGTACTGCACAAAGTTAAAATGTACCTGCAACTTTCCTCCAAGCCTGCAGCATTGGACAAATCCCTATTCCACAATATGGTGTGTACAAAGAGTTTCCAAAGAACTTGTGGCATATTTCTTGTCAGTTCTCTTGAAGTTCTCACTTCCCCCTTTCCTCTCCTACTGGCAGGTGATTGATGACTTAGAGTCAGGGCCGAGTAGTAAATAACTTTAAAAACAAATCTAGAGATGATCTAGAGAAGGCATGAATCATTATATATAGAAGGGTAGGCCTAGAATCACCTGAATTTACAGTGAAGGAGCCCAGTAGCCTTTTCTACAAAGCCAGTTACTCCTCCACTCTTGTTTGCTCCTATGCAAGAGAATGTCACTGGAAGCTCAGAAAATTCAGGATTTATTGGAAATGTTTAAAAACTGAAAATAAACACAGATTTCTGTAAGGCCAGGAAAATAACCAGAAAACTCAGAAAAGCACAGGGGCTTAAGGATGGTTCCAAAGGTAAAAGGGACCTCAAAGTGAATTTCTTCCTTTTCTAATCTTAACGTAATTCCATTCTTACTCAAGCTGAGACTACTCAAAGACAAAAGTGTTGAACTGATTTAAAATATGATTCATCAGAACGTTAAAATACTTATGATACAGATTTTTATATAATCTCACAGTCTATTCCTCACAAGTCATTGTTTGCTCCATTTAAACTATTTCACAAAGAGCGTCTTAACCAAAACATGATCAGGTAACTACAAGCTCCATTTTCAATAGTAAGGTAAGTCAGAAAACTTATAGGGATGCCCCCCATGCTTATGAAGAGAAATTTGATATTGGACATACAGAACACATAAGCTAGAAACTTAGGTTAAAAGAAATGTTTAGGACTTCATGTAAGCAGAAATTCTTGGTATCTTTTTTAATTGCTATATCATAGTTGTCATATTTGGGGCGTACATGTGATATTTTAATACATGTATATAATGTGTAATTATTAAGTCAGTGTAATTGAGATATCTATTACTTCAAACATTTTTCTTTATGTTGGGAACATTAAAATTCTGCTCTTCTAGCTATTTTGAATATGATTTATTGTTAACTAAAATTTCCCTACTGTTCTGTCAAATCCTAGAACTTTGCATTTTTGTACCCATTAACCAACTTCTTAATTTAACCTTTAAATAAAAAATATTTTCATTCCTAACCCTGAAACTCTACAAATTTACTGCTTAGGGATGGCCCCTGCATATTTCCTCTTCCTTTTAAGGAGATAAGTTCTAAATCTTAGCTAGCTTTTATTAGCCATTTGACTAATCCCATTTTTTAAAAGTTTTTGAGATGTGCTGAAAAATATGAACAATGTGATGAGTACAACTTGATCATAATTTTTCATTGTAAAATATTAGTGTGATTTAGATGTTAGCAATTACAAAAATGTGAAATGTTTAAGAAAATGTGTAAAGACAGGGTTTTGCTTTGTTGCCCAGGCTGGTTTTAAACTTCTGGCTTCAAGTGATCCTCCTGCCTTAGTCTCCCGAAGTGCTGAGATTACAGAAATGTTTTAAGTAGTAATATTATTGTTAAAATCTCAAATCCTGAGTATCTGAGATATCGATCTTGGACTTTGAAAATCATGAGCTCTGGAATCATTTTTCAAATGCATATCTAGGATTTAAATTTGCATCTTAATTAGTAACATCAGTGTTAACTATAGCAACTCATTTGTTTCCAAAGAAAATTTACTATTTTAAGGTTAAATATTAAATAGTGGTATAAGTCCTGTGTTTGATTTTTTTTGTAAGTGTAAAAATTATCTGTGTTCAGTAGGTGGGGAAGCCAACCATATATCCTGCTGACACAAAGCTAATCAGCAGCTTGACAGCACTGGTCCAACATCCACATAGAATGTCTTGGCCATAATCTATGTGTCTCCTGTATTGTTTTTGTTTTAAAAGGTTTAAAAGCAGGGGATGTGGTGGAGGAATGGTGCAACTTGAAATTGTACGTAGTTGCCAATTTTCTTTTTTCTTGTTTGAACATATTTCTGGTTTGAGCTTCTTTCAGCTCAAGCGAGCCATTTTCTCATATTATTTCATCTGTCTTCTACTTTTTTTGAGACCAAGTCTCGCTGTGTCGCCCAGGCTGGAGTGCAGTGGTGTGATCTTGGCTCACTGCAACCTGTGCCTCCCGGGTTCAAGCTCCTTATTAGCTTTACTATGGATAAGCTGCTATAAACGTTTTTAAAAATCACCCTCAAGGAGTGCAATATTCTATTAAATAAATCACCTTTCCAGGAAACTAACTAATAGCCTTAGAAAACTAACACTATTTCTTTAAGCACTAAAACTGAAAAGGAGGGAAGGAGAAGGAGGAGCCAGGCATGGTGGCGCATACCTGTAGTCCCAGCTTCTCAACAGGCTGAGGCAGGAAGATCACTTGAGCCCAGGAATTCAAGGTTGCAGTGAGCTCTGATGGCACCACTGCACTCCAGCTTGGGCAACAGAGCAATACCCTGTCTCTCTTAAAAAAAAAAAAAAAAAAAAAAAAAAGAGAGAGAGAGAGAAATGGGAGGAGTGTGTGGTGTCAGTAGTAGTAGTGTAATAAGGATGGCAACATTTTGAAATGACTACTTTTCTATATAATAACTGAAACTTTTATTGGAGGCTTGGAGTCATTCTCATGGATATCAAAGATTGAGCCTGTTATTCATTGAAGAGCTCTTGCAATATAATAGTTGATTCTATTTGCCCCCTAAACAATGTCTTACTCCTACACAATCAGCACTGCCGCTGAGTTCAGAAGATATGTGCTGTCCCCACTGACAGACAGGCATCCACACCACAGCCACTAGCCTGCCTGTCCTGGCCCTCACTGCTCTCGCCCCGCTGGCCTCTTCCTCGGGATCCTGGCCTTTACTTAATCAGTTCCATTCAGAAGATCCTCCAAACAGTATTTCCACGGAGTCTGCCGAGGGGAAGGAAAGAGAGTATTTAGAATACGTCCTTCACTTTCCTGTGAGAACAGTGTTAAGAAAGAAAAAAAAAAAAACGTCGCTCTGACTCAGGTTAACCCCTATTGCCTTATACTAGAATACATTATTATGCTGTCTGAGTCTGTCTCTCTTCTTCATCTCACTGTTCTGTGACTATTATGTTGCAACCTGAGGCGGGTGCCAGAAAGAGATAGGAGGGGTGGCAAAAAAAACCTTCCATACTTTAGAACTCCTTTTCTTTGATTTTTAAAGCTTTTTATCTCGCTCCATTAGGTTCTGTTGTTTCTAGTTGCTTCTAGTATACGTAGTCAACAATCATTTGGTGAAAACTCCCTCAAAGACTTTCTGTTTTCTTTTTTCTTGTTCTTTCTTTTTTCTTCCTGGCTGGGGGCAGTAAGTTTGAGTTTTAGGTCTTAGTCCTTGATGGTTGCTGGAAGCGTTTCTTCAGTACAAGTGGGGATTAATTGCATCAGTTTTGACTTGACTTTCTCTTTCCCTGTTCCTCTACCTCCCACATTTGTAAATTACTTTTATTGCCACTCTGTGAAAAGCAGAATTACTCCTATTAATAGCTGGGCACTTCATTAACATTCCACAGGTTAACCCAAGCTTTCCCAAAAGGAATCATCATGGAAAGACCCAGAAACTCTCCAGTGATGTGGTATCAGTGGAATGAGCCCTGCCACTGGAGTTCAGTCAGTGGCTCCATCAGTGGCAGAGCTCGGCATCAGTGGAAAGTCTGCCTCTGACCGCGTCTTTAATTTGATTCTATTCATTGCCACATTTTGCTTCTGTTTTTCCTTTCCCAAAAATGGCCTCGTTTTGTGAGCACAAAGTGTTTGCACTAATAATTAATAATTGCTACACTTTTATTTTGGTATTTATACATACTTAGTATCACACATGCATGCTATGCACCTGCACACACGCGCACACACACACACACACAGTGTTTGCACTAATAATTACTGCACTTTCATTTTGGTATTTTGGTATGCATACATACTTAGAAAGCATCACACATGCATGTGTGCACACATATACGCAGTATGTATGTACTGGTAGCTTAGGCTTGGGTCAGTAGATCAGAAACGGCAGAATGCTTTTGGGCCAGGTACAGTGGCTCACGCCTGTAATTCCAGCACTTTGGGAGGCCGAGGTGCGTGAATCACATGAGGTTAGGAGTTCGAGACCAGTCTGGCCAACATAGTGAAACACCGTCTCTACTAAAAATAAAAGAAAGAAAATTAGCCGGGTGTGGTGGCGGGCACCTGTCATCTCAGCTACTCGAAAGGCTGAGGCAGGAGAACTGTTGGAACCCAGGAGGCAGAGGTTGCAGTGAGCCGAGATCGCGCCATTGCACTCCAGCCTGGGTGACAACAATAAGACTCTGTCTCAAAACAAACAAACAAAGAATGCATTTGAAGGCTCTTACCTTTCCTTCCTGATTATAAGATAGCTGTAGCTGCTCAAACACCAAGTCCTCTCACCATCTCCAGAGCAGGGAGGATGGGGCAGAAGCAATACATTTTGTGAGGCTCTGCTTATTTTGTTCTGAAAAAAGTCCTTTCCGGGAGACTTCGACTTAAGTGCCATTAACCACAGTACTGTCTCGGGTCCACTTTTAGTTCCAAGAAAGGCTGTGAAATGATGATCCAGCAAAGGGGAATGGAATCCCCATGGAGACCAGGCATCACTCATTCCTGGACTTGCAGAAGGCCCTTGATGCAAAGGACCTCCATCTACCACCTGAAAATCAGGATTCCACCATGCAGAAAGCCCTCGATGCAAAGGAGCTCCATCCACCACCTGAAGATCAGAATTCCACCTTGCAGAAGGCCCGCAATGCAAAGGAGCTTCATCCACCACCTGAAGATCAGGATTCCACCTTACCGAAGGCCCTCAATATAAAGGAGCTCCAACCACCAAATCAGGTTTCTACCTGGGTGGCGCAGGATGGCTATGAGGGAGCTAACAAACGGAGCAGCATGACCTCGGTGTCAAAAATCTGCTGACAACCCGTGATGAAGGGACCAGGAGAGAAAAACAGACCCTCAGGAGAAATAGTGGGGGTGGCTGGGGGGATGAAAGTGGTTATTTACGTGAAGTCGAAAACATTCAAAGACAGGAAACAAGAAGCTTAATGAGATCGTCTACAGCGGAGTAAAGGAGATGTGTATGTGTGTGTACTTCTTTTGAAAAGGCAGAGTGAGGTACCTTTTAGAGCACAACTGGAATATGCAAACTGCCAACCACAATTGCTGTAATGCATTACCTTCCATGCATGCGAAAAAGAATACCAGGGTTTGTTCTCTTCTCTTTTGAACTCCCAGATTTAATCTGACCTACAAAACAAATAGGGCTAAAACATCGGGCATATTTATCAACTTTTCAAAAGAATGGAATAGAGGCTAATGAGCAAAACCCTCACATCCCTCAAGATAACTCCAAGATTCTTGCTACAACACATCCGGGGCCTACTTTATATATTTATATATATATATTGTCAAATGATATGCAACTAACAATGTTTTTGAGTGCCAGATGGAGAAGACATCTGTAGAGTGAGAAACTAAAGAAAACACACTTCCAAGATTAAGGCACATTAGAAGAACATTGTTGGCTGTGTCAGTAATGAGGGGTTTGGAAAGAATTTTCTCTATGTACAACATGCTCACTTATTGAGTGACACGAATGGCAGATGCCAATTTTTTAAAAAAACAAAACAGTTTTACTAACAAGGGGTTTTGCAGGCAGACAGAAGCACACTACTTTGCTTTCTTTCCTGACCTTTTCTTCATTCCTCAGTGACATTCTGGTTGTTTCCATGAAGGCATGGCATTTTGTCACACTCCCAATATATGCTTAGCTTTACAGTGAACCTATCTCTGTTCCTTGTGTCTGTGGTGACCCTCTGTTAATGACAAACAGACCAAGGTCAAGTAAGGGAGAGAAGAAGTAATTCGGCTCCTACCTGTAACCCTTCCAAAGGGCATTGTTTAGTGGTTTAATAGTTTCACTTCAAAGATGGAGGACGGGGTGATTGCTGAGATGCTGTGGCAGTGGTTTCGGGCTGAGCAAAACACGCATAGCATGCCGGCCAGAGACAGCAGCAGCTGTGCGGCTCATCTGTTTCCCAACACATTTTCTAAACCATGAAGTCCCCTTGGAGGAGGATTGCCCATGAATTCCAAGCGTGGAAGGAATCTAACCATTCTTTTTCATTTTAAAACCACACTACCTTTGTCCGAGCCTTCAACTTTCAAGGCCATTTCACTTTGCATTTTTCACTGATTTGTGGCCAGAAACTGACTTGAAAGAGGAGAACTTAAAACTTCTTATTAGTCAGGATTTGGAATCAGTTATGCTTCAAGAGTCATTTTCTGTAAGTAAGATTTCATTCCCAGAAGACATTTAGAACAATGACTTAATCATGGATTGGGTGGGGGTGGGGGTGGGGGTCAACAATGAAAAAGGACCCTCATTCATTCTTGAATGAGGAAGACACAGAACGCACATGAGACTTGTACATAGACTTGTCTGTAGCAAGTGTTAAGAAGAGTCCACAATGTTTGATCATTTTAAATTTGTTGTTTTAATATGTGTTCTTTCTACTTATTTATTTATTGAGATGGAGTCTCATTCTGTCACCCAGGCTGGAGTGCAGTGGCATGATCTCGGCTCACTGCAAACTCCACCTTCCAGGTTCAAGCAATTCTCCTGCCTCGGCCTCCCGAGTAACTGGGACTACAGGCATGCACCCCCTTGCTCAGCAAATTTTCTTGTATTTTTAGTAAAGATGGGATTTCACCATGTTGGCCAGGCTGGTCTCCAACTCCTAACCTCAGATGATGCACCCACCTCAGCCTCCCAAAGTGCTGGGATGACAGGCATGAGCCACTGCACCAGGCCAGTGTTCTCTCTACTTTTCTTTTCCTGCTCCCACCACCCTGTCGTAGGCCGGAACATCTCATTTCCAAGTGCCCCACAACATCTAAACTGACCTTTCTCCCTCTAGTGTCTCCCCATGTTAATCCTTCCTAAATTCTTATTTATATTCAGTCTAACTAACAGCAAATCAGTTCCTCCAGTTTTCATTATCTTACTGTTTTTTTATGTTAATGCCTAACGTATCGAAAATTACAGATGGCAACATTAACGAGTACCGTATATTATTTCTTGAAAAAAAAATAGTTTAAATTATAAAGCTTTCTTAGAAAAAAGAGAAGAAGACTTTCAAGCATAGAGTCCAGGCAGGTATCTATCATTCTGCTTTCTACCTTCATGGAATCAACATTTTTAGTTCCCATGGATGAGTGAAACATGTAATATTTGTCTTTGTTTGGATAATTTCACTTTACACAGTGATCTCCCATTCCATTCATACTGGTGCAGATGACGGCCTTTCATTATTTTTTTAATTGCCAAGTTGTATTCTATTGTGTATATATATCACATTTCTTTATCCATTGGTCCATTGAGGAGTATTTAGGTTAATTCCATATCTTGGCTGTTGTGAATAGTGCTGTAATAAATATTGAAGTGCAATTATCCCTTTGATATACCGATTTGTTTTCCTTCGGATCAATACCTAGTGGTAGGATTGCGGGATGGTATGGTAGTTTGGTTCTTAGTTTTTTGAGAAATCTCCATAACATTTTCCATAGTGGCTATACTAATTCACATTCCCACCAACAATATGTAAGTTCCCTTTTCTTAAGAGGCTGGGAAGGGTTTTTGGAGGAAGATAAAGAGAGCTTGGTCAGTAGGTGGAAAATATACAGTTAGAAAAAGTAAGTTCTATTGTTTGTTAGCAGAGTAGAGTGACTGTAGTTAATAGTAAGTTGTTATATATTTCAGAATAGCTAGTAGACAGGATTTGAAATGTTCCCAACACAGAAATGATAAATACTTGAGCTGATGGATACCCTAAACACCCTGACTTGATCATTGCACATTCTATGCATGTAACAAAATATCACATATCCCCCATTAATATGTAGAAATATTTGCATCAACTTTATAAAAGTCCAGACCAGGAAAAGGCACATTTTGATGGTAATACAGAAGCTACAGGCCTCTCCATCACACACATCATAAAGGCATCATGAGAAACAAGCCTTTGCCCCAGATAAGGGGCCCCACCTACTATGTGAAGTTTTGTTTCAGATTTACTTTATTGCTGCTCTAATTAGAATTCTTGTCCTTTTGTTTCATACTTGTAGCATTTATCCATGTCATCTCTTTGGTTTGAAAGAGATCATTGTTTCAGCTTAAAAGAACGCCTGGTTTGGGCTGGGTGTGGTGGCTCACACCTGTAATTCCAGCACTGTGGGAGACTGAGGTGGGCAGATCATGAGGTCAGCAGTTCAAGACCAGCCTGGCCAACATAGTGAAACCCTGTCTCTACTAAAAATACAAAAAAATTAGCCAGGCATGGTGGCACGCACCTGTAGTCCCAGCTACTCGGGAGGCTGAGGCAGGAGAATCGCTTGAACCTGGGAGGATACAGTGAGCCGAAATCGCACCATTGCACTCTGGTCTGGGCAAAAAGAGCAAAACTCCGTCTCAAAAAAAAAAAAAAAAAAAAAAAAAACCAACAACAAAAGCAACCCCTGGATTGAACATGGCATGGGATATTTATGTAAACAACAGGCAGCATGAGAATTCATTGATTCCTCTTCATTCCCCTGTCAGCCGAAACTGGAAAAAATGACATATGCCATTTTTAATAGGTAGTTGAGCTTCCTGTATTAAACAAATCTTGTAAATTTTGTAATGCTACTTGGGACATATGTCGATAATCATCACGTGGTTTCAAGCACTGGGACACATCTTAAGTGTTTTAAAGGATGAGTTACAAAAGGGAAAAATCGTCACAAGATTCTCTATAATTCCTATTTGCTCACTCTACATTTTCCTTCTGAATGCACTTTTTGAGAAAGGAAACTTGTCTTCTCTTCAGTATAATTTGAAATTTTGATTCTTTAGAAAGGCCTTTGTAGTTTTTAATTTTGAATATAATATTCCCCAATGTATGAAAAACTACATTAAAAATCTAGCTGTGGCTGCCTATACTTGAATTAACCAGGAGTTTCATCTCCCAAAACTTCCTCATGCTGTGTTTTTTTTCTGAGCTGGAACTGACAGATATTAATTTCTTAGTCAGTCTTGCGGGTGCTTTCAGGATAATTAAGCCTGAGACTACCAGAAAGGACCATTAAAAATTAGAATCAGAGTTGGTGGTATGGAAAATTCTTTTGAAAGATGGAAAACATTAACTTAAAAGAGTTCAAGAGTTTAAGCCAAAAGAGCTGGTCAGGTTATGGAGCAAAAAACTCTGCAAGACTCCCACAACTTACTTCTCTTTAAGTAGATTTTCTACTGCCAGTTATATGAAATAGATATAAATCCTCCCATTCCAACAACTCAGGAACTCACTTAAGTGCAGGGTAAGATAGCAACTCCAAATGAGTCTATGAAAACAGGCTGAATGTCATTAAAATCCTTTGAAAATGTTCTGTGACATCTGTTTTCCATTTTGCTATACTGTCTAATTAACTTCAGTCCTGCAGATACGAAGAAACCTTCTTTGCTCAAAATAGTATCTCAAAGGAAGTAACCTTTATTTAATAGAGAAGACTGTTAAGTGTAATATGGGCTTGGTTAACTTCATCTCAAATTTAAATTTTTCTCATTGGCTTCATAATCTATCCCTATCTATGGCTCATTTCCATATGACCAAATCAAACTCTGGATGGTGGATCGCTCTTATCCGGTTGGTACTGCCGTCATGTTTCAAGGACACCAAAACGGGAAGAAATTTCAGAGAACAGTGACAGTTCAGAAACTATTCTTATTTGTCTTCATCACTGTAATAGGAGATCGCTGGCTCCTGAGCTAGTGAGGAAGTCCAAGTTCTAAAAAAGATTCTTTCCGTGTGTGTGTGTGTGTGTGTGTGTGTGTGTGTGATCTTTTTGATAAGAATAGTTGTCAAGGCTGGGCGTGTGGTGGCTCACGCCTATAATCCCAGCACTTTGGGAGGCAGAGACAGGAGGATTGCCTGAGGCCTAGGAGTTTGAAACCAGCCTGAGCAGCATAGCAAGACCTCAAGAGCATGGCTCATAAAAAACAAACATAGCTGACATGGTGGCTCATGCCTGTAGTCCCAGCTCCTCAGGACACTGAGGCAGAGGATCGCTTGAGTGCAGGAATTCAAGGCAGCAGGGAGCTATGATTGTGCCACTGCACCCCAGCCTAGACAACAGAGTACAATCCTATCTCAAAAACAAAAACAAAAAAACAAAAAAGCATGGTTGTCGAGAAGAGAGGGAGGAGGAGGAGGGAGGAAGCGAGGGAGAGGGAGAGGGAGAGAGAGAGAGAGAAAGAGAAAGAGAGAAAGAAAGGAAGAGGAAAATAAAAAGAGCAATTCATCCTGCAAAGACCTAGAACATGAGCGCCTCTTCTGATGAGGCTCAGTAGTCCTAGAAAGCTCGTATTGGACAAATCCTGGAGAGAAAACAAAAACGTTTCAAAGGGGTGGGAGAGTAAGGGAACCAGTCTTAATTGACAGCTGACTTTATTTTTGCATTTGTCAGAGGACACAAAAGCCCAGTGTTCTGTGATCAGGACAAAAGGGGAAATGGCTGCATTTTAGCATGTCCTGGCATCACTAGAGAAAGCTTACTGGTTTCTGGCTTTCCACTGTGGGCAAAAGCTGGCAGATCCACCACCTGTGCTCTTGCTGCCCAGCATCTAGGGAGCGCCACTATTCCAAGTGTTTCTGAGGAAGCCATATGGATTGTGCTCAGCCGGGTTTTTCTGCTCAGAGGACTTTATGGGTTTTAACGTAGAGGTTGTGGCTTCTTTGCGTCACTGGCAAGTGGTGGTCACCTCTCCATCCTTGAGTTCCATACCCCGTGCATCTTGAACAAATCTGTCTTTTCAATCTGACCTAGGCTGAGTCTACTCTCTCAGCTCCTGCCTTTGCTTATCCCTTAAAGGGGAGGTGTTCTTAGCTCTCTGACTAGAGGCCAAATTTACCCCAGGGAAGGAATAAGTATATTCAAAATAAGCCACTGAGAGGAGAAGACTGTGTGTTTTAAAGCCAGGTTTGTTTAAAGTGTTCTGATAGTATCAAGATGTTCTTTCATTGTCATAGAAATAATTCATTTGGGAGCCAGGCGCGGTGGCTCATGCCTGTAATCCCAGTACTTTGGGAGGCCAAGGCGAGTGGATTGCCTGAGCTCAGGAGTTCAAGACCAGCCTGAGCAGAACAGTGAAACCGCATCTCTAAAAAAAATAAACAAACAAATAAATAAATAATTCATTCGGCTAGAAGGTCAAATGCCTGGTGGTTTGAAGACCTGAACAGTTTCTGCTTCATGAACATACCTGACTCAAGAGTTCTTTTGCTCTAGATGCTGACTTAGTAGAACAGTGTTTCCCAACTGTGGTGAAAGAAAATCAATAATCAGAATTTTTTGGAGTCTTTAGTATTTCAAAAGATCTAGTTAGTTGCACACCGTCAACCAAAATGATGGGTATATTTGCATTTAGCAGCAACCATATTCATTATATTAACCCTACATACACTAATCATAAGCTCTGATTGACAGTTATATATTTTCTGTTTAGCACTTAATGAGGAAAGAATTTTAGTAATTTACTGAATGTGTTGGATTTCCTTCAAACTACAAAGAATGCCTTGACAATCTCACTCCCTCTTTTTAATTTTCAGCGAGTCGGGTCATCTGGACTCCTGGCCTTCCCCCTGCTCTTCTCCTCTATAATCTCTATTTGCCCAACCAACTCCTACCGTGTTTTAGTGTAAATGCTATTCTCCACCTTCCAGGTGCTATAGACTAAAATTGATTCCCCACTGTCCTCCCTGGCAGTAGGGATTTTCCCCCATGGTAACTCACATGCAATTCCTCTCTTCTGATTCTCACACCAGAGACTGTTTATGTCTTGTTCTTTACCTTCCCCAGCCCCTGCCCCAGGGTCTGGCACATAATCTACACTCACTAAATATTTGTTTGTTTAATGGATGGATTGAATTCATTGTCACACTGAGCGACATCCATGTGGATGCTTGATTACACTACCAGGCCATCACATTCTGAAGGAACATGATACTTATGAAGATATCAATCATAGTTAATCCCCAGCAACTAGTGCAATGTCTAAGACAGAAACTTAATATAGTCCATTTACTTCTGAGATTTTTTTTTAATGGGGACATTACAGATTTTGATAAAAGACATTAGTGATGATGTTTCCTGTTCTAGCACTAGGCAGTTCTATGAAAAGCTACTTCTTTCTTCAAAATTCTACTCAACTGAAAATGGAAGATTTGATAGGTTTGTTCATTTCCTACTATGTGAGCAGCACCATGATTTTAAGTCTATAAATAGCTTAAAGTTAAACTTCAAACTTTGGTTGGCGATGTTCACCCTGGCCTCTGAACAGTTTGAATGAGATTGCTGACTGGGTCTTTTAACTTGATGTCCTTGTTTATTTTCTGCTTGTTTTCTTTGGTCAGGCCTGGCATGGAGCCTAAAAATAAGAGCTTGCTTGCAGTTTGACTTTCACTGTGATTCAGTTTTGCAATCTTTTAAAAACATCCTTCGGGAGACCTCCATATATCTATCTGTGGACATCTCCCAGATTTTCAAAACAAGCACAAGATAAATAAGGGGAATTTGGAAATTTCCAAATTTTAACAGATGGAAATTTGCTTCTACTGTTTGAGAAATCTTTGCTGTAGAGAGGAGAGGGGAATCCCAGAGAAAAATCTTAAGTCTGAAAGCTCCACAGAGTTCTTTGCCTTTGTCTTCCCTGGAAAAAGGGTGAAAAGGGGTGTGGGGAGAACAAACAGATGCCAGAAGCCAGTGAAGTCCTGTCCTCATGGGAGCTCTCAGCTCAGAGGACAGTACTCTGGGGCAGTCACCTCAGTCATAGGATAACCTCTCCAAATAACCAAGGAGCGACCCTAACCGCTGGGGTGAGTGTGGTGTCTAAAGTGTGAGAATCCTGCGTGTCCAGGAAGAGAGTGCTGCTAACCAGTGACTCCCTGGGGGCCCCCTTCCCTCTCTACTTCTGTTTTTATTGAGTTGGCTGTCTTAGGAATATGGATGAGTGAGGCTGAAGTATCTCTGTTGGGCCAGTTCTTTCTTCTCTGTACCATGGTCAGTCTTCAGGGTGCCTGCACACCCTCCACAGACTTGAGGTCACAGTCTTACTCTCTCTGTCTCCAGGCTATAGAGCAGAACAAAACAGAGCCAAGACAAGGTGTGGGGTACAGATGATTCTGTTACCCAATTAGTAAGCATAGTACTCCAACAGTTGGTTTTCCAGCCCTTGCCCCCTCCCTCCCTCCCCTCTCGCCTCTTGTAGACCCCAATGTCTATTGTTACCACCTTTATGTTCATGTGTATCCAATAATAAGTTTCTGCTTTTTTTCTTTTTTGGGGGGGGTGGGGACAGACTCTTGCTTTGTCACCCAGGCTGGAGTGCAGCAGTGCCATCTTGGCTCACTGTGACCTCCACCTCCCGAGTTCAAACAATTCTCCCTCAGCCTCTGGAGTAGCTGGGATAAGAGGTGTGCTCCGCCATGCCCAGCTAATTTTTGTATTTTTAGTAGAGACCAGGTTTCACCATGTTGGCCAGGATGGTCTTGATCTCCTGACCTCGTGATCCACCCACCTCGGCCTCCCAAAGTGCTGAGATCACAGGTGTGAGCCACCATGCCCGGCCAATACACACACACACACACATATATGTATATGTGTGTGTGTGTGTATATATATATATATATTTTGAGATGGAGTTTCACTCTTGTTGCCTAGACTGGAGTGCAATGGCACGATTCTCAGCTCACCATAACCTCCGCCTCCTGGGTTCCAGTGATTTTCCTGCCTCAGCTTCCCAAGTACCTGGGATTACAGGCATACACCACCAAGCCCTGCTAATTTTGTATTTTTAATAGAAACGGAGTTTCTCCATGTTGGTCAGGCTGGTCTCAAACTCCTGACCGCAGGTGATCCACCTGCCTTGGCTCCCAAAGTGCTGGGATGACAGGCGTGAGCCCACCCACATATTATATCTTTGAAGCCTCTCAGGCAGTATAATATATGCTAACATAAGGTTTGTTGAATTATCAAAGCAATTAATTTTAGGTATTGGGACATACTAAAATCTATCCAGTGTAGATTACCACACTGGGAGAGCAATAGCGTGTCATAGCAGCTTTGCAGTCAGGTATCTCTGAGATGCATTTCTGACATCTCCAATTAATGGCTGTGTGACCCAGGGCAAGAAGCTTAATGTTGCCACTTTCCTTAATAGAGTCATTACTTAATAACTATCAAGCTGTTCTTAATATCAATTTGGAAGCATTAGCATTTCCTAACAGTTCACACCAGGGCCTAGACTCCACAGTTTACCCTCAGCTTTGGAAGGTTAGCATGCACATGTATCTTGTTCATTTGGTAGGATAGTAACCCGCTAGCAAACGTAGACTACGTAAACACTGGGTCATTCCTACAGTTATTTATAAATAGTCTCCATCTTTGGTTGTGATTTTAGTGGTTAGGATACTAGAGAAAGAGTGGGTGGAGGGACAGGACATAAGGAATTCCATTTTAATCAGTAGCACGGGAAGGCTGGTTATTTTCACAAAACCGAGGAAGATGAAATAAGCAGATTGTCCTAAATGCTGTTCTGAGGATTACACAGCACATGAATGGCTGCTTCAAGTGAATCAGAGCTGGGATATTGTGACAGATCTGGGCTCTGTTGAACCCTCAGTCCCCCTTGCCAAATGTAGGAATTCACAAGGTCAGGCCCAAACTGAAAAGTCCGTTTCCTGTAGGCTGGGAACAGTGGCTCACATCTGTAATTCCAGCACTTTGGGAGGCCGAAGCAGGTGGATTGCTTGAGCCCAGTAATTCAAGACCAGCCTGAGCAACATGGCACAACTGTGTCTCTACAAAGAAATCCAAAAATTAGCCGAGATTGGTGGCACATGCCTGTACTCCCAGCTACTCAGGAGGCTGAGGTGGGAGGATCACTTGAGCCTGGGAAGCCAGGGTTGCAGTGAGCAGAGATCAAGTTATTTCAGTCAGCCTGAGTGACAAAGGGAGACCCTGCCTCCAAGAAAAAAAAAAAAAAAAGTCGCCAAGTGCAGTGGCTCACGCCTGTAATTCCAACACTTTGGGCAGCCAAGGTGGGTGGATCACTTGAAGTCAGGAGTTTGAGAGCAGCCTGGCCAACATGGCGAAACCCTGTCTCTACTAAAATAAAAAAATTAGCTAGGCATACATCTATAGTCCCAGCTACTTGTGAGGCTGAGGCAGGAGAATCGCTTGAAACCGGAAGGTGGAGGTTGCAGTGAGCCAAGTTCGTGCCACTGCACTCTGGCCTGGCAACAGAACGAGACTCCGTCTCAAAAATAAAAAAAGGTCTATTTCTATTTGTTAAATACCGTGCTAGAGTTACTTTCATTCCTTGCAGTCATCTAATCAGTTCCGATACCTTTCTTGATAAAAGGCAGATGTTGCTTTTCCATAGAATAGAGATGGTTATCTTGGCCACGGTGTTTATGTAAGGGTGTGGGTACTAAGATGATTGTGGATTTGTGCCTTTTTAAAAGTCTGTTGTACAGTTCTGTGTTCTGAGATTAGGTGGCATTGTGCTTCCTTTTTTAAATTTTTATTCTGTGTTTCCACAGAGAATATTTAGACACTTCTGAATGATCCCTGATAACTATTCCATGCATACGGTAGCACTGGCATCTATATACTTTGAAAACATGTTATTAATTTTTTTGCCATTTATATCTACTGGTGACCTCCATAACTTGAAGCTACTTTTTAGTGCCCACAAAACTTACTTCAATTCCCAATATTGATTATCATCTTCAGTATCTAAAATCTTTTAAAACTTATAGTATAAATAATTACAAAATAACTTTGAGGAGAAATTTAGAGAGTGAAAGGAGTAAGAGAGAAGAGAAAAAAGAGGAGGAGAAGAAAGAGGAGGCAGCCTAGTTGTGTGACCCAAGCTTGTACTGGGGGTGAAAAAAAGGGAAACTATA
The DNA here is from genome assembly GCF_009761245.1 of Sapajus apella. Taxonomy (NCBI): domain Eukaryota; kingdom Metazoa; phylum Chordata; class Mammalia; order Primates; family Cebidae; genus Sapajus; species Sapajus apella. Next base: position 2,633,337 of record NW_022436979.1, read on the forward strand.
TCAAGAATGCATTTATGGGACAATGGCAAAGCAGTGAAGAGAAAGGATTTTGACAGGTCTCAGTTGACATTACGAATACTCTCATTGCTTATGCGTGGAGGAAATATAGCAACCACCTGACTACTCAAAAGCAGCTACTGCTACAGAAGACTCTCCCCTCTTAATATCAATAAATGAATCCCCGCCTTACATACCATTTAAGTTCAAGGACAAAGTAGGGAGGTATAGACACAAGTAGTTAGTTCTTTTCACATTTGAGAACCCATTTTGGCCCCAAGTTCAGATACCTCAACATTTCTACCACTAACTACCTTCTTTCCTCCCTCCTTCCCTTGCTACCTGTCCCCCCCCCCCCCCGCACCTCTCTGTCTCTCTCTCTCTCTCTGTCTCTCTCCACCCCCTCCTCTTCTTCCCTTGCTTTTGAGTTGGGAGGAATTTGAGAGGAAAGAGTTCATACCAGCTCTGCTCTAGCCAGCATTCAAGATGGCTCCATGAACTTTGTCTCCTGATATTCATGCTTTTTCTGTAATTTCCTCCCACACTGACTCAGAGTTGGTCTGTGTAACTCACAGGGTATAGTGGGGGTGACAGTGTGTCACTTCCAGGACTTGCTTAAAAAAATGCATAGGGACTTCCTTCAAAACCTCCATTTTGGGAGGACAGTCATTCATCCTGTGTAGAGTCCCATGTGGATAGGAACTGAGACCTCCCAATGACAACTAGCACCAACTTGCCAGCCGAGCGAATGAACCACATTGGCAATGGATCCTTCAGCCACAGCCAAGCCTTTAGCTGAGTGCGGCCTTGGTCAGTCAACATCTTGACTGCAAATTCATGAGAGACACAGAACCAGACCCCCCCACCCCGCCCAGCTAGACCACTGCCAAGTTCTTGCCTCAGAGAATCCATAAGAGACAGTTAATGCTTGTTGTTGTTCTAAGCCAATAAATTTTGAGTTAATAGATTATACAACAAGTACATACTATACAATAGGTATGCAGTAGTATATAATAATGCACATACTGTAATAGAGAAGTCAGAAACCTAAGGATAAAACATTCAGAGCTTTTTCTTTTTCTTTCTTTTATTTTTTTTTGGGGGGGACGGAGTTACATTCTTGTTGCCCGGGCTGGAGTGCTATGGCGATCTCGGCTGACTGCAACCTCCATCTCCTGGGTTCAAGTGATTCTCCTGCCTCAGCCTCCTGAGTAGCTGGGATTACAGGCATGAGCCACCATGCCCAGCTAATTTTTTGTATTTTTAGGAGAAACGGGGTTTCTCCATGTTGGTCTGGCTGGTCTCGAATTCCTGACCTCAGGTGATCCGCCCACCTCGGCCTCCCAAAGTGCTGGGATTACAGGCGTGAGCCACAGTGTCTGGCCCAGAGCTTTTCAAATCAGAATATTATCTCCCTTGAGTGTTTACAGCCTCTAATAATTGTCCTTGTATAATTTGGGGAAGGTTGCAAATTTTCCTTCTTTGTTGTTTAGAGAAAATGTATAACAAAACCTATAAGAAATCGCTGCTAATCTATACTTACAAAGCCTCATCTCCTGCTAACTTTTTTTGGTGAAATATGAGTGCTATTCCATTGTGTATGTTTAAAGTTTTAGTCATTCTTACCTAGTTAAGATGATCATATATGAGTCTACCTTTTAGTTAACTTCCTTTTGGCATATGATTTATTTCATGCATATGGTAATGATTGATGTTAATTCACATGAGCTGATGTGCACACAAGTTTCTCACTGCTATGCAGTAAAATTGCTAGTGACGTCTTCCAGAACAAAACTGAGATAAGATCATCATTGTGGATTTCCAAATATTGCTTTTCAAATACTGTTACATTATGCTGACTATTATTTTCCATTCTGGAGCTTTGTAAGCTCATTACACGGTGATGATTTGTATATGGGAACAGTCTGAAGAAAAACAATTGTATGATTTTAGATAAAATCAGGATTCAACCAAGATATCATGGAATATCTCAAAGTAAAATGTGCTATTCCCATCTCACGGACTCACTCCCATCATTCTGTTCAGAGTTTGGCTCCAAGCCCTTAAACATTCATCCAATACACACGATACAGATGTGCAAAAAATGCCTAGTGCACATGGCTTAGCGCCCAACTGTGCGGGGCATCATCCCACACACGGGAATGGAACACCGAACAAGACAGATGCAGCCTCTGCCCTCGTGGAGTTCTCATTTTAATCTGGGAAACAGTTAATAGGAAAACAAGTATCAAACAATATAATGTGGGATATTGTTAAGTACTAAAAAGGAAAGGGCAGGTTAAAGGGATAGACAATGGCTGAAGTTGAGGGAGGATCAGGGGAGTGAAATATGGGCATGGACTTGAATTATATCAAAAGAGCAAACCATGCAGAAATCTGGGGTAAGAATATTTCTAACAGATAAAGATCATGTTCTGAAGGCCTGAGTGAACAGAAGCTTGGCATGTGGGAGCTTAGCGTAAAAGATGAGAGAGGCTGTCGGGTGCGTAGGACGTGATGGGGAAGGGGGAAACAGTAGAAGAGGAGATTGGAGAAATAGGAAACTTACCAGCCAGGGTAACGACTTTGGTGTCTATTCAATGCATGATGAGAAGCCACAAGGAAATTCCAAGCAAGGAAGTTGCATGATCTAACTTAGTTTTTTAATGTAGTGCATTGGCAGCTACACGAAGAATAGTCTGGAGGTAGCAAGGAAGCCAGCAAGACTCCTTGATGGGTTATGATAGCTCAGGCCAGAGATGATGGTGGCTTGTAAGGGTGGATGTAGTTCATGGAGGCAATAAGAAGTGATGGGAGCTGGATCTGCTGCAAGAATGAAGGTGGCCAGGCGCGGTGGCTCACGCCTATAATCCCAGGACTTTGGGAGGCTGAGGCAGGTGGATCACAAGGTCAGGAGTTCAAGACCCAGTCTGACCAACATGGTGAAACCCCATTTCTACTAAAAATACGAAAATTAGCCAGGCATGGTGGCAGGCGCCCATAGTCCCAGCTATTTCGGAGGCTGAGGCAGGAGAATTGCTTGAATCCAAGAGGCAGAGGTTGCAGTGGGCCAAAGTCACACCACTGCACTCCAGCCTGGGCATCAGAACAAGATTCCGTCTCAAAAAAAAAAAAAAAAAAAAGTCAACATCACTCTGAAGGGACAGAGTTCTGTGAAAGGCCCCAGAGGAACGCTTCAGAAGGACTTCAGTCACCTCAGTGTAGAACTCGGGCTCCTTGGAAAGAAAAAGCAGAGGCTCTAGATTGACAAATGCTGGGAAGATAGGAATTGGCTGCTATATGCAGTGTCTGTTGTCATGCACCAGAAGATGATCAAGGGCATTGTACTGGGCTTCTGTGACAAGATGAGGTCTGTGTGTTCTCACTTCCGCATCAATGTTGTTATGCAGGAGAATGGCTCTATTGTAGAAATGAGAACTTTCTTGAGCAAAAAAATACATCTGCAGGGTTCGGGTGAGGCCAGGTATTGCTCGTTCGATATCCCAAGCCCAGAAAGATGAGTTCATCCTTAAAGGAAACGACATTGAGCTTGTTTCAAATTCAGCTGCTTTGATTCAGCAAACCACAACAGCTGAAAATAAGGGTATCAGATACTTTTTGGATAATGTCTATGTCTCTGAAAAAGGGAGACTTCAGCAGCCTGATGAGTAAGATCTAAGAGTTGTACAGCTACAGAAACAAGATGCCAGATAATTCCCAAGACCAATTTGTGATATTTTAATAATACAATAAAAGACAGCTATTGAAAATTAAAAAAAGAAGTGATGAGTATTCAGGACCAGTATGATAGGATTTTCTGATGGCCAGCACTCAGGATGTAAGGGAAAGAAAAGATATCTCAAAGGATAACTGGTGAGTTTTGGTCTAAGAACTGCATGAGAGGTGGTATTATTTATGGATGTGGTAAATAGTAAGGGAGGAGCAATTTGGGTGGTAGGAGAGAACCAAGAGATCTGTGGCCAGGTTAAGTTTGAGGGGGTATTTATTATAGATTTCCCTGTGGGAATGTCAGGTAGCAGCTCGGAACATAAATCACAAAGAGGCTGGACTCAAGCTTTAAACTTGAGAGTCACCATAGGAGAAATAGAGTTTAAGGCCATGAGGCTATTTGCTATCTCTTACGGGAATGAATGTAAATAGAGAGAAATCCTAAGAACCAGTGTTGGGTACCCAGTAAGAGAGAAAGCCCAGAAGAATTTCCAGATGAGGATGATGTTTCAGGAAGAAAAGAAATGAGTGATCCATTCTGTCAGTGCTGCAGTGTCCAAAACAAATGAGGACTGAGAATAGTCTTTTGAATTTGACAAGATGAAGTCCTGGTTGACAGTCCAGGAAGGGGTGGAGACAGCAACCTGAGCGAAGTGTGTTGAAAAAGTGAAAGGTATGAAAGTAGACAGTGAAATACAAACAGATATTTCAAGGAATTAGCTGTGAAGACAAACAGAAAACCGATAAAGTACCCAGCTGGAAATGTTGATTTCCTCAGATTTCTTATCTACAAGGTGAGAAATTTTAGATAACTTATAAATCCCAGTGTATTATGTCACCAAGTCAAAAAAACATCCTAGGGTGAATGCCTGAAAGGCTAAATTGCGAAAAAGAATCCATTACCCGGGTTGCTGATGCCTCAGATGTGATGTTGACATCACTGACTAGGGAGGATGCTAGCATCATTTGCATCCCATGCCCATGTAATGATTTGGGATAATAATGGAAGTTTTCAGAAATGATTTGAACCGGCTGGGTGTGGTGGCTCACGCCTGTAATCCCAGCACTTCGGGAGGCTGAGGCAGGCAAATCACGAGGTCAGGAGATCGAGACCATCCTGGCTAACATGGCAAAAACCTGTCTGTACTACAAATACAAAAAAGTAGCTGGGCATGGTGGCACATGCCTGTAATCCCAGCTACTTGGAAGGCTGAGGCAGAAGAATTGTTTGAACCCGGGAGGCAGAGGTTGCGGTGAGCCAAGATTGCACCACTGCACTATAACCTGGGTGACAGAGCGAGACTCCATCTCAAAAAAAAAAAAAAAAAAAAAAGATTTGAATCTTCTGTTATGAAAACGGCTCCCACTTATTAGTTTACTTATAGCCATTTCTGTGATTCAAATGAGCATAATGATTATTTTCTGAAGAAAGAACTAAATCTCAGGACAGTCACATGTCCATCTGTAATTAGACCTCATGGCCAGAAGGGCCACAGCAGTGAGGTATGTGACATATCATCTCTGGGCTGCTGTAGCTGTTGGTGGCTTTGATGACTCTGTACGTGAAAATGACAGCAGCAATAGTAACAGATATCATCGTACCACTTTAGAATTTACAAAGCCTTTTCAGAAAAATTCATGTATTCAGGCCAGGCACAGTGGCTCACACCTGTAATCTCAGCACTTTGGGAGGTCGAGGCAGGAAGATTACCCAAGGTCAGGAGTTCAAGACCAGCCTGACCAACATGGCAAAACCCTGTCTCTACTAAAAATACAAAAATTATCTGGGTGTGGTGGCACATGACTGTGATCCCAGCTAGTCAGGAGCCTGAGGCAGGAGAATTGCTTGAACCCGGGAGGCAGAGGTTTCAGCCAGCTGAGATCATGCCTCTCCACTCCAGCCTCAGCAACAGAACGAGACTCCATCTCAAAAGATAAATAAATAAATAAAATAATGTATTTGATCATAGGGATTGTTTAAAATGCTCTTTCATTTATATTAAATTAGTTCTCCAGCTCTGACAGTTTGAGCGTGGTTGGCTCAGCTACCCTGATGGCTCCTTCCTATTTTTTTTTTTTTTTTTAATATTTGCGACTCATCTTTTCAAGCTCAAGAGCTGTTACTTTGAAGAGGATTTGAATAAGTATCTGAAACTGTTGGCTCACATATTGATCCAACTCAAATTTTCAAAGCTGCTACCAGAATGCTTTTCCCGTGCAGATCCAAAACGAATGTGACATGCTGCCTGTCCTTTTTCTCCTGCCTTCCTTTCAGTGACTCCACTTTCTCTACAGCGGGCCTCCATGTCAGGCAGCCTTTCTAAAGAATCCGTCACTTTGGTGTGTGTGTTCCACACGTTGCATTCAGAAGGCACGTCTGTGCATCTCAGGCATGTGGGTTCTTCAGCATGAATCATGCACACTTGGTGAACCATAAACCTCTCCCTGTGGATATGAGTTTGTTGGTATTTTAGTCTGCTTGGAAACAGTCTGAGAAACATTAAACCCAGCTTTTTTGAGGTTCATCCAAATTATTTTTTTAGGCTAGAGAAAAAAATATTATGTCTCCTAAGGAAACTTGTAACCACGAACAGTAAATTTTAAATGTTTTAAAAAGTTTTTTTTCCCTCCCACATCCCCCACTTGTGCAGAGTTGAAATCCCTAGTTTCTCTCATCAAAAAATCCTACATGCTAGACTCTCAGACCGACGGACTAGGCCTGTGCAAATGGATTTCTTAAATTAAAAGTATAAAAACAAGGCCAGGCGTGGTGGCTCATGCCTATAATCCCAGCACTTTGGGAGGCTGAGGCAGGCGGATCACCTGAGGTCAGGAGTTTGAGACCAGCTTGGCCAACATGGTGAAACCCCATCTCTACTAAAAATACAAAAAAAAATTAGCCAGTCATGGTGGTGCATGCCTGTAATCCTAGCTACTTAAGAACCTGAGGCAGGAGAATCACTTGAACCCAGGAGGTGGAGGTTGCAGTGAGCCAAGATTATGCTATTGCATTCTAGCCTGGGCGACAAGAGTGAGACTTCTTCTCAAAAAAAAGGTATAAAAATAATATATGCTTCATTATACTGACCTCACCAATCTTACCCTTTCTCCAGTTTTCCAGTTCAATCATCCCCTAAGTATTCATGTATAGTAGGATTTTAAAATGCACAATTTCACATGCAGAAAAGCACCTTTATTTATAATATTTGAACTCAACTTGCTCTGCTTGGCAGGAAGGTACCTAGACCTCACTCACCTATTCAAGGAAACTGAGTCACTTCCTGTTTCAAACCACAGTTTTTCCAGGTTCACCCAATCTCTGTAGCATTTACCATACTCAGCCTCAAAGAATAGAATATTTCTTACTGGGCATGGTGGCTCATGTCTGTAATCCCAGCACTTTGGGAGGCAGAGGCAACTGATTGCTTGAGCCCAGGAGTTCAAGACCATCCTGGTCAACATGGTGAAACACTATCTACTAAAAATACAAAAATTAGCTAGGTGTGGTGGCGCACATCTGTAATCCCAGCTAGTCAGGAGGCTGAAGCATGAGAATCAGTGGAACCCAGAGGGCAGAGGTTGCAGTGAGCCGAGATCACACCACTGCACTCCAGCCTGGGCAACAGAGAGAGACTGTCTCAAAAAAAAAAAAAAAAAAAGAAAGAAAGAAAGAAAAGAAATCTATATGCTATTACAGCTGCAAGGCATGAGGCCTCTTGCCCTCCCTGGCACTTCCGTGATGGCACCTCGCCCTGTGTTTGAGGTGTCCCCTCTGCCTTTCAGCTCAGTCTCTGCACAGACTCTGCCCTCCTCATCTTGACTGCAGGGTTGTCAGGTTCTTTGGCCTTCTCCTCTCACAGCCACAGGAGCGTTGGGGAACTTCAGATTCTCCCTCATTCCGGCTCTGGCACGGGGGTCCCCAAACACAGCCAGCCCCTTGGTTACCCTCCTGCGACTACCTCCTTTTGGCTGCAGGCTCGGTGACCTACTTCCAAATCCCACACTGCTTCATGGGGCTTTTCTGATTTTCGTTTCCCCCTCAATCTATGAGGTTTCTCTGATCTCTTTCATCTCTTCTCTCCCCCAGGAGTTATAGGGAAGTAGCAGGTACTGGGTGCCTCAGAAGGAACCCAGGCAGCAATTTCACCATAGACTCTTCCCTCCAAATTTCTCCTAAAAAATCTTCCCCCAGTCCAGGATTTTTATTACTTCTCTCTCTGGAGAGAAACCCCATGTCTAACATCTGTCTCACCCAGGAGCATGCTGGGAAATTCTTTGGCTTCATTGTCCAAACATTGATTCTGGATATTGAATGCCCAGCTACAGGAAACCAAGAAGAGACTTTTCTGTTTTCTCCTTCGAGTGCCTGGTTCTTTACATTGAAACCTGGACATTCATGCCTATTGTTTTTCTTATGACTTTCAAAATCTATTTTGATGTCTAAATGGAACAATGGTTCCTTTGTTATCCACTGAGTTCTGCCCTTCTCAAGAAGTATGGGTGGCTCGACCTCAACAGATGGAAAGCTACAGGAAAATAGGAATCACCATCTTAGGGAAAAGAAATGTGCCGTATGAGAAATGTTGTCTGATGCATATTTTGTTCTCAGTCATTCTTGCAACCCAAGGACCGAGTTGTCAGTCACAGCGTTTCTCAGTGTCAAGTTTGAACCAAAGCCGAACGTCACTGTTGTTCTTTCCCACTTAGTAGCTCTTAAACTACTGATACATTGGAACACTGCTGTACAGGAAGAAATATTTTTAGTTTTTCATACGGAAAAGTTTTAAGACACACATTTCCATGGAATATATTTTTCCCACAGTGTTTTCCAAAGCCCCTGTCTTCAGCTTAGCATTTCTCCAAGTGGAAGTTTCACCAATGAGTCCCCTGTGTTCCTGTGGTCTGCTCTAGGGCTACTCTGGAGTCTCTGGCTTATTTGCATATAAAAATTAGAGATTCTTTCCTTCCAGCTAAAGTCATATCCACAGGATTCACAGGATTTACATGAAATATAATATTATATCTGGCACCTTTCTTCATAAGGTAGCTAGAAAATGGCTTTGGGAATTTTTTTTTCTGAGACTGGGGTCTCTCTCCATCACCCAGGCTAGAGTGCAGTGGTGCAATCTCAGCTCCCTACAACCTCTGCCTTCCTGGCTCAAGCGATTCTCCTGCCTCAGCCTCCTGAGTACCTGGCTGAGAATGGCATTTTTATGTGTTTTAAGTTCAATAATGTGTAAATGCTCAATCAGTGTTTGCAATTATCACATGAAGCAATTTAAAATAATCAGAATTTTTAAGTATATGTATGAGTCCTGAGTTATTTCACAATGTTATTTCACAGTTTTTAATGCATCTCTAAAAATAGACTTGTTGGCCTTTCTTTTCTTCCTTTAGAAATAGACTTGTCAGGCTTTCTTTTCTTCCATTATAAATGAGAACCACAGGGAAATAAGACGTTGAGGTTGGAGAAGAATAAGAGAGCCTTACAAAGTGATAAAAGCTAAACGTGGTTCGTTAGGAAGAGTGACTAAAATTCTAATCCTGTGCAGATCCAGGATTATGAGGGAAGCAAAAAGAACACCACTGCCACTAGAATAGACTGTTTCCTGCCTGGCGTGGTGGCCCATGCTTGTAATCCCAGCTCTTTAGGAGGCTGAGGTGGGCAAATGGCTTGAGTCCAGGAGTTCGAGACCAGCCTGGGTTCATGATGGAACCCCGTCTCTACTAAAAACACAAAACTGAGCTGAGGGTTGTGGCATGTGCCTGTAATCCCAGCTTCTGGGGAGGCTGAGGTAGGAGGATCACCTGAGCCTCGAAGGTTGAGGTTGCAGTGAGCCAGGATCGAGCCAGTGCACTCTAGCCTGGGCAACTGGAGTAAGACCCTATCTCAAAAAAAAAAAAAAAAAAATCCATTCTCTACAGAATTTGGTATATTTTTTATCTCAGAGCTTGAAATCAGTCACAACACTTTTAAAATATGAAATTATTTCAGTGTCTTTCCATGAAATTTAGACCCAACCTTCAGATAGCATAGAGTACCTACTGTGTGCCAGGGACTCTAACTGGAATCTTCTATTTTGTTGTCATCTAATTCTCAGAAGAATCCTGCTAAGCAGGTGGCATTTTCTCCTTTCCAGCTGTGAGGAAACTGAAGTTCACAGCCATTCCACAGCCCCAAGCCTCACATGGAGTAAGAGGTTGAGTAGGATTTGAAGACACATGGCACTTTTAGGCCACACAATGTCCAAGATATTTAAATGAAGTAGATGACTGGTTTTTTTTAAGCCATACTTACAGAAAAGACACTAGAAGGTGAGCAGAAGCTGTTTCCTGGGAATGCCGACCTGCTACCACAGCAGCAGGAGCTGGGACAAACTGACTTCCTCTCCGAGTGAGTCAGAACCTCAGGGCTGCTCTGGGGAGAGAGAGAGCATGAACACCAGTGCTCGGAGCCATTGTACCCTGGCCATGGTTTTTGTTTTAGATCAGCATCAGGTACAGAAATCCAGAACCCAAAAGAAATGAACGCAACTCACATTCCATCAGGTCAGGAGTAACCAGGCCTCACACAGACCTGTCTGTTTCCTCCCCAAGTGAGCCTCAGAGCCTCAGAAGCTCTCTCCCACATGGTCCTGTATTAAACCATGTTTTTCTAGGTCAAGTAACAGGGTCTGTTATTCCCTCCTCTATTTATTTATTCATATATTTATTCATTTTATTCGTCTATAAATATTTACTGCAGTAATATTAACCAACACCCTTGTAGATATCAAAGAGCGCCACGGATATGAATATGGAAAGAAAAAGAAACCACTTTAAAGAAAGAAATTCCTTTACAGGGTATACTTACTATATGTCTTCTTATTAATACGAGACTGTAAATGGTGAGTGCTCAGTAAATATTTATAGATGAATAAAATGAATAAACATAGGAATGAATGAAGGAGTGAATAACGGACCCTTGTTACTTGACCTATGAGAACCTGATTTAATACAGGACCAATTTTTATCATTTTCCTATAAGTAATATATTCCTATATTATGTATGATATTTTAACATAAAATATATTTTATAAGTAAATCACTTGTAGGCTGGAAAACTCATTCTATGTTGGTCCTTAGGAACATTTTAAAAAAATGTTTTAGAAATGGGATCTTGCTATGCTTTCCAGGCTGGAGCTCAATAGCTGTTCACAGGTGCGATCATAGCACACTATGGCGTCAAATTCCTGGGCTCAAGAGATTCTCTCACCTCAGCCTTCACAGTAGCTGGGACTACAAATGTGTGCCACTGTGCCCAACTTTTAGAGACATTTTTTTTTTTTTCTGGCTCAAAAAAAAGTCCCTCTCAGTATCTCAGTATGTTTATTCCAAACTGTTTCGCTGACTGTCCACCATGCATCAGGCAAAAGAACTTCCTCCCGGCTTCTTAGATTCTTCTCAAAGATTCATCTCAAAGACTTGCTTAAAGATGCCCAGACCATCTCTAAGCGGGTTTTCTTTTCTCTGGAACCTGTTCCTTGGGTTCCCGCACCTCTCTTGTCCCCAACAACACCTTCTGTCCTGTCTTTCCACAGCCTCCTCCTTGTCAGAGCATGCTGAGTTAGCATCATTTAAAGCCACCCTTTTGCATCTGATAACTTTTCCTCATTTGAATCAAGGATTTATACACTGCACAATATAGCATTTCCAATATAAACTGGAAAGAATGTGATGCCTTTGTAGTAGGCAGGCTCCCCTCTAGGTTGACAGTGTGATGGTTATCAGGCTTGGGAATCAGAAAAATGTAGTCTGAATCGAATCTCTAGTCCTTAGCTTTAACCTGGGCAAATTATTTCCATCATCTGAAAAATGAAGATAAAAAGAATGGTGAACAAATGAGCTCACGAATGTAAAACATACAGCACGATATTTGAACATAGAGAAGGTTTAGTAAATGGAAGTGCTGACGCTGGAGGAGGGGGAAGGAAAGACAGAGGAGGAGAAGAAGAGAAAATTCCTAATGAGTAGCCATCTTGAGAGATGCAGAGGGTGGCTCAGGATGTGGGATTAGGAGCTGCTGCATTTTAGTAGGAAAGGGAATGCAGGGGTAGGAATGTACCAGAAATTCCATCCAAAGTGGGCTCAAAGTAATGCAAGTCAGAATGGGCACTTGGGCGCATGGAATGACCTCAGAATCAAGGTGATACTACCTCCCTCTATCACCCGTTTCACAATGTGATCTTAATTTAGCTCCCACATGTTCATGGTCAAGAAGTTGAGTGCAGCTCACACTGCAGAACTGGGTTCCGGTTTTATAATCTAACTTAACTGTTTGCCACAGATTGTAATCTCTTTCCCAAAGAACAGACATACCAGGAGCCAGAAAGTAGCTTTTAATTAATGAATTTGTCGTCTGCAGCTCACTGGTAATGAGGGAAATCCTGTGCCGTACATTCTTTTAAGTGTAGATTCAGGAACTGGATATGCACTAGTGAGGTCAGCAATTCAGCTCTTCACCTCTGATTGTGGGCCAAATAAATGGCTGAATTCATCATGGGGGTGTGGATTTTTTTAAGTGTGGTGGGTAGGGTTGGGAGGAGGGGAAGAGGGTGTGTCTTTCTTGGCACAGGCCAAAATGAATGAAAATGCTTTGACTGTTATTATAATCTATTCTGTGACGATATCCAGGTGGCTTTCTGCCACGGGTCTGGGCACACCCATATGGGCTCAGTCCCTTTTTGTAGGGATTTCACAGTTTCTGGTTGGCAAAGTAAGGACCAAAGCAGAAAGATTTTCTTCCCCACACAGTACACCCCTGATTCCTGCCAAATGTGAGGTGTGGGAGTGCTAATATCAATGCAATAATGCCAGTAGTAACCACAATAAGTTCTTAAGAAACTGGAAAAGTGTACTGAAGAGTTTTTTCCACCTTTTTCCTATGTCAATCATTGCTCCTAATTTCCCAGATGTCTCAGCTGCTCTGCCTATGGAGAAGCCCTTCATTTACTTCTTTACTTTCTTAATAAACTTGCTTTCACTTAAAACGTAATAAGTTCCTAGACTTCTCTTTAGTGAACACCAGAGCTCTACCTGAAATAACATGGATTTTCAGGTCACTTCCCCAAACTCAAATTGCAATGGCATGGACTTGAAAACAGTTTAGGGACTGTCCATTTCAACATCCTGCCCATCACAGACATTCATTCCCTGGGGACACCAAGGCAGCCCACGAATGGACACATCCAGAGATGGAGAGCCCACTTCCTGAGAAGTCCAAGGCATGGCGGGTGTCTGTAGCAGCTTCAAGACAGCATCATGTGGTGGAGAGAGTATAGGGTTGGGAGGCATGGGAATTGGTTCAGCACTTATTCTTCCACTGACCCACTCAATGACCTTGGGGAGAAGTCACTGCGCCTCAGAATGAGTCACTTATCAACTATGAAGCTGTTGGATATGATCTCAGTCATTCTAGCAATAACATGGTCCTTTAAAGTTGTTTTTCTATGTCCAGCCAAAACTGGCTTCTCTGTAACTGCCAGCTATTGGTGTTCTAATTTTGAGAACTGGAGAGGATGGGTCTTATCTCACTGATGTGGCAGCTCATCAAGTATTTGAAGATGGCTGCAATGACCACATAAGTTATCTCTTCTTCAGTATAAACATCTCAAGATACTGTAAATCTTCCTTTTATGACTTGGCTTTTAGAAATCTTCCTCATTCTGACAGTCCTCTTCCAGACAGACTCAACTCTTAAAATTATAATCACTAGAACTGGATGCATTGCTTCACAACTGACTAAATAAGAGCCCAGGAAGCACTGGGACTGTAACAGACACTCCACCACCCCTCTGCCCTTCACCTATAACAACCTGACCGTCCACCACTACTTCTACCCTTCATCTATACAACCCGACCCTCCACCACTACCTCTGCCCTTCACCTGAAACAACCCAGTCCTCCACCACTACCTGTGTCCTTCATCTATACAACATGACCCTCCACCACTACCCTGCCCTTCATCTAAACAACCTGACCCTCCACCACTACCTCTGTCCTTCATCTATACAACGCGATCCTCCACCACTACCCTGCCTTTCATCTAAACAACCCAACCCTCCACCACCACCTCTGCCCTTCATCTGTACAACCTGATCCTCCACTACCCTGCCCTTGATCTAAACAACCCAAATCTCTGCCCTTCATCTGTACAACCCAACCCTCCACCACCACCTCTGCCTTTCATCTGTACAACCCGACCCTCCACCACCACCTCTGCCTTTCATCTGTACAACCTGACCCTCCACCACCACGTCTGCCCTTCATCTGTGCAACCCGACCCTCCACCACCACCTCTGCCCTTCATCTGTACAACCCGACCCTCCACCACCACCTCTGCCCTTCATCTGTACAACCCGACCCTCCACCACTACCTCTGCCTTTCATCT